>NC_044367.1:23384869-23984869 GCF_007364275.1 Archocentrus centrarchus | reverse complement strand
GTCTTGTGTAATTTGGCACACCTCAGCTTTTTCTCTCTGTTTCCTTTCCCTGGGAATTACTTTTTAACAGCCACCCCTCCACTGAGACCATTTCTGATGAGGCTTCAGTGAACAGTAGATGGATCAACTGAAGGGCCAGATGTATCTCCCTGATCTTGTGTCATCTGCTGTAGACAGGCCTTAAGAAAACACAAAACAAAACTTTTGCCACTTGTTTTGTCCTCCACTTCTCCAGTTTTCTCAGATTTTTTTAAGGACACACTGTACACATACTGAGATGTGCCAAGTTTTCAGGCAATATTCATAGTTCTGTGGGAATCAGCTTTTTGGTGCAAAAATAAAATTCTACTTTATGCCTGTAAAACTGCTATCTTTGGTATTTTTCACAGGCTCAGCTAAAGAAATGGGAGTAAATTGTGTTTGCAACAGGCTGCTATAATAATAAAGTGCTTAAAGATACAATTTCAAATTGATTCTTTGCTAATTTGTCTGCTGTGTGTAGACAACACTGGTTCATCCTTTGAGTTGGTGCATTTTTGTTCTTGAATGATTCACAGGTCAGTGTTAAGTGGTTCAAGGAAAAAACACTTCAAGAAAGTCTGGCTCACTGGAAGCAAATGTAAAGAAATGAGAGGAAATTAGTTTTTTTGCACAGCATGTTTATGTGTAAATTATATTTCTCATGTTGTGACATTTTATTGGGTGTTACATGATGTGCTATAAGAGCTTCTGATCAATTACAACTTATTATTCATGCATTCATGGACAACAGCTAGACCTTCCACCCCACAGCAAGAAGTTTCAGGTTTCAAATTTGCCTGTTTTCAGAGGCGTCGAATGAAGCCTCACTTTTCATGTTATAGTTTGTGTAAATGACTCAATTGCAGGATGCAGTGGAAAAAAGTTCAGTATTTTTAATGAACAGCTTCAAGATAACAGGCAAGTATTTTCCAGAATAAAACTTGAATAATGTTCAAACAACTTTCAGGTCTCTCTTTTTTCCCCACAGTCCAGTTAACACATTCTTTTTGTACAGGTGAGTTTTCTCCGATACTGCAGGTTTCAATTTCTGGTAGACTGAGTTTGATTTTCATAAAGGATTCTTTGTTTTCCACTGGCTTGGACCCAGGTAAGCATTCTTAAGTGGAGCAAAAGTGGAACTGACAGCTATTACCAGAAGCCAGGCAGGCTGACACACCAGGAGGGAATCTGCAACAGAAGAGCACAAGCTGGGTAAGTTTAGCAGGTACAGAAAAGAACAGCAACTGGCAGAGAGGCCTGAGCAATACTACCACACTGTGTGGCTTCACAATGTGGCAAAGAGGGGAGTGGAGAACTGCCTTGGACAGCCACTCCTACTTTTGGGAGAAGGCAAGCGGTATTAGTCTCACTCATACCTACTTACACACATGTGGGAGAGAGAGGGAGAGATCTGAAAGGATATTTTAACGAAATTTCAGTGTTATTTAGACATCTGGCAAAGTCATCTTTCAGGTAAATTTGTCATTACAGTCATAATAAAGTACCAGAAGCATGTTCACTGAGAACGTGAAACATTTTAATACAACATTCACTTTTACCGGCAAGATCAATATTCAGCTTTTTATGGTCGTGTTCGGGCATTTGCTGCACTTCATTAAGGTTAGGAAAAGCTTGTGGTCTGTTTTAATATATAAAACAATCCACTCTTACTTGAAATGCAGTGTTTTCATTTGCATTTGAACAAACCACAATCTTTCTTTCATCTAAGACTTCTGCTTTTGTTGCCTAAACCAAAGCACAGATGGGAGTCTGCATGCATCCCCCCGTTTCTGTGTGTGAGAGCTGTGTCTTTTGTACGCCTACTACCTACCCCAGCCACCTGCAAACTCTGATGCTGTTCATAGATGTGATACTTTATTGGAAGAAAGTTGGTTCTGAATGTAATCCAGCCAGCATGATAGGACCAGCATTTCTCTGTGATGTAACTGGACCAATGGATCTATGTATGACGTTCCAAAAGATGACAACAAAAAGGTTCAAAGGGGTCTCAAGGGTGCCAGCGTGGCTCAGGGTGTGAGCAGGGGACCATGAATGCTGCTTGGCAATGCGGCTGGTGCTGGATCGAGTCCCAACCATACCGCCATTTGCCGCGTGTCCTCCCCAACGCTTGTCCCCAGCTTTCCTGTCTCTCTTCACTGTACATCTGTCAATAAAGCTGAAAAAGCCCCCCCAAAAAAAATCAAAGGGGTCTCAAAAGGTGCAAAGCAAGACAAGGACCCCAAGGATATATAATGGACTTCACAAAGACACACAACATTTTAAAGGATACTCCAAAACACTACAAAAAACAACAAAAAAGACACAAATGGCCAGCAAGAGCAGAGAAACTGAAAAAAATGTCAATGACACAGCGAAAGAAAATAACCATAAAAATACAAAATGTTTCAAATGTAAGTAAAAACAGAATGCAGTGATTTGCAAATCTCATAAATCCACATTTTATTCACAAAGGAACATAGAAAACATCAAATGCTTAAACTGAGAAAAGGCAGTGGAAATGGAAAGTTTGATGGCATCAACACATCTCAAAAAGTTGAGCTCAGGAACTGGGAACTGAGGAGACTTCTGGGAAAGGAACGCTGTCCCGTTCTTGTCTGATTGAGGACTCTAGCTAACAGTCCTGGGTCTTTTTTGTTGTATTTTTCATTTCATGATGCTCCAAATGTTTCCCATGGTGAAATGTCTGGGCTGCAGGCAGGGCTGTTCAGCACCCAGACTCTTCTACTACAAAGCCACTTTGTTGTAATAAATGCAGTATGTGGTTTAGAATTATCTTATTAACTCTGCCAAGGAGGTTGTGTTTTTGGTAGCTGTGGTGTGCTTGTGGCTCAGCTGCAGGGAGGAGGTGGCACAGTGGGTTCAGAGGGTGGCTGACACACACACACAAACACACACACACACATATATATATATTTTAGATTAGTTAGATTCAACTCATTGTGCACAAAAGGCACACAACGAAATGATCATTCCAGATCACTCATCCAGAAATGAGCATCTGTGGTCATGCAGCCAGAGACCGACACTACCGTTAAGTGTCTTGCCCAAGGACACAATGCAGCACAGGGGTCGAACCAGCAACCCTACAGCTGCAAGGCGACCGCCTACCCACTGCGCCACTGCCACTCAAATAGCTGGTGAATCTCATGCACAAGCAGTGCAAAAGCTGTATTGTGAATAAAGAACTGTGCATAGGAACAAAGCCATGTGTCTCAGTGTATGTGTTGTAGCTGTGTATATGTGCGTGCGTGCGTGCCTGTGTGTGCATGTGTCATTCTGTCTGTAAACACGATAGCTTGAAAACTTTTGGATGAATTCTGATAAAAACATTGTAGGGGTGCAGAGTGGGGTCATGTTAACAATTCATTAAAATTTGGCTTACATCCACTGAGCTCTTCAAGGCCAACTTGATGATTTATTGGATGAAAATTGAGAAAAAACCCTGATAACTTAGAAACTATGATTTTTACAAGTGTGGTGTATATAGAAAGCACCATATAAAGACTTTTCACATTTGACCTCTGACCTCTCCTTCAAGGTCAATAGATTGATCTGAAGGTCAACGTGATAATAATGCTGCATAGAGCTATTTAAAACTAAGTTATCCTTTAATCCTTTAAAACTAAGAATGATAGAGGTAGAGCATGATATATGGGGATTTTTAATATATTACTTTGGACCACTGACCTCTTCTTCAAGGTCAAATAAGGTCATAAAAGTTGCTTTATCTTTAAAACTCTGCTTAAAAGTTGACTGCCTTTGTCTGTCTGCCTTTGGCTCCTTCAGTGACAGACTGCTGCATCCTAAATGCACAAAGGAGCGTTACCGCAGATCCTTCCTCCCAGCAGCTGTAAGACTTTATAACCATCACTGCTCCCAACAAAAACCACAATAGCCTACACAATGTAGGATAATATATAATATACTGTAAATAGTCTGGCACATCATGCACATTGTATATAGTGTTATTATTATTAGTAGTATTAAGGTTAATATTGTTTGTTGATTTTATATATATTCTTTTCTTAATAGTGTGAATTATTATATCTTTATTTATATTTATAATAACTGCGGCTGCTGTTACACCCAAATTTCCCCTCTGTGGGACAATAAAGGCTGTTTCTTCTTCTTCTTCTGTATTGGCAACATTTAGGAGATGATAACGGTATATGGGGATTCCAATTATCACATTATAGTTTGGATCCAAATATCCTGTCACAGTTGACCTCTGACCTCTGATCTCAGTTTTGCACTTCTCATCTACCTTTCTTCGACCCCAAAGTGCATTATAGCTTTAAAGAAAGCATTGCCAAACCAAAGAGAATGACTCCACAAAAATAAAAATTTATAAAAAAAACAATATACTCAAAATTATGTCACATATGTTAAAATGAGTTTCACTGGGGTAAATAACAAAAGGCTGCATATTGCACTACAAACGTCTAAGAAAAATGAATATATACAAAATACAATACTATTCCCTTAAAAGTAAATATTGCCCATAGAGTGAGCTGCCTTGGCAGAGGTTTGTGCTCTGGGAGTGCTTCTTGTTGAACTATGTAAGGCCTTTCCTGAAAGAGATGTCATCTGGATGGGAGCATATGTTGCTCTAAACCTCTTGTGTGTCTGTCAGCACTGGTGGTGCCTTTTCAGATGTGCAAACTGGTGATCCCAGAGGCACTAATGCACCCCCATACAGTAGCATCAGAGATGCAGGCTTTTGAATTGAGTGCTGATAACAAGCCAGATGGTCCCTTTCCTCCTTAGTCCAGAGGGCACAGCATCCACGCTTTCCAAAAATTATTTTGAATTTCAATTTGTCTGACCGAACAACAGGTCTCAATTTTGCCTCAGTCTGTTTTAAATGAGCTTCGGTTCAGAGAAGATGGCAGTGTTTCTGGATCATGGCTTCTTCTTTGCATGACAGAGCTTTAACCTGCATTTGCAGATGGCATGCTGAACTGTGTTTGCAGAAGGTGATTTCTGAGCCCATGCAGTGATTTCCACTATAGAATCATGCCTGTTTTTAATGATGTGCTGGCTAAGGACTAAAGATAACAAGCATCCAATATCGATTTTTCAACCTCGTCTCTTGCACACAGAGATTTCTTCATGATATTATACACTGCAGATCATGTGATATTTTTGAGAAATAATTATTAGTTTTTTACACATTGGTGAACATCTGTCCATCTTTTCTTCTGAGAAACACGTCCTCTCTATGATGCTCTTTTTTATACTCGAAGGATTACTGATCTACTGCTTTTGAACCTAATTAGTTGCAAAAAAATTTTTCCTCCAGCTGTTTCTTTTTAGTACTATTTAATTTTCTACTCTTTTATTGCTCTATCCCAAGTATTTTTTCAGATGTGTTGCTCCCATCAAATTCTAAATGAGCTCATATTTTTTAGGACTTCAAACATACATACATATACTACATACATATACTACATATATATATATATATATACATGTAGCACACTGTTTACCAATATATAAATAAATAATATACATGTAGCATACATATTTATTAAAAGGTGTGCATTTGGCCCAGCTCCTGAAAAAGCTCCTTGCTGTTACTTAATGTGCTGTGACATGAGTGGAGGCGAGTACAGCACTGAAAGAATAACTCTAATAGCAGCATGTGAATCGCACCTTTGAAAAGCTTTTCTTTCAGTAAAACATTGACTTTGATCTCTAGCATAAAAAACGTATAGCTTGAGCAGTCTTTTATGTGGAAGGTCATCCACGTTGACTGTTTGCTGAACACGTTTTCAACATGTGAGCTGGAAAAGCGCACTCTTGTAGTTCGTAGTGGCGATGCCACTAAATCAATCTTAAAAACATCACTTTGGAGTGTTTCCACCTTAAAGGATGCTAAAAATCTGGACTGAGAGACAGGTGAGGTAGTCGTCACAAAAAGGCACCTGCCTTTAGGCCAGCAGACTAGAGGTGTTTGGTTAGGGTTAGGAGATATTGATTTGGGTAATAATCCACTCTCTTTTATGAGACTTTTTTAGGTTACCAGACAGTCTTGATTTGCTTCATAATATTGTGTCTCAGATATCTCCAATTTCCAATTATTCTTATTTTCAAGTGAATAACTAGGGAGTCTTAAAAACCTCTGGTGACAAAAAGTAAAATTTATATGCGATTAAACTCAGCCTTGACCATTTCATAATGTTTGTGGTAGCTGACGTTTTTCCTCCAGTTTGACTTGATGATAGCTTTGCACATTAATGACAATGTTTCAAATGGATTCGTGAGATTGGGATGTTTTCCAGTTAAAAGGTGAACCTTTTCAAAGGTTAATTTTTTGATTTTTTTTTCACTGCAAATAGCCCAATTCAAACAAGAACTGAGAGAAGCAACAGCCAATTATTACTTCAGAGTTACTACATCAAAAGTACTTGCCTCAGAAATCAATAGTCAAAAGCAACTCAAACTAGAGCTCACATCAGTGTTAACGCCTTCTCATCCCTGCTCATGAAATACTAACTTTCTGTCAGACTCAACTGATTTTTGTAGAAATAATATACACTGTGGCTCAGGAGATAGAGCGGGTCATCAACTGGTTGGTGGTTCGATCCCTGACTCCTTTAACCTGCACGATGAAGCATCCTTGGGCAAGATACTGAACATCGAGTTGCCACTCCATCGAAGTGTGAGTGTTAAAAGTTAAAGGTTAAAAGCACTTTTATGAATGTGTGTGTAAATGGGTAAATGAGGCTTGTAGTTGAGTAGGAAAGCATTATACAAGTGCCAGTCCATTTACCATTTATGCACAAGGTATCATTCAGTGATGGTGTCTTGAAGCATCCACTTGGAGCAAATTATAGGTTAGAAATTACAAGAACTCTGCAGCTTGTGTCCCATTCGAACTTCTGTATTTCGTACTTTGTTTGATTCATATTGAGTGGTTAGGATTAGACGCCAAAAAGTACTTGGTTTGGTTGAGAAAAGGATACTTGTTTGGGTTCAAATATGTCCTGTAACCAAGTGTATTTAAATGTGATTCCAAGGGGTTCTTTATAAGTGCCCAAATTTGAAAATGGAATATGTATGCATGTGAGATGAGTTTGGAGTAAGAGACTGTCTCACTATTCACGTAACTGGGTGCATCGTAGCATCAAGGTCAAAGATGATGCTTTGGCAAATTGACAGTGTTTGAGCCCCAGGGACTGAGTATGGACTGTAAAAGCTTTTTAGAGTTCAAACAACAGAGCCTAACAAGAACTGTTGGGGAAAGACTGTGTGAATCAGGCCAATGTGGTTGAACTGCAAGCAAAGAAATCACTGCTGAGGGTGACCAAGAAGAAGAACTGCTGAGACCGCTGAAAATTTGGACTTTGGTCTAATGAGTCAAAATCTGAGGGTTTTGTTTCCAGGTGAACAGATGGTATCCACACGTGTGGTTCCCACCATAGAGCATGGAGGAGGAGGAGGAGGTGTGACAGTGTTTGGGGGGCTTTGCTGGTGACACTGCTGGTGATTTATTCAGAATTTAAGTCTCCAACGTCCTGCGGTGACACACCAACCCCTCCTGTTTCAGCTTAGTGGGACCATCATTTGTTTATCAGCAGGACAAGCTCTGGATGGGCTATTTGACCAAGAAGAACAGTGATCACCCAACCTGAACCCAACTGAGATCATTTGGCACGAGTAGGACCACACAGCAAAAAGAGAAAAAGCCAACAAGTGTTCAGCACTGGAATATCTTTTTGTGTTTTTAGCAGATGAAAGAGAAAAAGAAACGAAAAACAAGCTTTGAATGTGTGTTTCCAAATGTTTGACTAGTGCTGACTGTAACTGGTGAAGTATGTTTGACAAAATCATAAGATTCTTGTTTAAATCTAGAGTAAAATATCAGAATGGATTCATCATATTTTTTGCCCTTTGTGCATTCAACAAGTATGAACTGCAGCACTGGTTGATAATTCACTTTAAAATCAACTCTGCACACATTTCACATTGTAGTTAGATCAATTATTGATGCAATAAATTGATTTTGATTATTAGGTGCTGTTCATCACAAGTCACATCACTTTAAAGTGCTTCTTTTAATTTGAATAGCAGTTGTCCAGCTGAATAGATAAAAGCTGGCTTACATTAAGTGTCTGATCTCACCAATAACAATCCTTTTCATGTCAGATTGTGTCGCATCTGATTGTGCATCTGGTGTGTTGTGGAATTATCTTTTCTTTACAATCAGTGAAGCAAACCAGGGACCCAGAGCATCTGAATTTGAGCTTGGGAACATTTCAGTCTCTTCTCACAGCCCAGACAGCGCTGATGTCAAAATCTGCCATTGGGGCCTTGGTGGAAATTCAGTCTGTGTTTGCTCTGAGATCACACTAATCCAACGTCTGCTATCGGTGTCAGTGTGAGTGTGTGAGCCATGAGATGCAGTTACATGTCCTGCTGTCTGTCCTCCGCTCAAACTCAGAGACATCACTTCTTCTGTTTTTTTTTTTTCCATGTGTGTGCACCGCCTCCTACTTAAAGCTGATGTGCACGCTGCTTGTGGTTTTGTGTGTTCTGAATCCTGCCTCCAGCACAGCGCCTCTTCCTGACAGTAACGCTCAGAGAAGCTGGCACCGACCAAAATCCTGTCTGTCCTATTAAAGAATATGACTTTATGAAATCGTGTCCAGCAAAGTTTTTCTTCCTTGCTGCTACAACTGTCCACATCTTCTGATGATTTATAATTCTTACAATTCATAACTCCTTCATTTATTTAAAGACCTCTGAGGATCGATTGTCATAAAATCAAAGTGAATAATATTATTTCTGTAAACTAGTCACCTCCATCTGGTGTGGAAAATTCAAGCATAGCACTTAGTTAGAAAGCGATTTTTAAGAGCTACCCCACTATCCCAAACTGCTAGAAAACCAAGAAGTTGATAGCAAATTAAAGTTGGATTTATTAGACCAGACTGAGGAGAACTCTTTGGAGAATTTCTGCCAGGTATTGAATCATCTAATTATGAGTTGAAATTGTTGACATGTATCATATAGACTTGAGCATGCACATGCACACCTGATGTTGTTGGTATTCTCCGGCAGCAGCAGCGCTGAGGTTTGCTCAATGCAGTGCTGAAAACAACAAAAATGGACGTCCTTACCTTATTAGGTAATGATGCAATTTCTTCTGATACACATATAGAACTGCTCTCTCCCTCTCTCCATCTTGATACTGTAGTTGCTACCATACTTGTGTGCTGCACATCTATACTGCTCATCTAACATCCTTCTGTTCGATTGTTATTCTTTGATTCTTAATTGGCGTCACATAACAAAGCCTGGGACTGTTTTGTTTCATCTCGGATGTTTTTGTACTTTACTGATAACTTTAATTGTAACCACAGTTTGTGGCAATTTGAAATTTGTTCAGATATTCAGGTCCCCTCATGTTACTTCTTTACTTTCATCGAATGCCATTTGGTGACATTCCTTACTGCCTCATCTGTGCGTTATGTTTATGCTTATCACTTCTGCATGTCCATTAGGGTCAGCATCACGGAACTCATCCATCCATGTCTGTATGCAGGCACCTCGGTGGACATCCATCACAGTCCAGCAGCTGAGACTGCACTAAATGCCCACACAGCGTGCGTGTTGACTTCACATTTGCCAGGAAATAATTTTTTGTGTAAAGTACACTTTTCATGATGTGTGCACTGTGTACTGTACTTCCACATCCTAGTCTCTGTTCAAATATTTATATACCACAATAAACAAAGCCGCTCTTCTTGCAGTGAGGTCACTATCATGCTTTCTATTTGGGGCTTCAGGATAGCCCTGTATTGACGGTAACCATATGTGTCAATAATGCGCAAATGGTATGATAACATTGTAAACAATTGTGCATTGTTTCTTTTTGGTTTTTTGTCACTTACCGTTAGGGTTGAGTTTAATTTGTCAAATAAACAACGTACAAAGTTTCAGATGAATTTGACTGATTTGCATTGTTGCTTTATATTTATAAACACTACATCAAAACTCACTTATTGTTTAGATTTTTTGTTTGTTTATCACAATAATGATGAAATGAAAATCTGATATGCTCTTCTAGTGCACATTTGAGGAGTGTGGCCAAGTAGGCAAGTCTGCCTGCAGATGTGGAAACAATGAATTATCCTTTAGCCTGCTGATACGCTAAAATTTGATTGAGGTATGGGTGGGGGTGGGGGTGGGGGGACCATGGCTTTTACTTTTTAAGCTTGAATTGGCAGATCACATCTTCACATCCTTCAAACAGCCAGATCTGTGTCTATCACATAAAGGTAAGCTAACGAACAGCCTGAGGCTGCTTACATTACTGCTGACTTCAACATGTCAAACACAACCTGATTAATTGCCAGTTATGTAGCTTTGGACTGCACAGCTAAATGAATCAATAAATGATCTATGGATACTTAAATAATCTCGTAAATGATATGAATGTATGCAAATCTCCTTGTAATATAGTCCCAGCAGGTCTTTTATATGCATTTATATTGTAAATTAAAGTCAGCAGTGTCATTGTCACTCTTTATATCAGTGCAGACCCACACATTGCTCCTGAATGATGAACTATTAACGTACTCAGGTGTCATTTCTTATTAAGAAAAATTAGGTTATCATGTGTGGAGAGAGTCTAGTCATCAAATAATGAGACAACCCCTGATGAATGCTTAAAAAAAATACATCACTGCTTTGTAAACCAGTGCTTTGTTTAAACACAGCTGCATCAGTCTAAGGAGGAGCCTGAACTCTTATTGTAGAATGAGAAAAGAAAGCAAGCCCTCTCACCCCTGATGGGTTTAAGTATTGCAGGAGAACCAGAGTAGCACATCTACATGTGTTATGATAAACTTCAAACCCAGTGAGAACTGCTTTATTGTGTTGTCTTACATTTCATTCAAGCCCTGTGTGATGATAAAATATGCAAGCCCTGTATGGTCTTTTCGCAAAGGATTTATTAAGTCCCACTCTTTATGGAGACTACAGTATAATAGCTGCATATAAAGAAAAACTCACCACCACTGCTCTGCTCCTTTTCTCTCCGAGCAAACATCCTTTGCATGATGAAGACTTATTGCAGACGATAAAAGAATACCAGCATCAGAGAGGTATTCACTAATAAAACTTGCTACAGTAAAAGGCATATAATTTGACTTGGTCGCAGTTTGCCCGTGTGAGCTGCATTAGCCCGCACGGACAAACTAATGAGTCGGAACTCACATCGGGAAAGACAAAGCTGCGGTAAACACACAGTTCAGGAATACAAGAGGAATAAAGCAAAATTTAACAGGTGGCCCTTCTACATCCAGGGACTGCAGCTCACAGTGTTTTAGAGTAAGGACGGGGTCAGAGGGTCTAAAGATAACACACTTTCCAGAGTCCACTACCTCATCAACCCTGTCCCTTTTTCCTGAAAGAGCCCGGAGCCACATTATTTAGGTCTCTTATTCTATGCTTGGCCCAGTTGCTATATATTTAGATATTATTTGCAAATCTCCAGTGGACCTCGACATGACACCTGCAGACACAGTCAGGAGACTTGGTACTGAATGCAGTATTAAATACTACTTTGTATTTTCCAGCTTCCTTGTGGCTCACTGGTGGCATAAATGGCACAAATTGAAAGATGGTGGTATTCTCTGATTACTGAGCAGTTACTGCTGGATTTTTTTACGACATAGTTTAGTCTAAAATAAAAACTCTGAATGGTTATATCACGCCTCTAAAATGGCTGTCACTCAGTAATATTGTAGTTTGCAGAGTAATATTTCTTCTTTTTTCATGCTGAGTACTCCTCTCTACGGGCAAATCAATGAAGACCTTGCTGTATGCTGATCATCTTTTTTTTTTTTTTTTGCTAATAATGTTCCCTAGGAAGTCCTTACATGACAGTGGGATGCCATTTTATTGACAGCATGACCCAAATACTGTAATTATTGCACAAGTGTGAAATCGGAGGGAAGAGAGCGGCAGTGAGAGGCGTTGAAAAAGAAACAATATTCAGTAATGTGAAGTCGGGTTGACACATTTGGAAAGACTGGCAAATTAACAGCCATGGCACCAGATCAGAGAATTTTTCAGATGAATCAAGCATTAGATAGACAATCACATTACCCAGTAGAACTGTGACATAGTTCAGGCTATAATCTATATGCTAATATTCTACAGCTTCTTTCGCTGCGGCCTTTATGGGTCAGTGTGAATGTTAGTGAAGGACAGCTCCAACATTTTCCACAGGGGTGAGTACGCTAACTTTCATGCATTTAATATTGGTCTCCTTTACATTATTGACAATGCTGGCCGCTTTTCTGTATTCTAAATCATCACTGCTGCAGTTTAATCTACTCGCCGCATTTCCTTGAGCTCTGTCTAATAAATGTTAATGTCAACCACAAGGCTTTTCCTTTTTCCGAAGAGCTGCTCTGTCAAACTTTATGTCTGCAACACTGAATCAGTGCATCAAATAAAAGTTACCGTGCTGAAGTGGCAGGGATGACACTATCTGACTGTCTCCTGCAAATAAACATGTTTGACGAGAGAGAGACTTTGAGGAAGAAGCAAGAAATTAAGCAGCGTTTATGATTCATGGTTTACAAGTTAGGCTCTTCACTGCAACTCTTATCCAAGCTGGTGACATAGCCAGTGATGTCCTAATGATATGTCAAACCCTGTGCCATCATCACATCCTGTTAGAGCTGTATGTAGAAGCATGGAGTTTTAGCTGGGGGTGGGTCTCATTAAGGGTAGTGCTGAATCTGGGTTATACTAGTGACTACATCCTTGTAAATTACTGTGTCCAAATTCTCACAGTGTCAAAGAACAAATACTTGATGCACACTTTTCCTAATCCATCAGGATTCTGAAATCCAGAGCTCATAAGTTTATAAGCTCATAAATTCAGAGCTCACTCTCATCAGACGCTCCCTCTTCCAAGATGGTGGCTGCACCCCTGCACCTGTCTTTCCCTGTCTGTGTATCTGTGTGATTTTGAAGAACACCAGTGAGCGTATGAGCTTTGCTGGATTATTCTAACACTCATATTAGTGGACTGTTTTCATTTATTGTAATGAATTTAATTTGTAGTTTGGACTAACTCTGGATCGGACTAGTTCTGGCCAGCTCTGCATGCAGGAAGCATGCTACGCAAACACCCTTTATTAGACAGTAAAGGTTAAAATTAAAGTTAAGGATTTAATTCGCCTTGCCACTCAACTGGACTGCATGTGAAGTGCAGCTTGCATCGTGATCGCTCCTGAGGGAATTGTATTTCCCTGTTGTCCTGGAGCATGGAGCCTGCTGGCCTCTGTCTGCTGACAGTCTGCTTGAGTTTGATGGGTCCAGACTTCTTATGATAAAGGGAAGTTGTTTTTTTTTTAGTGAATATTGAATGTTGCTGGTTAATATGTGATGTCACACAGCATTATGGGAAGAATCAAAAACCTGGACTGAACTATATATTAACAGCACTACAGTGGATTTTCCAACCTTTTGCTGCTATATGTCTATCAGCGTATCATCCTCAGCAGCTCTTTTTCTTTTATTGACCTTATCAACAACTCTCCATCCAGGTGAACAATATTTTTTATTCTTTTTAAAGGGCACAAACTGGGATTTTAAAACCTCTAGAACCTCTTCAAACTTGATCATCAGTGGAGAGCTCATTTTATCTGATTTAATGAACTCATTTGCTCCATATTACTGGTTTATTTAGCTGTTTTGTTATTGCCCAAAGGGACTGAGAGCAAAGAGAATTCAGTCTGAAATACTACAAAAATCTGTGCAAAGAAAATGATTCATTGTTCTTTTGCTTCTCTTATAATCTTATAATCCTGGTCCAGATTATAAATGCGATTATAAAGTGACATTTGGGTTTCTTCCTAAACTGGACTTGGTGAAAATTTGGGTGAAAACTTCAGATAGTGATACTTTTGTGCTGTCTGAAACCTGGTTTACAAGATTGATTACTGACAAAGATATTGCAATTACGGGATACAATCTTCTTCGTTGTGACCATCCCAGAAGATGTGGTGGTGTTGCAATTTATATAAAAAATAAAGTCCATGCTACTGTCCAGACTTCAGTGTCTGTTAGTAAACAATTTGAACTTCTTGCCATTTTCAAGGGCCATTTTATTACTATTGTAGGTTGTTATTGAGCACCCTCAGCAAGCAGCGAGGCTTTAATTTCATTCAATGACAAAATATCTACTTTAGATTTTAATGAAATTCTCCTGGGTGGGGATTTTAACTGGGATTGGTTGTCTTCTACATCAGACAGTTTTAAATCTACATGTGATCCATATAATCTCACACAGTTAAATCACAACCCCACTCGTCCAAATCTGAAAAGCCCAGAAAATTCATCACTTTCAACAAACCAGATAAATATTCCCATATTGATGTTTTTCCAAATGATATCAGTGGCCACTGTGTGTAGTTGCTGTCAGACAAGCAAAGTTCCCAAAGTTAGAACCGCCAATAGTTGTTAACAGGATTTTAAGCAGTTTTCTTTCATGATTTACGGAACTGTGACTGGAATAGACTTTATCTCATTGCTGGTGTAGAAATGGCATGGAAATATTTTTTATGACATTTTTTATTAAAATTAAAAATAAACATGCCCCCATGCATAGATTTGGAGTAAAATGCAGAAACAATTCTTGGTTTTCGCCAGTCCAGTCCGGTCCTCAGCATCCTTAATTAAAAAGCCCAAATCACATTTCTACCTGTCAAAATCCACTAAATACCTTAATGATCTCAGGAAATTCTGGAAACTAAATGGCCTGCAACAATGGGCCAGACACCCCATACACCCGCAGCTCCCCCCCCACACAGGATACCCCGAGGGACGCAGTCAAATGCCTTCTCCAAGTCCACAAAACACATGTAGGCTCAATGTGCCAACTCCCACGCACACTCGAACATCCACGAGAGGATGAAGAGCTCCCTTTATCCAAACATTAAACCACTCTGTAAAACTCTGATCTCAAATTCCACAGCTGTGTGAACATGTTTCATGTAGGGGGTGCTGTGGGTATGGCACTGTTGCTGGATAACACCCTCTGCACCCAAACAAGAGCTATATAAATTATACACACTGTAAAATAAAACATGGGTTATACATGTGTCTTCTATAACTGTGGTGTTTAAAAATAATTCAGATATTTCAATAAATATAATATTAGCTTCTGTAGGCATAATCATGTAAGAAGACAGACTAAAAAACACATCAAGCCATTGGGCACTCAGAGGAAAGCCAGATTTACATTCACTCAGGATTCACATTAACTTCCTGCTCTCTTGCCAGCAAAGAAATAGCCAATGTACTTGGGCCATCATCATTTGAACAGTGCAGCTGTTGCTTCGGATCATCCACGAGGTTTTGCTGTGTTTTAATGGATTCACTGACAAACGTGAAATTCACTTTTGTGCAGTCGTTTTCTCGTGTGGCTGCTCACGTGTTCACCAGCGTGCTGCCCACACTGTTTTCAGGCATGTGACTCAACCTAAACAATGAAAGGAAAAAACTAAACAAAACAATAGAATTTGAAGGAAAGCAAAACTTTTTATTTATTCATTTTTCCGTTAGTAGTTGAGGACATAGAACATGTCCTTTATGATTTCCCAGGGGCTTCTGTAGCACCCTCAGCACTCTACAAATTCAGGAGCCAGAGGAAAAGATTACTGGTTCTGGAAGCTTTCCGGATTCCAGCTGTGGCCTGTTTATTGTCAGATTTCTACTGAGCAATCATTTTTGAGCCAGCTTTGGCTACCTGCAAGTAAGCATTCTCTGAGGGGAACAAAAGAGGGATTTGCTGAACAGCAATCTCCAAAATGTTAGCTAATTTCTGATCACAATTTAGCCTTTTTTTTCTTTTTTTTTTAAGCTGATAACACAGTAAACTTTGAGCATGATATTCCTTACCTCCACCTTGGTAAAGACATGGGTCTAAACAGCAATTTCACTGGTTGGTTGGTCAAGGGAAATAACCATTAATCAATAATAATAATAATAATGATCAATTTGGTTGTTTTTTGGCTGCTGGAAGCACAAGATTCCAGCATTTCCAGTATACCCCAGGGCAATGCAATCAGTCAGTACTTTTGTCCTCACAAATATGGCACACACGGACTTTTATAATTATAATTTGATCAAAGAGTATGAAGTGTGCGAGAGCTAAGGCATGAAGAAAAAGTGGCAATGTCACTCAACTGCACGTGGAAGTCTGATGTACCTGCAAACAAACAGTAAACTTGCTCTTAGTCTCACTCTCAGCTTATTTTTCCACTGCATTTTCATATCTTCTTCAACATCCAGCTACTGTAGCTGCTGTTTGAAACAACAAATATTGGTATGGGCTTTTTTCTGTCCCCAGTAAGACCCTGACTCTCCAATTAGATTCAAACTTGCTCGGTGGTTCCCTTGCGAGAATGGAAATGCGTGTTTGTTTGAAACCTCGGGCAAAGCAATGATAACAGTGAGGACTCACTGGAAAAGTATAATGGTAATTTCTTCTGCTGTCCTGATCACAGTGACGTCAGTTCCCATCTAATTATTATCAATGCTACAGCGCGTACTGTCAGACCTAATTTCATTTTTTACTTTCTGTAATTTTGTCCTTTGTGTCGCCTCTTAGCATCACTTATTTTTGCTAAGCTTTCCGTCTCTATGGCCATGAGGAGGAAAAAATCAATGAAATCTAACCAAAGATTAATTCTTGTGTTGTGTTCATTAGTTTCTTAATCATTTTCAAATCGTTGCTATGGTGCACTGCAATTGTTCCTACATTCAAAGCAATTATGGCAGGATATTAACATGGCGATGACTCAAGTTGGAAAAATGTAAGTCTTTCCTTTATTAAAAATGAGGCAGGTTTAGTTTTATAAGAAGACAAAGAAGCAAAGAGGCCATTTGCAGAGCTTCAGGATGCTTATCTGGAGCTTTCATACTTTGCTAAGAGATGAGTTTAAACTGTGACATGGACCAGCGTGTCACCCCTGGCTGGATCTGACACGGTGTCAGTCCAAACTGTAAATTACATTAATTTCAGAAAAGCGCATCAGGCAGTATGTGAGGAGAACAACATATTCTGAATTAATCTTCTTTCCTTTTCTGTGTCTCCAAAGTGCTATTCGCCTCCTGGAACAGGCCTCCACTTTGAGCCGTCACTCTCTCACTAAAAACAGAAGCTGGGGAACCAAGTTGGACCAATCACAGCAGATAATGCGCTTAGATCAGCCAGTGGGTGTGAAAGCTGACCACTTGGGTTTCACTTCTTCACTTCAAAGCCTCCAAATTTGCCCGACTCTCCTCATTAACTCTGAAGTATATACTACAAATACTGCTTTCAGTGGTTAATCAATCGCATAATGAAAGCCTTAATGCCTTCTTGTGCCTCTGGGTGGTCTGGTACTCGTTTGACGTAGGTACCAGAGCAAAAAAGGGGGGGGGCACCAAAACATGAGCTTTGTAAAACGCACTTATACTTTTCCCTTCTTTCTGAAAACAGATAATGGAGTGGCTTCACCAGAAATGTACTCTAGGTGCTGTGACAGCCACTGTATTCTCATTTCCATCTGATACACATCATAGGGATATCACACATTATATTAGTTTTACGCCTCCATGCTGGCAGCAGCTGCGGTCAGAGGCATTATGTTTTTTGTTTGTGTGTCCTCTGTATGGCCCTTTCTTGTGAAAGAGGTTTATCACGAACATCTTGGATCTGCCAAAAGTCCACTTGCATTCAAGGATGAGCCAATTGCAATTTGGTGGTTGAAGGTGGCTGAAGGTCAGTGTAATTTCACAAAACACATTTAACAGGATAATTCACAAAACTGGACAGACTAGAATAATAGATGTTTTTCACAAAAGTCAATGGTCTATTTTACTGTGACATGATGATGTTCTGGACAAAAAAAAAAATTAGGCCATTGTTCAACCCCATGACTCAGAAAGATGAGGCTGGACTGTGACTATATTTCACATTTGGTTGGATACTGAACTGGCAACGCTAATGCTGCATTCTCACCTAATCTGTGGTGATGTACAGCTCTTCTGTGCTGTCAGGTTGTACATGCATATGACACCTACATTAAATAATTGGTGGTTCTAAATTGGCATTCAGTGTGGATGTGAGTGTGAATGATTGTCTCTGTGTTTTAAGGACTGGCAATCTGTGCAGGGTGCAGCCCACCTATCACACAGTGAGAGCCAAGCTGCTACCTGAATTGGGTAAGTGAGTAGCTGCCTGGCTGGCTGGATGGGAGTGGTTGTAGATGTTAAGCATTAACCTTTTAAGCCTACAGATTCTTTTCTTTTTTCTTTTACTTTCCAGCAGAAAATATATACCCAAATTCAGTTAGTAACATTCAAATAAGAGAGAGGACCCAAATGCAGGGTAAGATAGAGATACATCAAGTCAGAAGGGCTGGTTATAACAAAATGGGAATCCAAGAGCAGCACAGGGAGCTTTTAAAGCACAAACAGGAAATAAAACAGATGGCTTGACAACTGAAAGGCACACAGGATTAAGTGGATGCAGGTGAAACACCTGACACAAGGGAAAGTAATGAGGGCAGGGCAGACAAAAGAAGCAAAGCAACCAGAGGTAAACAAAGAAAGTAATTAGCAAAATAAAATGGGAAGCGAGAACAAGAGGTGAAGCAAATACAGACACAACAGAGAGAGTCAAATAAAAGAAAATGTGAGCACTATAACATTGATTTGGATTTTAATATCAGGTACTGGTTGGTCCGCGTATAGGAACTGCACAGGGTGGAAAAGGTTTTATTTTTTAACTTCTGGTTATTCAACCTGCAGTGTTGATGCTTTAATGTAGCCTTACCACTCAGTAGCAGCAGGCTGCTGTTTCAGAAAAGTTGCCTGCCAAGAGTAGAACAGAGGCCTTTCTCATGAGTTCTCTGTTGTCATGAGCAGGCTTGTGTGGGCTCGCTGGGGCCAAATATCCAGAACACATTTCGCAACACTCTGCAAGGATTTTGAGCCAAACCATATTACATGTTTTTTCCTCATGTTGTTTTTAGGTCACCTCTTTTTTTAAACCACTGATCTAATATTCAGCAGCTCATTCAAATAATATCTATTGGAAATTTGCCATAACTTTAATTTTCTAGAGAAAATGCGTTACCGTGTATCTTACCATCTTTTGGTGGCATTTCATGGCAGATTTTGCCCCCACAAAAGCAAGTCTGTAAGTAAAATCTGGAATTTCAAGATTTTGAGAAACGAAATCTTTCAGTAGCAACAAAAACTTTAAATAGAAATATTAGATAGGATTAAAAAAAAAAAAAAACTAGCCATGTGGTTATTATGGACACAGAGCATCAGCTCTACAAATAACTTCATAAGTGCTACTGTATGTCCAAAACTGTATATGAAGAAAAATTAAAGTTCTGAACTCAAATTATGGGTAAAGTTTGGTTTCACTCTGAAATGAACATTATTTGAAACAAAATGAAATTTTTCAGAAATCTAAACATACATTATAAAGGTCATCATAAAGGTCAAAAATCACTAAAGGTTTAAATTTGTGTAGGCACACAGAGGCCCATCAGTCCTGTGTACATGTTAAAAGGCTAACTGATCATTAGAAAGTTGTGAAGCAATAAACTGACTATCCAGAGCATCAGCCTTTCTGGGTTTGATTAGATTCTGTGGTCAAAAAGCTCCATGAGTCATAAAAACAAAGGCTTTTCCCATTCAGAAAATTCACTCAAAACATGAAGATTTCAACAAAAGCTATTCCCTTTACAGAACAGCACCAACTGGCTCCAACCAGAACAGAAAGAGAAGCGGGAGGCACTGGTGCACAACAGAGCAAGAGAACAGTTTGAGAAACCGATGCTTTAACTCCTTAACAGGCATTAAATAGTACATATAAAAGCCAGTTTGTGCTGGTTGAAGAAGTGAAAAGAAAAAGTATGAAATCTTCAGTTTTTGTCAGTTCTTCCCGTGAGGTACCGTTTATGTTTCAAAACATAAAAACTAACTAGTTTCAGAAGATTACAGAGGGGTGTTTAGAGGTTATGAAATAGTTTTCAGCTGAGGCAACGTGATCGGTTAACCTTTTACATGAGGTAACATACGAGTGATGGTTGCTGAAAATAGGCTTCTATAGGCCTTCGTTAGAACTTCATTAAAAATCATTATTTATGATGAATGATTCCACTAATCACTTCCTTGTTTGCAATAACATTTCTATCATCATTTCGATTTCAAAAACAGGAGACTTTCCTGAGTACCCCAAACATTCGAGCAGTATCTGCCAATACTAACTTTTTGATGTAAACAATCGTGATCCCTTGGATTTGTGTTGTTTTTTTAACACTTGACATTTTACACCTGAGAGGCCTGAGCGAGAGAGAGACAGAGAGAGAGACAGAAACAAAATGTGCATCAAAATATATTGTTTGCCTGTATCTTTAGACCAGACCTGCAAATTAAACATGATAGAAAAGAAAATGCCTCCCAGACCAGACTGGTGCATTATTGATGGCACATTTCTTGCCACTTGTAGACTCTCAGAATTGCTGGAATTGATTTAATGCAACACACAATGACTATTTGAAATAAGACAAAGGAAGCACATTTAACAAACACTAAAGGGTGCAAGGATTTTGACCGGGATCATATGCTCCCATAGAGGATATGATGGGTTTCCACCATGAAGTAAGACAGCTGTGGTTAACTGTATTAATAGCCACTGAAAGAAGTATGTGACTTAGTACCAATTAGCAGGTATCTGTGACTGCACCTTCCTAACCACGTTTTCTAGCATTACCAAAATTCAGAGATGATGTGCATCACAGCAACTTGTCTGGTCACAAGTGTTGCATAATAGTTTGCAAAGACAAAGCATGCAGGGAGATGATAAAACATCAACAATCAGTGATAACACTATACAGAGAATTTGCGCTTAATATTATGAAAAGCTCTCCTCCATTGAAAAGAATGTGTTGACTCCTGTGTAAAAGGTTCAGATTTTAAGGAGGAGCTTTCAGATGACTCTCAGATGGATTTGATCGACTCATCGCAGGCTTGTTTTGGATGTTTGGCTTTAACTGTGTGGGATGATGTGGGGGAATTTGACAGGATGAATTGGTTTAACATTCTCGTGATGCCAAACAGGCAACTTTCACAAGCTTAAATGGAAACTTAAAGCATGCGTTGTGCACATGCTGAAAATAGTTTGCCAGTGAAGTGGCAGACATCTTAGATCCAAGACAAACATTTAAAGATCCTGGATTTTTCAATGGGAAATACACCAGGGAGATGTCATTTTAAGAAACCAAATGACTGACCTTATGGAAAACTTGTATTAGAATCACAAACTGGTATTCAAAGCAGAGTATTTGTAAGACAGCAACATCTCAGTAATATGGCTTTATGACTTGGCACACTAGTTAACTACTGAGAATAGCTGGACTTGAACAAAAGCAATGACAACATTTGTGTCTTTAGAATAGATCTGCCTCTGAGACTTGTTTGTGTAGCTAAAACTCCAATCTGCTAACTTGCTGGCATGACTACAATTCACTCCAAGATGACACATTTCCACATAGAGATGCATGTTGCATGGCACGTGTGGTTGGCAAAACAAAAGTTCTTGGACAAAATGTTGTGAGTCGATTCAATTATGTGAGAAAACTCGTTAAAGTGTTAACACTGGGTAAAGTTTTGTGGATATTTCACTTGCTAACTAGACTCAGTGTGACTTAAGGTATATAATAAAAGCAATAAAGAGCAAGACGGTGCTCTCGTCTTTTTATGAGAACTATTGGTTTTATTGTTTGTCTTTTTTTTTTATGTGCGGCAGCTAGGGGATTCCCCACCATTATAGCTACAGTTGCCTAATTTGTTAGCATTAATGACTGTCATTTAAAATGTAAATTGGGATCACAGCAAGGCTATGGCACTGTAGTGAATGAATTAAAGATGAGTTTGCATGTTAAAGACGAATCAGAGCTTTGAAAGAATGCAGAGCAGAAGGCTGTGATGTCTTATTACTGTAACAACTGTTTTGTTTGAAATGCATTTTCATGAAATGGAATTTTCCCATTTATTTAATTTTTTTTTTTTTTACTTGATGAAATTTTCATGAATAGCAAAAAAAAAAACTGAGCTTCTTGCCAACGGAGGAAACATTTTGGCCCAGAATCAGAAGGTGCCATCTGCCCGAGAGCCTTGTGTCAGCAGTTTAGCCATATCACACTATCTGCTGCATCTCTCTGATCAAGACATGGCTGCAGCTCAAACGTTCTCTCAGAGTGATGGCTGGGGACAGAAACAGTGGGCGGAGAGAGATGCAATCTCAGCTTAGCGAGGGCTTTGATGCGAGCCAAGGCGTACCCCGATTACAGCAGTCCCATCCTTTGTGGTTGGAATAGCTTAGTCCCGCTGGGGATACACCCTGCAGAAACCAGCTGCTGAAGAAAAATATGTAGTATAATAAGGCTGGAAATATTTCTGTGGAAGTATTTCATGGCATGTTTGTGGAAGTGGGAGTCAAGATTTTGAATATGCAGCATAAATCATGTACCTTTAGTGTCACTGTATGCTCTGTCATTGATGATGCTCCAGGCTGTCTGTTTTTTTTTTAACTGCCTGCATTATTACTGTGAGTGGGCATAATGAGAAATTTACATATGAGCAAACAAAAGATAACTATTTATATCTACACAGTTGGGATTCATAAGTCTGAGACACTGAAAATTTGTCACATTTCCTTAAAAACTTGGAAATAATGTTTGTTGGGTCTACATGAGCAAGTACATCAGCACAAATTAGCGGCACTGAACATGTTACTTCCTTTGTATAAAAGGACAGATTCCCTCCAACTGGATCCTTTAAGTGTTTCTGTATCCTTTCCATGAAATGATCACATATGCAAGATCCAGAACTTTATGATAAATGAGTGGTTTTACAAGGATCTATATACAGCAGGAACAAGAATGGATTATATATATATGTTGTCATGTTCAAAATTAATTTAGTGTTTGAGCTTACCTGTTTAGGTAAGGGTATTGATAAATAAAGAGCATTTATTCATTCATACTAATTCAAATGTATTTAGATTGTTTCAGATTATTTTCAGCGTACTAGTAACATCAACTTTGATCATAAAGCAGTTATAGTTGCAGGTTGGTTTGTATGCTGCCAGAAGATTTTTGACTGGAAGACAGTGAATTCAATGAATTTGCTAAATAAAGAACACAAGAATCCAATCAGAAGTCTCTGAACTTCTTCATCTCAGAGGATGAGTGGTGCCTCTAAACCACTTCTCACAAGGGGAAACTGTCAGGCCCCCTGCCTGTGTGTGTGTGTGTGTGTGTGTGTGTGTGTGTGTGTGTGTGTGTGTGTGTGTGTGTGTGTGTGTGTGTACAATGACTCTGTGGCTGTGCCTCCAGAGGTGGGATCTAAGGAGTGGTCTCAGGCCCTGTAATCAAGCACTCGTGGTCCTTGCTCCGGTTTACTCACCTGTTGGCTATCATGCTGATTGAGATCCTGGCTTTAAAGGAAGTTCCTTCAAGCTTCCTTCAAGCCAACGCCAGATTGTCTCATCGCTATCAGTAATGCAAAGCTTGCCTCTTGTGCAAACCGCCGTATGCTCAAATTGTTGTCTCTTCCTCTGCATACCTTTCCCTTCCTCTCTCCAGCTCGCCAGCAGCAGCTTCGGAGTAAAAAGACTGGAAAACTCTCTTACAGAGGAGCAGAGAAACAAAGAGAGGAGTGTGTGGGAATCCAGCCTCAGCCGCCCTGCCGGCTTGCCACCGTGCTCTGCGTTTGTGTCCAGGCTAAAAGACTGAGCTTAACAGAAACAAGAACAAACTTTCAGGCTGGCCTCACACATACCAACTTTTGACATTGAAAAAACAAAGTCCTGAGAACGATACCTGATGAATCCCAGCTAGTGTTTACTGACACGAGCACAATGGTGAAACATGGCCGTGGGGTCCCCTTGGAACTGAGCAATGTAAATTTTGTCATTAGAGGGTGAACACAAGGTTTCCTGCAGATGTCCACATGCCTGCACAAACAAGTCTGCATGATGATAAAAAATGGCAAACATAGAACTAAAAGGCCAAAAGCTACTCATCCCTCCTCTAAGCAGACTCCAGGAAAAACTACAATAAGACCAAGCAGCTGTCCACCTTACACGGGCTTTGTCGTGTTTTCAAAAAGAGCCATTAGCTTTGGCATCCAGTGTGCATCAAGGTACCAAAGTGGTAAACTGAACAAACTGGTGAAGTCCATGTTGCTCAAAAAGGGGGGCAATCACATACTCTGCAATTCTTCAAATTTCAAAGGTTCAACTTTTTACTCTAATTAAGCTGATATTACATTTGTTATGAAACATTTTGTATTAAATTTATGATTTTTCTTTTAAAAAGTATCTTCACTAGCGGTCTCACTGTTACTCCTGGGATTTTCCCCGTCACCTCATCACAAGGCTCCTGCCTACAGACATAAATGAGACAGCATGAAAAGAAAACCATGTAACAGGCACACTTCATATTTACCACCAGCAGCGACAGCTCTGCCTGGGGACGTATTTGTCCTCAGTAAACACTGTTAGTTGTCTAGAAAAGCAACACAGAGCATGTTATTACCTTTCATTCAGAGCCAACACACGATGCTTACAAAGATGGTACAGTTTTTCCCCACAGCTAGCAGCCGACTCAAGTGAACATAAATTATGCCTCTGAATCAGTAAGTTACCACTGTGTTCCTCAGCTTTCACCACCCCAACCTAGTCAATTATTGCACAATCGACGGGTGTCTGTGTGCGTGCGTGCGTGTGCGTATGAGCGTGTGGTGTGTGTGTTGAGGGGTGTTTTGTGCTGAATTCCTGGGGGGAAACCTTAAATCATTGCGGTTAATCCTGTCAGAGGCATTTAGGATAAGCACATTATATTTCATTTCAGTATGTGAAAAGAGATGCCACACTGCCTTCACATCTTCATATCTGCTTCAGCTCATGTTCAATTCAATTCAACTTCATTAATCCCCATGGAGGAAATTGATTTAAAGGCAAGAAGAGTGCCTCAGACAACAAGATAAGGGACATAAAAAACTGAGTCATGGTGGGAGAGGGAGTAGGAGGGGGTGCAGAGAGTGCGTTTTACAAAACTTTGCGTCTTCATTATGTTTCAAGGATGCAAAGATGCTTTTTCCTAGCCTAAAAAAATCTTGTTTCATTATTTCTGGGCAGAGGAGGATAGAATGTACGTGTGTGAAACTGTAAATTGGTGCAATATAATGAATTCAGGAAGTTGGTGGGTTTAACCTGCTGTTAAACAAGAGATTCGTTACGCTCTGGGATCGCTGGACGCAGGCGCCGAGCACAGTGGTTAGAGTTAAGACCAAAAGTTTATTTAACGGTCTCTTTCTAGCAACGATATGCTGTAACAAGTGAGTTAATCCAATCCGGTGGCGCTCTCTCGCTCTCGCTCCATGTCTCTAGATAGTCCACAGCATTCCTCACAGGTGCTGGCTCTGCACACGGTGCAATGATCCAGTGATGACCAAGAGGCTGCTCCACTCTTTTGTAGCCAGGATGGAATCAGTTCAATAGCTCCCAGGTGGGTAATTAGGCATGCAGCCCAGGTGTGACCATTGGACGGAGACCCCAGGAAAAACTCTGCCTGTGGAAGGGACACACATCCATACACATACTGACACATAAACACAAATAGTGGGGGAGAGAAAGGGTAGGGGGGCAAGCCGGTCCAGGAGGACTGGGAAACCATGACAAGATTTTTGTTTCCTGGCAAGCTATCCCACTTAGTCCTTTTCTGTCATTTACTTTTGTTCCTGTCCTACCTCTTAAGAGAAGATTGGCTTTAGTCTCCAGAAGGGGGGAAAAAAAAAAGCCCTGCCCTTGTCTCTCCCTCGCTCCATCACTGTTCACTCGCTTTGTGTAAACCAGAAAAAAGACAATAAAGTCAGACAGCATTATTGTGGAAGTGAAGTGTGTCCTTGCTCAAAATATACAGGTATAAAGGTAACATAATCTTCGTAATAAAAGTAAGTGTCCAGAGAAAGAGCCAAGTTTTATGTATTATTTGCAGTACTAAACAGAGCATTAGCTACAGTCAGAATATGTAACATTTGTAGTCCTTATCTTAACTGTTTCCAAGTGTAAATCCTTCACTTACCCTCTCATTGTTTTAATTACCCATTACTTCATAGAAACTGACGAAAAGAAAAATAGGAAAACATTTTTTCTGTTAGCACTTAGACACATAACATAATTTCAAATAAAGAGCTTGTGCACACTGCTGGATGTTGATTTAGGGCAGCTGTGGCATAAATCTTACACAGTGTAAGAGTGGTGGCGTGGTGGCCTAGAGGAGAAGAGTGCAGCTTGTGACTGAGAGGATGCTGCGTCTGTGAGGATGATGGTTCAAATCCCTGGACTGGCATGTACTGGAAAAATGGGATTTCCACCCTTTAATGGACTTAAATGGAGTCCAGATTCCAGAAAAAGTCCCAGACTGACGCTGGTGTTGGAATATTGAAGTTGAAGTGCTGCCTGTCTCCACTCTGAGTACACCACTGTGTACTCAGTGTACACTGTGGGCCCTTGAGCAAGGCCCTTAACCCCACCCCCCCAGTTACTCCCTGGGCACTTTCTGCATGTTGTGCTGCATGCGCGATGGGTTAAATGCATGCAGCATTTGTATGTGACGATAAAAAGTTGTTATGATATATATGAAAATATAATCTTTCAGTACTTTGAGCTGTACAAAAACCTAGATTTGTTTGCTACTATTGCATTAAGGTGAAAGAAAACAATTATTCTGCACATCACTATTAAAAATGTGGATTTGACTTAATGCAGAGGCAAATCTAGTCATGATCTGTCCATGATACATTTCATTAATATGATCCCTATTTGGCTATTAAAACAAAGTTTCCAGTTTTATGAAGAAAAAAGACAGCTGAGAAACTTTTAAGGGATTTTCTTCTTTTCCTTTTCATCTGAATCTAAATTTACACCCATGAAGCTTATCTGGAAGATCTCTCACATTCTCTTCCTTTTCATTTTCTGTTTAAATAGCACTACAATGATGTCTCCAGGTTATTCCATCCTTACTTCTTAAAATTTTAATTCATTGTTAAATTAATTGCTTTAAATGACTCCTCCTACTCATGTCTCATGTCTAAAACCTTCAAGTCAACACTGAAACATTATCCTCACTCAGTGCATTTACATGTGATGCCAAGGCCTCCTTTACAAAGCTCCATATTTGACAAGCTGGGAGTGACAAATCTATCTTACTATTGCCTCAGCCTGTTGCATTATAGAACAGACACCTCAGGACACCTTGGGCCACATTCACAAACAGTGCACAAATGCACACATTTAAAATAAAAAATATAAATAATAACTTAAAATGTGCACATGATTGTTTCAGGCAAAATTCTGTGATTCAAATATTTCATATATTTTCTTACCTGGATGGGATTGTAATCTACATACAAACAAATGATGAAGGCCTGGCTGTCTGAAAATGTAAATACATATCTTGAAACTGACAACTGCTACTACTACTACTACTACTACTACTACTACTACTACTACTTATAATAATATTATTTACAGTCTTCCAAAACACAATAAACCAAAAAATGCTCAGAATTAGAATTAAACACATGTAAACAGCACAAAATAATAACTGAAACTGGTGTAGGCTTTAAGTGTTTTAAAACACATTCTAATAGGCATTAGCTCAGCTTATTATTTATTAGAAATGGCTTCCATACTTGTTGGATGTCATCACTTACTGTCTAATTTCTTGTGCTACCCTTTTTATTGTTTGTTTGTTTTGTTTTTTGAAGGACTGCACATGTGGGCAAAGCTTGTTGAGGGAGAGACAGGCCTTCTCAGCAGCTGCCTGCGGCTCCTTCCACAGAACAGCACTGCTCTCAGCTAACCATAACATCTTTATACTGCACATCTACACATAAACAGAGTCTGGGTGCTGCGAGTTGGCCTTCGTCATTCAGTCTTGTCCAAGCTGGTTTTTCATGACCCAGATTTCTCTCATCAGCGATAAAGCCATAAAGCACATCTTCTTCCCTGATGTTTTAATTTGTCACAGAGCAATCTTGTCCAGATTAATAACAGACTATGGTGACGTTGGTGATGTTTTAATTGTACGTACTGTGGCCAAACCTCCAAGATAAGATGCACTGAGACAGAAAGTGCCTGACTAACTTCTCTATCTGTTGCTCTCTGTCTAATGTATTATTTAATTGTTTATTATTTGATTGATCCCCTGTTTATTAATGAACTTGCTGGAGTTTGCTTTTAAACTTTTGTCATTTTTTTTCATCGAGTAAAAAATAATTCCTAACAAAAAGAACAAAGAAAGGATGTAGAAATACACAAAGACAGGCGAGTACCTAACCTTCAAAATAAAACAGGAAGTAGCCTAACTGAGAGAAGGCTTAAGTCTTCCACATGTAATTTACCAGATCGTTTGTGGTTGACAAACGATGTAGCAGCAACACATTTTCTAAATCACCTCTTTTGTTTTTCTGCTGTAATTTGTGGTAATACTGGCCTGCATTTTCACATGAAACGCTCCACTGCTCAACCATTTTGGCACGTTTCATCAGTTCATAATCATTTCCTCTATTCCCTGTCCTGGTTGAACATTAGTATTACAACTGTGAAAATGCAATCTCATGTAGTACCAGAAAGGATCATGTTGGATTTTATGCACCACTGACATCTATGCCTGTTTTTTACTCTAAACAACTTCCCAACATATGAGCCCAAGCTGTAAAGTCCCCTGTCACCCTTAATATATATGGGCATGTCAGTAGATCTCACTTGCAAAGCCACCTGCCCTCTCCTTTGAGTATAATATCTCATGACAAAAGCATGCTGTGCATGTATAAATAAATAATAGAAGGAAGCACAGAAAGCATTTCCACTTTGGCTTATATTATGTAGCGACATTAGAAGCATCCTGATTGGGAATTTTTGTTTCCCTTAATCAGATTTGCATTCAGCTTTAATAAAAGACTAATTTTTAGAAACAACATTGCAGTATAATAATATACCTGATTGTTGTGACCACCTGCAACACAGTTTTAAAATCCAAACTTGTCTTTTTTTTTTTCTAGGTCAAAGAGCTCCTGTTTTTTGGTTTTTTTTGCCTATCAGCATGATGACATTTTTCTCAGCTACAAGTGAGCTGGAAAAAAAAGGGAGGCAGGGTGAGGGTATGTATAGAATAGTATGTACAGAATACATTCACTGTATTCTGTACATTCTATATAAAGCCCCTAACAGGCTTTGTCATTGATTTTATCACTGGGTCTAGGTTCTTGGAGAAAATTGAAAGCGCACAAGAGTGGGGGGAATGGGGGGGGGCATGGCAGGTTAAGTGTTTCATAAAGTCCATCCATCCATCCATTTTCTTCCGCTTATCCGGGGCCGGGTCGCGGGGGCAGAAGCCTAAGCAGAGAAGCCCAGGCTTCCCTCTCCCCAGCCACCTCCTCCAGCTCATCCGGAGGGACCCCAAGGCGTTCCCAGGCCAGCCGAGATACATAATCTCTCCAGCGTGTCCTGGGTCTACCACGGGGCCTCTTCCCCCTTTCATAAAGTGGCCAATTAAATTTCTTGCTCAAGCCATCAAAACACTTGTTTGTTTCATTTGAGTTCACTCTCACTGCTCTCAGGAGCGATACTTCCAAAGGAAGCAGCAGACACTTTCACATTTTGCATCTGAAGATTTAAATGTAACTTAAGATCAAAAGCAAAGACCAAAAATATGAAAAGGCTGAAAACTGGACTTAGATTTGTTAGAAAATGTAAATGAACTGCATATCGGTCACCCAGTCTGTCCAGTCCTGGCTTCGCAGACTCTCCTAATTTGCTGCTTTATCTTCAACCTACTGCATTAGCTGTAATTGTGTATGCACACATGCATGCACAAGCACACACACACACACACACACAGAAGGTACACCTACTCTACATCCTTGTGAATTTCAACATGTTAGTGTTGCCTCAAATCGAATCAGGGTACTCATAGTGTACTTAATGCAGCCATGTGTGCCAGTGTGAAAACATTCAACATGAACACCTCTATAAAAGCAGAAGTTCTGGCAGTTTGCTGGTCTGGAGCATTCAGATGTGTTAACACAATGCCAAGAAAAGACATCAGCAATGATCATAGATCAGCAATTGTTACCGCCACCTGAGAAGATTCATAGGGCCATTTCCAAACAATCTGAAGTCCATCATTCTGCACTCTTCTCTCTGAAAAGAACATGGCAGCACAGCTTAGCTTTGCAAAGTTCCAGCAGGACCTCTGAAACAGTGTCCATTGGACAACAAGACCAAAGTGGAGATGTTTGGCCATAATATACAGCGTCACATTTAATAAAAAACCAAACAGCATATTACCACAAACACCTCATACAACTGTCAAGTGCAGTGGTGCATGACTTTTGATGGTGGGGTTTGTTTGATTTGGGCTTGTTTTGCAGCCACAGGACCTGAGCACCTTGAAGCCATTTACTCGACCATGAACTCCTCTGTATGCCAAAGTATTCCAGAGTCAAATGTGAGGGGACATCTGCCGTCAAAAAGAAAAAAAAAAGCTTGGAAAGCAAACTGGGTCATGTGCTGCTACGGAATGACTGAGAAAAGAAAAGAAAAAATGAATCTAGGTGTTGCGGTGGCCCAGCCAAAGTCCAGAGCTCAACCCGAGTGAAATGCTGTGGTGGGATCTTAAGAGGGCTGTGCATAAACAAATGTAGACAAACATAAAAACTGAAGCAACAACGTAAAGAAAACTGGGCCAAACTTCCAATGACAACAACGTGAGAAAAGAATTTGTCCCAGTTTTTGCTCTAAAGGTGGTTCTTCAACCGGTTGAATCATGGGGTGAACGTAGTTTTTCACTCACCACTTCTGCATTTTGTCTTATCCAGTGTAGCAATATTGCAACGTCTCCAAATATCAGCATATTTGTTGAGTGCACTGAAAGGAAGGATGAAAAAGCAATAGAAGAAAAGGGCCAAGTCATAATGAACTAGAAATATCCTTTAAGTAAAAAACTCACCTTTTCTTAACAGCAAGTCCTTACTTCCAAGCAGAAGAATATTAAATATGCAATGTGACTGATTCATTAACTGGTTTTAGTTTCAAAAAACATATTAATAGACTTAAAAAGTATGAACACCTCAGTCGAAATCCAAATTGGAATTGATTATTCCTGCTTTTGTCTCCTCGCGATTGGACTGTTGTAATCACCTGTACACTGGTCTCAATAAGTCATCTTTGGATAAATCTACAGTTGGTCCAAAATGCGGCTGCGAGGCTACTTAATAGATCCCCTAAGTGATCTCATGTGACACCTGTTTTGTCTTTGCATTGGCTCCCTATAAAGTTCAGAGCTCTGCGCAGTCAAATGCATGCATACATTAGTGAGCTCTTTTAATCTAGAAAGGTGCTATCTAAATACACTTTACTTGCTTACTTACTAGTAAATGACAGCTTACTGGCACATGACCCGTGTCAGAGTCCTCAGTTTGATGCACCAGTGGCTGTGTGGTATTTAGCCTCAGTGCTGTGGAGATCTCTGACCTATCTGCTCCCTCTGGATAGCTGCTGTCTGTTCTTTTACGTGACTTCATCAGTCTTTGGTGTTAAGCTCCGAGCTGTGTCCACTTTCACAGAAAGGAGGTCTTTATCTGGGATGATGTGTTGATCGTCATCGCGGTGGGCATTTGTTCACTCCGACATGCGCTTCTGAACATGCTCAGAGCAACACTGACCCATGGCATTGTGTGTGGGATTAAATGGGTTGACCTGACCCTCTGCTGCACTGACACTCACTCATTCTCTGCCACCACCTGGAGAAACAAATTTGCTACCTGAAGTCTACTGGAACTTAAAGACAGAAATCAAACATCCTGACACAGTGTGGTGACGAACCCTGGCTCAATGCAGCCACAGTAAAAGCATTTTACTGTGTGTCACCGGGGTAGATATAAAAGCAGCAGCTGTGTCCCATTTCAAGAAGCTCCTCATTAGAAGGACTGAAAGCTTGTAGGCTGAACCCTCACAGAGCTCATCAATCTAATCATTTAGATTGATGACGACAGCTCTAAGGGCTTCTCTGTTAGCAGCTACAGTTGCTCGCCATGGGTAATGTGTCCCGTGTTTACTGTGAAGGCCACCAGTGACTTGTTTTTTTTCTTCAGAACTTTCCAACTTTTTAAACTGCTGTACTTGACATTTTCCATTTCTTCTGGTTTTTAAATTACTTTTATCCCTTCTTCTTACAGATTAGTATTTTTAAGTCATACTCAGAGCCCCTTTTTTCATATTGGTTTCCTGTGGCTCCAGTTCTAATCTGAAATGAACTGAAATGAAGACACCCAGTGCACTGTTAGAGAAGACCTGTCGCTGGTAACACGTATGAGCATGAAAGGATCATTGTGACACTTCATAATACAGCCCGACTAAGGCCATAAATACGATGTAATTACGTATTAAGTACACGTAATTACAGGGATGTACCCTGTAGTTAAATTTAAGTTTTGTGTAATTTCTGGGTAATTTAGACAAAAAAAACAACTATGTTTTCTTGATCCTACATCGTAAGTACTGTACTTTTCGGGGAGTAGGTTGAATTATGTAGTCGCTTAACCTTGGGACTTAGGCCGTAAGTACCCTGTAATTACGTCCCGAAATGTACGGCGTACTTATGATGTGGTTTTGGGGAGAATTGTTGGTTTTATGGCTAAATTACCCAGAAAATTCCACAGAACTTAAATTTACTTACAGGGTACTTACGATCTTAGTCATGGGCTGTATTAGGAAGTGTTACCAGATCATTAAATACAAGATGATAACCATCCATCCTCTTCTGCTTATCCTTTCCAGGGTTGCAAGGGAGGGGGGCTGGAGCCTATCCCAGCTGTCATAGGGCAAGGGGCAGGGTACATGTCACCAACCTGTCGCAGGGCTAACACAGGGAGACAGACCTATGGGCAATTTAGAATCACCAATTAACCTAACCCCAGAAACTGGATGTCTTTGAACTGTGGGAGGAAACTAGAGTACCTGGAGAAAACCCACGCAGACATGGGGAGAACATGCAGACTCCACACAAGGCCCGGGCCAAGGTGGATTCAAACCCAGACCTTCTAGCTGTGAGGCAGCGGTGCTAACCACCATGCCACCATGCTGCCCATATAATGACCAATTTTTTAATTTAAAATAGTAGTAGAAAGAAGAAATTTTACTCTTAATATAATTCTGGAGGTATGTTTAAAAAAAAAAAACTACCCTCAGTAGCTGATGATCACAGGTGTAATTCAGAAGAGGCACTGACAACAGTTTCCACTGCTGATGTCATGAAGTGGAACCAATTTCTGAGGCACAAAGTCAGTAAGGTATTACAAAATTACACTCTGTTTTAAATTTGTGAACCTATAGTGTGAATACAGCATTCAAGCCTGCTTTTGGGGAGATGGTGGCAGTGACTGCACCTGTCACTGACTGTAGAGACAGACGATGAGGAGGACTCTCCTGCTGTGCCTGGCTCTGCAGTTTTGTTTGGTAGGATTTGACTACATCATGCATATTCAAGATCACCTGTTTGCATTACAGTGACATTCACACAAGTCTATTATTCTTTCATGCTGCACAAGAGCAAAATGTAATGTTAAAAACAGCTATCATGTAAGCAACAATTTATCTTTGGAACACCACGAAAGTGGAGCTTTCTCTGCTTTTACTGTAGTCGCCTTCAGTTGCTGCTTGTTTGTGACTCTCTCTGCCTTCAGTTCTGTCTTCAGTAACTGAAAAGCAATGACTTCACCATTGAAGAACATTTAATTTATTTGTTTTTGCAACATGCTCTTGGTCATTGTCCATTTGCACTGTGAACCACTATCCAATCAGTTTTGCAGCATTTGGCTGAATCTGAGCAGACAGTATAGCCCTTCAGAATTCATCCTGCTACTTCTATCAGCAGCCACAGCATCGACACAACACTAGTGGCCCGAATCCACTGGCAGCCATACATGCACATGCCATAACGCTGCCTCCACCATATTTCACCATATTTAACAGATGATGCGGAATGCTCCAGATCACAAGCTGTTCCTTTCCGTTCTCCATAGCAGTCTCAACACAGTATTGTGTTAAGTGTAGAAATGCTGTGTACCCATAACGCAGGAGGCATTGAATTCCAACAGAAAGAGAGCTTTTGTAATTGCTGACAGCAAAATAAAAAGGTACAGATCCCACGACAATAAAAGGAAGAGGAGCAGATCACCTCTTCCTGTGATTATGTCTCTGAATAAAGCAGGCAGCACTTGATTAGTTAATTTTGTGAAGAAGACAAACCAAGTGTTGCATCAAAGGCCCCTTTTTTATGTGTAAGATGGGAAAAATGCATCCACACCAAAAAAATGGGACAGGTGCTGGGCCAAAAATATGTATCAACACATAAAAAAAAAAAAAAATCAACAGCTCACACACTGAAGTTCTTCAGTGCAGACAGCACTCCCACTCTTCATCAGACAATACTCTAGTGAAGCACACCCTGAAGTCTACCCTTTTTATGTGAATACACTCAGAACCTCAATCAGAAGGCCTAGGAGAAAGTTGTTGACCACTTAAGATATCCAGTATCTCCAGTTTTAGGTGTTGTCAAGCCACCTGACGATGTTGATCCCTCAGGTCTCCTTAATGCATGAGCACTTTTGCAGCGTATAGCATAAACACCTTTCTTTTTAAATTAAACACTAATTATCACAATTAAGACTAATTTCTGAGATTTGAAATGTCTTTGCAAGCAGGACTTGGCGATTAGTTTGTCATCAGGTGGCACAAACGCAGGTGTTAACCAGACAATCATAAAACAAAGACCGCTATTCTTCTCCCAGTTCTTTTGTGTTCGTACAATGACATGACGTCACTGCAACAACAAAGAGTCTTCCTCGGGAAATGTCATTTGTAAATTGAGTTACAAACAATATACAGTGCATGTCGGGACAATATGTCCACATCTATTGTTACAGGAAGTAGTGACATTTACCTAAGTATTGAGCAGTAACAATTTGTTTATTTTTCTGCACTGTGGTTTCTGTGGTTTTTGAATGGTATTTATGTTGTGTGACATTTATGTGGTTACTGACTTACCACTTACATGTGTGTTGTAAATTTATGAACTCTGCTGCATACCTTAAAAGCTAATTTCTCCAGGCAGAAACAGAGATATTCTTCAGTGCATATATAGCTCCCTGGATGGGCACTATGTAGTGGTGTCTGGCACCAGGACACAGCAGCAGATTGCTTGGGTCATGTGGGGTGCAGGGTGAGGCCTCCATAGACTACATGATGATCTTAGATATGCAAAAATTATGTTAGGGTTGGGTTAGGGTGAGTGACAGGGCTCAGATTTACTCAGCACTAAAAGGTGCATAATGATGCATTAAAATTAAAAATTATGTTCATGTAACAAATGTTACTTTTGTGCTTTTCAAGATATTTTAAATGACTTCTTAAATTTCATTTTTATAGACTGGCTTTTAAATGATGTCATTTTTTTTTTCCCAGCCACAGCAGCTTTTTCTATTAAGTGGAGATAGACAGGAAATGGGGGGAAGGATGCGGGGGAGGACACGCGGGCAAACACAGTATATGCATGTGGTCGCCTGCTCCACCACTGAGCCACCAGGGCGCCCCAATGATGTCATCTTTTTAATGTCCTTTTATAATTTATCATATAATCAGATCATTTACAAGAATATTGTAATGTAGGCATTTTTTTTTTATTCTCAGTGTCATGTTTAACCCTTGTAGACCAAGGTTATCCCGTTAAATGCAACAATAAAAACAGGTAAATGCTATTTTAATGATTTTAATGTGCCAGAATTGAATCCTTCCTGTTCTTCTTGTATGGAAATCTCATTCTTTATGATCCATGTGTTTGATTTTACATCGGTTTCCCTTCCTCACACAACACGGCCCATTTATCCGGGTTTAGAACTACCATTTAACTTCAATATTTAATTTGAAATAATATCAAAATGTAATTTCACAAAATGCTGTAATGACTGATTTTTTCCTCCTTTCCTGCAGAGCGTCACCTGCTGCATGTCACACTCTTTTAGCCACACCTGTAAATTTCCAAATAGGGAAGGAGGCGATCCTGTTCATTTACTGAGATCGGCAACAGACTTTTGGACTTTGAGATTTAATGTGAAAATGAGTTGCTCTGTAATGCATTTTACAGCATTATGGACCACAAGTTCTACCTTGTGTTGCAGTGAATGACAGTCAGGTTAGAGTTGATGTTTAAACTCAGGAGTGTGTCTGTTCCCGTCTATCAGCCCATCACAGCAGCTGCACCACCAGTTGGAAAGACAGCAAATGTGCACGTAGCACTTCTTCAGAGATGCCTTTCCTGACAAGGCTTTCTAACTTTGTGATGTGATCGACAGCAGCCTGGTACACAACTACATTTCAACAAGTTGAAATAAGGAGCTGCAGATCTAACCTTTGTAGGGAATTCTGATGTAGACAATCGGGCATGTGCTTGACACTCAGTAGGCTTATTTCTACGATTCTTTTGAGAGTGTCCTGTGAAATCTGACTATCTTCTTTTTATTTCTCTTATTTAGTTTGTGGGAGTTTCCGCACTGAAACAAGTGGTGCTTGGCAGTCAGAGTCAGACTGGAACGGGATCCGGCTTATCCGATGTGCAGTGTCATCTGTTCTGTCACAAGAGCACGAGAGCTGAAAGGGAATTTCTGATTTTATGTTTGTACTATAGACTGTTTCAAGATAAAGAAACTGGAGAGGGGAAACCCCCCCCCCATCCCTGAGCAAACTCCACCCTGGTTATAACACTGGAATCTCAGGACCCAGTGTTTTCCAGCAGAGCATTGCATTGTAACAACACAATTAGAGTGAGTGCACTTATTTTACTATGATATAATGGAGGTTATGACCACTTATGCTCCATATAAAATTTAGTATTTAAGTACAACAAAACTGTTCAGAGCCCCGCTTTAGAGTTTGGAGAAGAAAACTATTTATCTTGCATGCCATGTGCATTTATTGATTCATTACTTTTATGATTTGTGATACTAAATGAAGCTCAGTGGAAATGTTTATTTCCTAAATCTACACAGTCTGCCTCGCAGTCATTGTCAGTTCAGGTTTTGTCTCCTGACACAGCTGTCAACATCACCCGGTCCTGAGAGGCTTGTTCATGTTTTAAAAATACTGACAAATACTGACAAAACCTTTACACATTCCACTTCCAGGAGGATTTTCCCTCGTCAAAGTCATATTTTATTCCAAATCGTGAATGCAGAGCAGCGCGTGCGGTTACCCACCCTGCTTAACCTCGCTGGGAGCTGATCTCCATATCAGCTCCTTCATGTTCTACTTGCTGTTGTTGTGATCCAGAAGTTTTCAGGCTGTAAAGGAGGGATGAGCAGTGAGAGGCTTATTCCCGTTCCTCCTGCTCTACATGGGGGCCTGTCAAACTTAGTTTACAGGCTTGGCGCTGAGGTCTAGCCTAAAGCCAATAAAGCAGCTACAAAACCTTCATGAATTTATAATTTACCTCCTGACTCCTGGTGCCTAAACGCATCACCTTGTTTGGTAAAATAAGAACTTCTTTCAGTGTCCAACAGAGTTTTATTTAATAGTCTCACTTGTCAAGTGTTGCAAAGAGAATCCTCTGCTTAAATTAAACGTGGATGTGCTGAGCTGTTCACTGCTGGGCAAATATGAGTGACCTGAAGGTTGATGCCATTATGTTGAAGTGCACTTTAACATGTAGCCGACTGTTTTTCTCTTCTATAAATACCAGCGTGTCTTCACAGGCTCCTCTCTCTGCTCTCATAACCCATCATACGTACATCTCAAATTAATTAACTATAATTAAATTAGTGAATGGCTCCACTAGCAAGCTCAGCCAGTTTGTGAATATTATCTTGGATCTGGTGGTAAATGTAATCAGGAGATTCAATTGAATGTTTTTAACACCTGAACTGACATAATTTCTTGATTTATTGACTGTCAGTGAACAGAAAAGTTTTTTCCACAGAGACTTACTTATTTTCTTTATCTTAAGTGATAGATTAATGCTGAGATTTCATGCTGTTGGAGAAAAAAAGAAATCTATAGATCACCTGAGGCTGGCTGGTTATAAAGATCTGTGGATTGGGAGGTTGTAAGATAAAAGATGCATCAAATAAACAACAAAAACTTTGCAATCATAATCCTAAAATGATTATTTAGAAGCACACAACAGTCCTTTAAAGTCTGTTCCCAGGTCTTCTCAATAAATACATAAATAGAAATAATAAAGAAAACAATGAACACCAAAAATAGAAAGCAAATAGTAGTCCAAAGAAAAATACAGACAACCGAGGAGCTCATTCTGCAGCAGCTTCTGCTGAATCCTAGAGTTTAAATTACTGCTGCTGTCTGACAGGTGAAAAAAATGCTTTATTTTAAACATAAGTCCTCATCACATTTCCAGTTTAAGCAGTAGTTACTGTATATTGCTTCAAAAATCCAGTTGAAACCCACAAAAATACTCAGTTGCTGCCATTTAAGCTTTATATACAGGCTTCAAAACAAAGTTTCACAAAGCAGTGGGTAATGTCACTGTGCCTATCCAATACATGCAGTCTATTAACCAATAAATGTATGTCTTATGGTCTCCCCTGTCATCTAATTCAGTTCAGTTCAATTCAATTTTACTTATAGTGGGGGGAAATGAGTATTTGATCTCCTGCTGAATGTGTAAATTTGCTCACTTACAAAGAAATGAGCAGTTTCTAATTTTTATGATAGTTTCATTTTAATGGAGAGAGACAGAATACCAACTAAAAATCCAGAAAAAAAAACACATTAAATTGATTTACATGTCACTGAGTAAAATAAGTATTTCACTACAACCCAGCCAGAAATCTGGCTGTGTATCCATGTGGTATACAGATTACAATCAATCAATCAATTACAGATACTCCTCAGCTTAACTCATTGTGTGTATAAAGGACACCTGTCCACAGTTCCATTCTAGCCTCTCCACCACTATGGGCAACACAAAAGAGCTGCCAAAGGACATCATCAACAAGACTGTAGAACTGGACAAGGCTACAAGACCATCAGCAAGAAGCTTGGTGAGAGGTGACAACTGTTGGTTAGTTTATTCAGAAATGGAAGAAATATAAAATGGAGCTCCATGCAAGATCTTGCCTCATGGGGTGAGGATGATCACGAGAAAGGTGGTGGATCAGCCCAAAACTATATGGGAGGAGCTTGTTAATGATCTGAATGTAGTTGGGACCAGTGAGTAAACTTCCAAATTCATTAGGGGAATCAAACAATTATGCTCTGCACGGTATATAGCACCAATTCAGAACACCAGTTGCCTCGAGGCACTTTCTATTGAAAGGTAAAGACCCTATGATATTAGAAAGAAACCCCAGCAATCACATGAACAAGCATTTGGTGACAGTGGGAAGGAAAAACTCCCATTAAGAGGAAGAAACCTCCTGCAGAACCAAGCTCAGGGACTGACTTGGGGTTGAGGGGAAAGAGAAGAAGAGGAGACAGAGGCAGGACAAAAGGCAAACTATAGATGCTGGCAAGCCCACTGTCTGTCTCTTCTCCTGCTGTTCTCACTTTCTCTCCTCTGTCGGTGTGAATGAGTGTGTGGGTGGAACCAAATACTGTTTTTCAGGAGTGTGTGTGGTCCAGGGAGGTCTAAGCAGGCGCACCTGTTCTCCATTTAGCAATCACTGGCAGTACTTGAACCCAGATCTCACCAACACCTGTTGCCAGATTGTTAACCTGCTCCATGTGGTAGCGTTGTGCAGGCTGCTAGTGATGGGCAAAGCGAGCTTTTGTGAATCTGAAACATTTGAAGCAGTTGAACTGGAATTGTGTTGAGGTTTCATACCAATCTGACACCCATTTCCGCAGGGACACCTACTGGCCACGTTTGCCATTATCACATATTGAAAATGCCATCCTGTGAAACACTTACACAGACCAGCATTGCACAGTTCTAAAGAAGGCCACTTTTTATGCCAGACTATCAGTAATTATGATCAACACATATTTTGGAGGAGATCCCCAAGCAACAATGCAAGAAAAACTCTGAGGCTGTTAAAGACAGCAAGCTGTGACTGTAATGAAGAGCGTTTTCCCACACTGTGCTACGTGTGGGCTTGTGTTACATGTGTAACATTAAGGCTGTTTCAGTCATTTTGTAATTCAGTGCAATGCATAACAAAACCATCCATCCATCCATCCGTCCGTCCATCCATCCATTCTCTTCCTCTTATCCTGTTCAGAGCCGTGCGGGGGGGTGGGGTGGGGGCTGGAGCCTATCCCAGCTGTCATAGGGCGTGAGGCAGGGTACACCCTCATTTCTGAATTAGTAGGAAGGCTAAACGTGGGCCCCCCAGTCTTCGTGGAAGATGTTTCGTCTACAGTGGAGTAGAGAGAACGAATCTGTCCAATCATGCTTAAGAGAAAATCATGTAACGATGTCTACACTTGTCATATGTAAATATTTTTATTCAAAAATATTAGTTTTTCAGCCATTTTTGGTCTGTCAGCTTTCTGGAAGGTTGCTTCGTCATCAGGTTTGTTCTACACAATGTCAATCAAATCAAGAAGCCGCAGGTAAGCCACCTGTTGTAGCTGGGGTGAAACCTCTATTAGCTGCCTGTATACACATGTGGCTGTTTAGAACCACGCTTCAGAGCAGTGTTTCAAAACAGACAGCACAGTGTCAAACATCAGTATCAAGCGCCCCTTCCCTACAGGCTGCTTGCAATTCTGTTTTGTGATCTACTCAGCCGTTTTCTCTGGAAATCAAGATTTGCATTTACCTGCTCATTTCCTGCTCTTCCTAATGAATCCTATTTTGGTGTACCAGCCTGACCCACTCTCCCATACACTCTGAAAAACAAACCTGCTTCAGAAACCTGGAGACTGAGCCTGTATCGAAGGAGAATGGAAATCTGTGCTAAGAAAGAACTACATGTCTGTCAACACATTCATAGATAATCCAAGAGTCTCATCTTTAGCTGGTTCAGGTGTGGCAGTTTGGCTTCTTACTGGTTTTAGGAGTCAGCGTCAAATCACCCCAGTCCTGGCTTCTCTACATTGGTTCCCTGTAGGTTTTAGCATTTTAAAGTATGTTGTGGTTTAGCTCCAAGTTACATACCAGAATTGATGACCTCACAGGAACCATCTTGCAGCATTAGATCCAGTCCTGCCCTCGTGGCCATTCCAAAGTTGAGGTTTATATCTAAAGGTGACCGTTTTTTCCATTGAGGTCCCTCAGTTTTAGAATAACCTCCCAGAGGTAAGACTTGCAAAAATCTCCCTTCTCTCAAATCACTTTTAAAAACACATTTTTATAAACTCGCCTTAATGTGATTTCTTTCTTTTGTTGTTATTCTATCATCACCTATTATTCTGTAATTGTTTTATGCAATACACTCCTATGCTTCATCTTCTCTCATTTTATTTATTATTTCTGGTCATAACATCCAGTTTCGTGTCTGAATTTAATATTTTACTCAGCTATGCATGTTTTAAATCTTTTATATTAAAGTAAAAAAAAAAAAACTAATCTAATACCTTGCCTTATCTAGTATCTGAGCAAAACTTTGGCACAGAGATACGTGACAGCTTCAAGGAAAGGCTGACATAAGCTTGCTTAGCTCGACCCACTTGGATCTTGCAGAACTGCATCACTGCTCCTTATGAAATATTGTCAAACTCAATTGCGATCAGGCGACATTCAGGGTCGCACTACAAAATGTAGATACTTTTCCCACTCATCAAACCTTTCAGTGGCTCTTCATGTCTGTATTTGTCATGTTTCTCCTGTTACTCAGGTTTTCCTCTTCTAGTTTGTCACCAAGGTGAACAATTTTTATTTTTTATTATTCAGACAAAAGAAAGAAGTGATGCGTGCCTAACCCGCCTCAAAGGCTTGAGTGTCTTTTTTTTTTTTTTTTAAAGACAAAAAAAAAAATTGTTCTCTGGTATCTGTCCCAGTTCTGACTACTCCTCACATCCATCACTTTTGAGGCACATTCAGCCTAAGACTCACTGTTGACTTTGGGCCAATTACATCAAAGTGGGAGGCTACTGTCTTTATTTATGCAATTCAGTCATTTGTTCGCACTCAGCACCCCCCAACCCTCGCCACTCTGTAAAAGCCGAACATGAGAGCTGCCAGCGGCTCTCCTCAGAAGTAATTTTGTTTGAACTAATGAGCGAAGAGCGAGAGGATCCCGCTTGGCGTTTGCTTTTAAACACCTTTGATGAATGACTCCTGTCCCAGTGGCTCATGCTGTCATTAGCTTGACACCAGATAGAAGTGAAGTCCTAAAAGAAAATGGAAAATTGATTTACCTCAATTTTCATCCGGAGCAAACAGTTCATCCCCGTAATCCCACGCGACGGTGCACAGAGCGATTAGAAAACTGCCGGCGTGTGGTTCCTGTCGTGCTCATGTGGAAAAGCACCATTCTAATCAGCAGTTATTCCATCGTTTCACTGCGCTGCACCACTATTAATGTGATATAAAAGACAGTCACCCAAGCTGGAGTTTAATTTCAGCGAGGATTCAATGGGACTTATTTTGAAAGCTAGTTCCACTCTAATTGTATTATATTTGAGCATATGTTCTGGGCCTCAGTTAGGGAAACATTTGGGGATTAATGGAAAAAGCTGAATATTTGATTTCCCGAACCCAGACATCAGAGAATTAAATGGCTCATCACCATGTGAGGGAGGGTTCTACAACTGCTGTCTTTATGTTTATTATATTTCATATAATTCTATATAAATTTGCAAATCACACTTAGTTTATGTGGGTTTTAAGGAAAGCTTCTAACACCCACTTTTACTATGAAACATTTTAGGCAGGGGCATGAAGAGGGGTGGAGCAATCCTGAGTACTATTCTGGCTCCATCAGTTAATAGGTAATTAAATCTGATAGGCAGTTTCATGCAAACTATTATCAAGCAAGATGATTTTTCACATGTTGCATCCTGGCGGTCCTTCCTGTGGATGCCACGGAGATGGTCACTACGTGGTAAGTGTCAGGTAATTTCAAAGGCACTGTTTCAAACAGCTGAGCAAATATCTAACACACAATGTTTCTGTGCAGTTTGGTACGCAGTCTCTCTGCCAGCTATAAGTACAGAGTCTGTATTAAACGGGGAAATAAATATTAATGTGTGATAACTTCACTCTTAGACATGGAAGAAGTTGTAAGAGAGCAAAGGAGAGGAAGATGAGAGATTATTTTCAAGGGTAAGAACTGCTCGGTAACTGGCATTTGATAAACTGGATATTTAAAGCTTACATGTAATGCTCTAAGAAAAAAATTCAATATGAAACTATATCTGGTTATTTCATATTTAGAAATGTCTTTGACAACAAACAAATTATAATAATTGCATGTTATACGGGACTGGAGCAGTGCAGACTGCAGCATCTCTCTTATAGACACTGCTGAGTTCGGAAGCAGAAGAGACACAAGAGAGAAACATGGAACTCAAAGAAATGGTAAATGGACAGGTTCTTATAAAGCGCTGTTCTACTCTAGCTGAGCACTGAGCACTCACAGTGCTTTATGCAACATGTGTGCATTTACCAGTTCACACACACACATTCATACAAGCACTGTTTTCTACTTCAGAGTGCTTTCTATCTAACATTCACACATTCAAACCAGTGTTAATTTTGACAGCAAATTTTGATTTAGTTTTAGTTGTAGTCTTTTGACGAAAATGTAATTTAGTTTGAATCATAATTTAGTCATCTGAATAGTTTTAGTTTTAGTCTACGAATTATCAAAAGAATGTAGTCGACTAAATCTACAGTCGATTTAGTCAACTAAAATATAGAGTGTAAAATGTAAATGCTTTTTCTTGAGTTCCCTTGAATTAGTCATTATACACACTTACAGAAAATTAAACATTTATTAAAAGTTATGGAATATTATTAATAATATTAACATGAGCGTTTCACCTGCTTCCCACACACCTGATCATTAACACCACCTTACTGAGATAATATGAGTGTTTTACAGCAGGACGCTCTGAAAGGTACAGGGCAGTGTTCAGGACTAAGATTAGGAAAGGCTAATCCACCGCGGTGTGGAGATTTTCTCTGAACACAAACGCTAAACTGGGAAAAACACTTTACCCTGCATGACATTAAAATGCTGACCTTTGCATGGAGATCTGGGTGACTGGTTTGCAGATGTCGTTTAAGATTTGTCGTGTTTTTACCCGAGATAGTCGCCCCACATGGTTTACACATCGTTTTGTTTGTCACGGTATCAAAGGACAAATGTGTCCATACATCGGCTCTTCTCTTTCTTCCTGCTGACATTGTTTACATAAATTAGTTCTATCGGAAGTAACGACCAATCACAGGCTAGTTTGGTCTTCCCGGATTTTGAGCAAATTTGTGCAACTCTGCGTTTGATTGGATGCTTTCCTGACCTCTCCCGCCCTGTCACAAAATTAAATCGCCAAGCATTTTCATCTCGTTTTCATTCGTTGATGAAAGTGTCAGTTTATTTTGTCATCGTTTTTATCCTTTTAGGTAGTTTTTATTTAGTTATCGTCTCTTTTTCGTCATGTAAAAAAGGTCGTTGACGAAAACTATGGCGAAAATATTTCATCAACAAAATTAACACTGATTCATACTCTAACGGTTGCCTCGGAGAGCCACTTGGGGTTCAGTGTCTTGCCCAAGGATACTTTGGCATCCAGACTGGAGCAGCCACGAATTGAACCACCAACCTTCAGATTAGTAGATGAGCCACAGCCACCCCAATGTGAAATGTGAATTGAAATTTGATAGAATTCTTCAGTATAACCTCCAAGGGTAAAAAGCTTTTAAAACCTTATTTGTGGGCAAACCTTTGCTTTTTTTTTTAAATCAAATTTCACTAGATACTCTGTACATGCAGTTTTTATGGCTCACTGACCACTGATATGAAAGTTAATTTCAGATAGTGCTTCAAAATAATTGCCAATATAAGTAACCATATATGTTTCAGTATGGCTTCTTCAAGATCTACATTAGGAGTCATCAATCTGAATGTGATCTGATAATGTAAATGTAAAATGTGCTTATATATTGCATCATGTTGTTGTCTAAATCCAAAGAGCAGCAGCAGCAGCACAGCTCAACATACCACGGCCAAGAAAACAATCCACAGGAGCTCACAACTGAAATTATTACGTGACTTATTTCAGAGAGTTATTTTTCCCTGATGCACTGCTACAATGGAACTTAGGGATCCTCCACCTGTCAAATCCCACTTTAGCCCCTGTCTCTCCCTCTATCAAAGACACAGTCACAAACAGCAGCTTTGAAGATTATAGGTTCACTTCATACCTAAACAGGCAGAGCAGTGCAGTTTTATATGAAGTGCGGTATATATACGGACAACAGCACAAGAAAACAAAACAGCTGGAAACACAAGAAAGAACACAAAGAAGAGTGAAGTTAAATGAACAGAGGATAACATCTACCCAAAATATGGCAAACATCACCATTTTTTTTTATTGCAAATTGGCTGTTTTCACCATCTGCTTCTTTTTCTCTGTTATGACTTTATGGATTATTGTTAGTGCAGCCTGGGGCCAAATGCCATTTCAATTCAGACAGCTCATCAAGACAAGTGACAAGAGTTGAGGTGTGAATGTGTTGTAGTGTGAAGTTGTTGGAACTCTCACTTTAAAGAGCAGCCAAGCACCTAAATAGCATTTTTGGGGTTTATTATCCTGTAGGCCTCCAGATTTCAACATCTCAAGTCCACCTGCATCCCCATCAAAGTCATTCTTGCAGTCTTCTTTTTGTACAGGATGAACATGAATGACAAGCCAAATCAGTACAAGCAGTAATTCCCTTTTGATAGTTTGATAGAAAAGTTTAAAGCAAAAAAGTTTCTGTCATCAAGAACAAATAGCAGGTCCATTCATTAAGCTCCCAGCATTCATTTAGGCTTCCGTCCTTCTGTTTGATGTCTTTTATTACATAGAGACTGGCTCAGGCTATTCAAAGCACTGTTGTGTCACAAAAACAGCCTCCATAGACAGCTTAAGATCAGTTCTGTAATGGTGCATTAACAATGTTCACATTGTAGGCATGTGACAGTGGGGTGTGGTCTTCTGGGTCAACTGTAGAGATGGGGCACAGTTAGGGAACACGACCAGCTGAGGTAAGTGGCACATCTGGCATGCATCTGCTGACAGACCTCTCCTTTTATATAACAGGTGTGGGGCTAGAGACACAGACACACACACACACACACACACACACACACACTAGACTAGAACACAGCAGGGGCTGAGAGGATCTCTGAAAAGAGTTGTGGCATTAAGGTGGATTGTTGACACTCCACAACCTCACTGTGAAATAAGCATTGATGTGTGTGGGGGGAAAAAGGGCATGAAATGAACAACAGTAGCCTGGCTTCCTAACACTGAAGAAACACGTGGTAGACGTGTGCATTAAGCCAAATGTTTATTGCTTATGCTACCATGTGTAAAACCTAAGCTGGCCTCTCTATATTGCTGTAACTAAGCTGTGTTCAGTTCTTCATAATAATAATAATACACTTTTTATCCCATGTTCATCCATCCTGCTGAACTGCGGCTGGCCATAAATTTATAGTACATCATCACATTATCATCGTTTGTTGGTCCACCACTCCAGCTACAATAAAATATCGGAGCTAAAATAAAAAATCCATTATCATATTTTCTCAGTTTAAGATGAACTCAGATTCTATCCATATGCATTTATTTTTTTGAATAAGCAATTTAAAATAACAACTTAACACATCTGTATTTGTGGGATGTTGTACAAAGCTACATTTTTTTCTGATCTTTTTCATTAAATTGCCTAATTAAATTTGTGTTGTTCCATTCAGAATCAGCAGTGTAAAAGTAGTCATTTTCAAATTCTAATAATTAACTTTCAAAATATAAAGCTACAGGTTTTATTGGTTTACCTTAGTACAAATTGATACCTGCACAGGGGCGGTTCTAGGGGCAGGGCCACAGGAGCATTGGCCCCATCTGAAATCTGATTGGCCCCCTGAAGTGCCCCTGTCCTGTCACTCATCTGCCCTTTGTCTGAGAGCGAGGATCAAATTATAGGTGGATGCAAGTCCATGCTGAAACACCAATAGCGCTAATGAGCCAAATAGGAATGCTCAGCGTGAATGAAGCTTACAGAAGAAAAAGATTTGACCGATCTCACAGAGAAAGTTTTTTACCTGACAACCGATGCCTGTCTACATTTTGAAGAGTTTGTTGGTTAATGATAAGTCATAAATCCCTTTTTACTCACAGCAGTCACATAGTGTAAGTCTGACAAACATTAATTTAAGAAGCAAAGTTAGTTAAGAGTAATGTTAACTGAGGCACTACTTGTGTTTGGACATGAATGTTAGCATTTCACTAATTCATGTACTTCTTTGTAATTTGCATTTGTGTGTTAACATTAACTATAAAGTTTGGCAGTGATAGAGAAAAATATAAAAAAGGTCTCAGGTGAGAATTCAGCAGTTTTTGAGCAAAAGACTGAGTCTGCCAGCTGAAAATGAGCAGGGTGAGAGGAGGCAGAGAGCAGCAGAACACAGTACACCAGAGGATGGTCAAGAGCAGGGCACCTTCAGCCCCTTTTCATCAGGTCAGAACTCATTTAGGGAGAGCAACAGCAGTTAATGCTGTAATCTATGAAATGTCTGATACTGTTATTTAGTGAAATGGCACATAAGTTCTTATGGTGATAAGATATTCTCATGGTGATAAGATTTACCATAACTGTAATGGAATGGCTTTAATTTTTATTGGTCCGTATATTACCACATCAACCACAAATACTTGGCCCCTCTATGAATACTGTGGCCCCTTGATGGCCCCTTACTCAGAAAAATCCTAGATCCACCACTGTACCTGCAGTCAGAGGCTCTTTAACAGGAGCACTTATATCCAGTTTAGGTTGGTGATACAACTAGACCTGGCCCCTCCTCAGAATTTCCAGCTAATGATACTGGACAAAATGACAAAGTTAGCTAGAAGCTGCTGGGAGCCAGATATAGCAAAGGGCTGCACTTGGGGAACATTACAGACACTATCACCAGGGATAGGCCGCCCAATACTGATGTTTCAAAGCTATATTGAGTTTACGAAGCACAGATGCTTTGAAACCCTGTTCTGAAGTGTGGTTCAAAACACCCATGTCACGTGACCAGGGCTAATTGAGGTTTTGCTGTGTTTCGCCCCAGTTTCCGCAGGTTTGATTGACAGTGTGTAGAAGAAGCTGATGACACTGCAAACTCTCAGACAGCTTAGAAGTCAGCCAAACACATTTCCAAAGTTCGAGGGTTTTTGTGACAGGAGAGCGATTTAGAGAGAGGAAAAAGATTTTGAGATAGTGGCATATAACAATTGACAGTGAGATTTAGTGACTGATAAATTAGTTAATATATTAACTGATATGTCAGTGACATACAGTGAGAGATAGTTACATTATATTTCACTGAATTACTAAGTAACTGAAACAGCTTCACATACACTACACTGCCAAAAGTGTTCGCTCGTCTACCTTCACACGCATATGAACTTGAGTAACATCCCATTCTTAATCCACAGGGTTCAATGTGATGTCGGCCCACGCATTGCAGCTATAACAGCTTCAACTCTTCTGGGAAGGCTTTACACAAGGTTTAGGAGTGTTTGTGGGATTATTTTGACCATTATTCCAGAAGCACATTTGTGAGGTCAAATACTGTTGGATGAGAAGGCATGGCTCACAGTCTCTGCCCTTATTCATCCCATAGGTGTTCTGTCAGGCTGAGGTCAGGACTCTGTGCAGGCCAGTCAAGATCTTCCACACCAAACTGGCTCATCCATGTCTTTATGGACCTGATTTGTGCACTGGTCTGCAGTCATGTTGGAACAGGAAAGGGCCATCCCCAAACTGTTCCCAAAAAGTTGGGAGCATAAAATTGCCCAAAATGTCCTGGTATGCTGAAGCATTAAGAGTTCCTTTCACTGAGGCTGAGGCCAACTCCTGAAAAACAACCCCACACCATAACCCCCCCTCCACCAAACTTTACACTTGGCACAATGCAGTCAGGCAAGTACCATTCCCCTGGCAACCATCAAATCCAGACTCGTCCATTGGACTGCTAGACGGAGAAGCGTGATTCATCACTCCAGAGAACATGTCTTCACTGCTCTAGAGTCCAGTGGCGGCGTGCTTTACAACATTGTATCTGACACTTTGCATTGCTCTTGGTGATGCAGGACCATGGAAACCCATCCCATGAAGCTCTCTGCGCACTGCTCTTGAGCTAATCTGAAGGTCACATGAAGTTTGGAGGTCTGTAGGGATTACCACTTTGTGGTTAAGTTGCTGTTGTTTCCAGTCACTTCCACTTTGTTATAATACCACTAACAGATGACTGTCGAATATTTAGTAGTGAGGAAATTTCACGACTGGAAAACATGTGTTGATCAAAATTATTGTCTGGTATAACAAGCAGCCCTGTTAAGAATTGTGCTTGTCCTTGTTATTGCTTGACAGAACGACATCAGCAAGATGTAACAATAGCAAACGTGGCCAATAGGTGTCACTGGGGAGATTAGTTTTAGGTTAATCAAAAGTTCGATACAGTTCCAGCACAACTTTTATGACCGTTTCAGTGTTTCACAAAAGCTAATATTGCCTATCTCTAGTTGTGACATAGACTATGGGGAAGACAGGACTATTTATACACAGAGGACTGATTAGGGGATACGACACAGCTGAACGTGACCACACAGGTTAAGACAATCAGGACAATTAGGGAGAGAGAGACAGGAAGTAAAACTAAGACAGAACATAAAAGAAAACAAACCTTCAAAGACAAATACTAAACACAGAGACAAGAAGACTGAAGACTTTAACATGATAGACACAAAAGAATATTGGGGGGACAAAAACAGAAAAACAGAAAGGTGAGACAGAAGAAGGGATAATTAGGGAAATGCTGTACAAACTACAAACATGAAAATAAAAAAATACACAAAATAGAACAGTAATCATATAAACTGGTATTCAACTCTCTGTAATCTAGACAAGACGAGAACTCAAATATACAGACAATAACAAAAATCTAGCGTACTAGGATAACAATGAAATCGTGGCGCAAAACACAGGATTGCAAAACCGAAAATTTTCAGTTTTTTCTTAGTGTCTCCAGTCTCTCCCCCAGACTAGACCCCCACCAGTTTGCCTACAGAGCCAACCGGTCCACAGAGGACGCCATTGCCACGGCCCTCCACTCTGCCTTCTCTCACCGGGAGCAGGGGGGGAACTACGCTCGGCTGCTCTTTGTGGACTTCAGCTCGGCGTTTAACACCATCCTTCCTGGCAGACTGGTGACTAAACTGTCAGATCTGGGGATACCACGCTCCACCTGTCTTTGGATCAAGGACTTCCTGACAGACCGTTCCCAGAGGGTAAGAGTAGGTCCCCACCTCTCTTCAGCCATCAGCCTCAGCACCGGCTCTCCACAGGGCTGTGTGCTGAGTCCCCTACTCTTCACCCTCTACACACATGACTGCACCTCCATACATGCCAGTAACTGCATCATTAAGTTTGCGGATGACACCACTGTGGTGGGGCTCATATCAGGCGGGGATGAGTCAGCATACCGGGACGAGGTGCAGCGGCTGTCAAGGTGGTGCAGTGAGAATAACTTGATCCTGAACACCACTAAGACAAAGGAGATGGTAGTAGACTTTAGGAGGACAACACATGTCATTCAACCTCTGTTCATCGAGGGGGATGAAGTGGAGCTGGTTTCAGATTTTAGGTTCCTGGGAGTACATCTGCAGGATGATTTGACCTGGAGTATCAATACGACCAGCATTGTCAGGAAGGCCCAACAGAGACTGCATTTCCTGAGGGTTCTTAGGAGCAACCATCTGACCCAGAATCTGCTGGTGTCCTTCTACCGTTGCTCTGTAGAGAGCATCCTGACCTACTGTCTGTGCGTGTGGTTCAACAGCTGCACAGCAGCAGACAGGAAAACACTCCAGCGAATCATCAACACGGCTCAAAAGATCATAGGCTGTCCCCTGCCCTCCCTCCAGGAACTGTTCAATGCCCGCTGCCAGAGGAGGGCACAGAACATCCTCCAGGACCCCTCACACCCTGGACACTCCTTGTTTCAGCTACTGCCATCAGGCAGACGTTTCAGGACAATGAAGGCCAGAACAAACAGACTGAGGAACAGCTTTTATGCCAGGGCTATCATTGAACTGAACTCTGTGTGGTTTGGACAGTGATGTGGGGTGGTAGTGCTGACTGTGTGCGTGCGTTGGTGTGTATTGGGGCTAGATTCGTCTGTTAATTTACTATTGTGCACTGTATTTTAGTAATCATTTTTATCACTCATATTTTTATTATTTTATTATTTATTGTCTGAGGCACCTAAAAGGAATGCATTTTAAATTTCGTTGTGCAACTTCTGTGTACAATGACAATAAAGATTCTGATTCTGATTCTGTAATTTAAATTACTAAGAAAAAACATGTAGTAAAGACAGAAGTCAAAGACTCAACAATTCCACAAGGAATTAAAGTTTGTTTTTTATTAGAAGAATAAAGAAATTAAATCAGAAATCCAATCAGGAAAATAAAACTCCACACACTGGAACATTAAAAGCCAAACAGAAACCCAATCTCAAATATATTCACAAAAATCCCAAACTACACAGAACCCAGGACCATGATGCATAAGGCAAAAAACAAAAATGAATAAATAAAGATCCGTGATGACTGCTGGCTTCACACATGGTCAGTGAAAATCCTTTACTTAACCCCTTGCACCACCAAATCTTAAAACACAAAATGAACAATGATTGGGGACAAAATAGTTCACCTGTGTCCATCAAATTTTATTTCAGTTTCAATTATATAGTTCCATTTCACAAGTCCTCTGAAGGCACTTCATATTGCAAGTTAAAAGCCTTCAGTCTTAGAGAGAGAGCCCTGACAATTAGACAATTCCCTAAGAGCAGCACTAGGCGATGGTGGGAACAGGAAGAGACCTCCGGCAGAACCGGGCTTAGGGAGGGGCAGCCATCTGCCGTCACTTGTTGGGGGGTGAGGGGAAAAGAAGAGGAAAAAAGGAAGGCCTAGAGAGACCACAGTTCACAAAGAGGACTGAGCACCAAAAAGCAAGATAGCGGATAAAAGTTAATGACATGCAATAGTGGCATATAAACACAATGGTAATGAAAGGGGGTAAACGAAGAAGGAATGCTCAGTGCACCATCGGAAACCCCCCAGCAGTCTGATCATATTGTAGCATAACTAACAGATGGTTCAGGGTCACCTGGTCTAGCCCTAACTATAGGGTTATTTTTTTAAAGTTCTCTGATCATTGCACGGTCTGACCTTGGATGAAATTTCCAGTTCTGGAATGACGCACACTGGAATGCTGCAGACCAACAAACTGGCAAAACATTTGCTTTTATAGAGGTGGGCACACTAATTATCAGTTAATTAAGTGCATTATTAGCAGCACCAGGCTGCTACTTACCCTCTTAATTCCTATGAAAACATTAAGGGTGTACTTTTTTTCCCACTGGATGGCACTCAGTCCTGTGAAAGCTTTCTTTTTCACATGACTGTAGCCAAATTATTAACTAGCCCACCCTGTAGCTAGCTAGCCAAGTGGTGCACAGCAAGTGTCCATGCCAGTAAGAGCAAATCTCCAGATTTGTGTTAGGGGCGTGAAGGATGTAAATTAAAGAAACTGCACTGTTTTAAGTTGCGGTGCAGAGCTAATTAGTCCCAACGTCTGTATTATAAGCTTGGCGAGCTCAGACAATTTAATTTTAATGTAACCTTGTGTGCATGTGGTTTCTCTACGGAAACAACTTGTATAAACAAAAATTCTCTTGTGTAACTTTGGCTTGAGGGCAAATTTCAATAAACCCAATATATGCTACACCTAAACTTTCACACTAAAGGAGTTCAGCAATTGGTGAACTAGTCTGTCCTGTAAATGTGTCAAATTAAAAAATATAGCCTGCAGGTGCAATGGAATAAATCCATTATCTAACAAAAATAAAAAGTAAAAGTCATATCAGCATTTTCTGCTTAATTTCCACCCTCTTGTTACTTTTCCCATTAGCCCGACAAAGCACTGGAACTGAAATTTCTCTTTCCCTCTAACAATAAAACAAGTCTTTTGACTTCATTTGTCTCTGTGTGTGCATTTCACCCAGGTATTTGCACTAATTGGGATAAGTCGAACATGAATTCAACACAATGAATTTGTTCATTTTGGTGACCCTGAGACCTTTAATGTAGTGCCATCTTCTGTCCAAATGTGCATGTCTTCATACATTATTCATTCATCTTTGACCCCTTCCTTTTAAATGAACAAAATTCTATGCACACTCGTGGCTGTGGCAAGACATTTCAAAACGAAACATCAAACATCTCTCTTTGTAGGAATAGAAGACATTCAGCTCAGCTAAAGAGGTGATAAAGTCAGGGTCTTTTTTAGATTATTTATTTTAAAAAATCATTTCCACAGGTCACGATCAAGGACTTCGAGATGTAGGTTTTATAGAAGTTCTTTACTATCTGTGATATTGCAATGGTTTAGGTTATTTATTTGTATTTTGTTGTATAACTCATTTTCTTGAACCTCTTTTGACATATATTTTTTTAAAGTTTATTTTGCATGCATTTATTAGGGATGTGCAAGACTATTTGATTAGATGTTAAAACATTAACTCACTAAAATGCGATCCAGCCATTCTCCATTAGCCACGGCTGAAGTACTGGACCATGGCAGCATCTCTCTGCCTCTCTGTGTGATTGGAAGTTGTAAACAGACAACGCGGAAAGTAAGAAATTACAGCAGTACTGCAGTACTTTGATCTAGAGAATAAATGATTGTATTTACCTTTTGTCAGAGTAAACTGGCATAGGTGCGTCGATATTAACTTGCATGGAAAGAAGGATGCTGGTGCTAGCACTGCTAATGTTAGCACACTTGTAAAATTAAAAATACATTTAAAATACAACTAGATTATTGAAGAATGTGATTAATAGATTAAAATTGCTCCTAAATATAAATACTTGTAGACTTTTTAATTTTACCCATTACATTTGCTCAACTAACTGCAATTTGTTTTTAGTTTTTAGTTTGTTTTGATTTTTAATTAACTAGTACCAGTGGTCCCAAAACCTCCCTAGCACTTATCACATCATTAGAATTATCCAAATCATAGTTTAAATTTGGTGAAACATGTCTACTGTTTCTTCTTTCCAGGGACAACTACTGGTGTGAAGCACCCATCCAACCTACACTATACTGTCAAAAGTATTCACTCACCCATCGAAATCAGTGAATTCAGGTGTCCCAGTCTTTTCCATGGTCACAGGTATATAAAATCAAGCACCTAGGCATGCAGACTGCTTCTACAAACATTAGTGAAAGTGAAAGAATGGGTCGCTCTCAGGAGCTTAGTGAATTCAATTCAATTCTATTCTGTTCAATTTTATTTATATAGCGCCAAATCACAACAAACAGTCACCTCAAGGCACTTTGTATTGTGGGTAAAGACCCTACAATAATACAGAAAACCCAACAGTCAAAATGACCCCCTATGAGCAGCAGTTGGCAACAGTGGGAAGGAAAAACTCCCTTTTAACAGGAAGAAACCTCCAGCAGAACCAGGCTCAGGGAGGGGGGGTCATCTGCCGCGACTGGTTGGGCTGAGGGGAGAGAAAAGACATGCTGTGGAAGAGAGCCAGAGATTAATAACAATTAATGATTAAATGCAGAGTGGAGTATAAACAAAGTAAATAAGGTGAATCAAAAGAAACAGTGCATTATGGGAACCCCCCAGCAGCCTAGGCCTATAGCAGTATAACTATAATTCCAGCGTGGTACCCTGATATGATCCCACCTGTGCCACAAGTCCAGTTGTGAAAGTTCCTCGCTACTAAATATTGAACAGTCAACTGTAAGTGGTATTGTAACAAAGTGGAAGTAATTGGGAACAACAGCAACTCAGCCACAAAGTGGTAAACCACATAAAATGATAGAGCAGATACTGAAGCGCATCGCAAACTTTCTGCAGAGTCAATCACTACAGGCCTCCAAACTTCACATGACCTTCAGATTAGCTCAAAAACAGTGCGCAGAGAGCTTCGTGGAATGGGCTTCCATGGCCAAGCAGCTGCATCCGAGCAGCCTTACATCACCAAGCGCAATGCAAAGGGTCAGATACAATGGTGTAAAGCACACCGCCAGCAGTGGAGATGTGTTCTCTGGAGTGACGAATCACGCTTCTCCGTCTGGCAATCCAATGGACGAGTCTGGATTGGATGGTTGCCAGGAGAACTTGTCTGACTGCACTGTGCCAAATGTAAAGTTTGGTGGAGGGGGCGAGTATGGTGTGGGGTGGTTTTTCAGGAGTTGGCCTCAGCCCCTTAGTTCCAGTGAAAGGAACTCTTAATGCTTCAGCATATGAGGACATTTTGGGCAATTTCATGCTCCCAAATTTTGGGAACAGTTTGGGGATGGCCCTTTCCTGTTCCAACATGACTGCAGACCAGTGCACAAAGCAGCTCTATAAAGACATGGATGAGCCATTTTGGTGTGGAAGATCTTGACTGGCCTGCACAGAGTCCTGACCTCCGCCTGACACAACACTTTAGTTTTAATTACAGCAGAAACTGCAAGTCAGGTCTTCTTGTCTATTATCAGTGTCTAACCTAACAAATGCACTTCTTGAAGAATGGTTAAAAATTCCCATAAACAGTCCTAAGCTTGTGGAAAGACTTCCCAAAAGAGTTGAAAGTGTTATAGCTGGAAAGGGTGAGCTGCCATCACATTAAACCCTATAGATTTAGAATGGGATGTCACTCAATTCATGTGTATGTGAAGGCAGACGAGCAAATACATTTGGCAACATTGTGTATCATTATAGGTCTATTTATAGATATTCTTTTGGGTGTGTATGTTTGGTTGTTGTGCTTTCTACTTACATTCACATTTAAAATGATTACTACATGGTTCATTATGACCATGATGAAGGCCACATGCTGAATCGCATTGATCAAACAATGAATTTATTTGATATACTACTTGTATTGCTAGAGTTTTTACTTCTGTACATTCAAGAATCTCTGACTTCATCTGGATTGTAACCATGAGGCCACACTTCAGCTGTGATTATATAATTGTGTCCTCTGCTTGGGATAATGATGATAGTAACAGCTGAGGGGCTGATTAGGCCTTGGTAGAGGTCTACTCTCTATTCGCAGCTTTTTTACTTAGCTTGTAAATGTTCATCATCGAGTTATTGCAAAAAAAACCCAATAAAAATAGGTTGTGTAAAATAGTTTTCAGTATTATTTGAAGGTGCTGATGATAACAGTGATCTTCAGTGTTCAGTGACAACCACTGTCATTGTCTCTAGGCAATGAGTTTGCTTAGTAGAGGGCTACACCAAGAAAAGGCAAGGTTGCTGAGCTCCACCAAGAGACTCAGAAAAACATGTACACACTCATCACACACATCAAAAATAGCGACATGTTGATGTGGCTATCCTCGGGCAGCTCAGGGAATATTTTCATTCTGGTCACTCAGTAACTTGACCTTCTGTGTTGTGGCAGCTGGTCCTATTTGGATGAAATGGCCCTGTGACTGTCACATAATGTTGCAAACAGTTCAAATTAATAAACAATATTCATTTAAGCTGAGCAAAGTTCCGATCCCAGGGAATTATGCATATTAAAAACCTAAACAATATTGACATCTAGTGGTTTAATTTTAATTAATCTACTGTCATTTGCAATTTAGAGAAGTAATTTATAATATAATTAGCACACAGTTAGCCCTGGAGGTAATTGGAAAAACAATAGGCAGGAAAAAAAAGAAAGAAAAATATAACTTGTTAGAATAAAACCTTCATCCACTAATCCAATAAGGGTCCAGTGGGGCTGGATCACATCTGACACTGGGCAAGTAGTGGAGTACAATCTGGATAAGGTGACAGTCTATGGAAGGGTTTACACAATGACATAGACAAATATAGGTGCTGAAATATATAACAACTAAATGCTAATTATTATTACACATTATTAATATCTTCAACAGTTTCTGTTTACTGATGGCTGGCAGCATATCCTTCTGCTACTTGCTGAAAATTGGTTTGTAGTCTCTCCTATAAGAAGGTAACAGTGTACAGTGTTCCACATTCAACTTCCTGTCAAGAATACATCATCTGGGAACCCGTAAAGCACTGCATGTAGCCAGTCTGTGTTTGTTAATGTGGACACACTTATGCACACAAAAAATTCTTTTACAGAACATTTCTATTTGAGACAGCAAATGTAACTAATAGCTGAGGCTTACAGGAATGCCATCAGTTAAGTAAGCAAGCAGTAAGTAAAGTTCATTGATAAACCGTAGTCACAAAGAGCTGTACAATTAAATAAAAAAACTAAACAAACAATTAAATAATAAAAGATAGGACCAATTACAATAAAATATAAAAGAAAATTAAAATACATAACCAAGTTAAAATACAGAACTAAATAGAATAAAAGAAAACAGAAAATTAAGGGCCTCAACAGAAAGCCTCATTAAAAAAAGGTTTTAACTGATTTTCAGTGGAGTCAGCTAAACAAAGTTTGAATGAGGAGACTGGTCCAAAGTCTTGGTATTACAGAATGAAAGCTCTGTTCCACCAGCCTACAGTCCTGTATGAGGAACAACCAACAAATTGTGTTTAAGAAGAAGAGGCGATAAATCATCTGGAGCTTGTCCGTCTAATGCTCTATATGTAAGTAAAATAATTTTTAAACAAATTTAAAAAAATCTAATGGGAGCCAATGTAAAGAGTATAAAATAGGAATAATATGAGTTTGATTAGCGGTAGTTGGGAGCCTGGCATTTTCTATAGCATGGAGGCGTGAAATAGATTTTACATGAAAGTCAAAGCCTAGAGAGAAATCAAAAATCCTATTATGCCAAGATTACGAATGCTGGACATAGCAGATGAGCAGAAGGAAGCAAGCACTTGAGTAATTCTTGAATGTTTCATGGGGAGCTATAATCATGGCCTCAGTCTTATTGGAATTTAAAACAAGTTAATTGTTGGAGAGCCACTCACTAATCTGACAATCAACTAGGGTGGACAGCCTACGCAGCTGGTAAGGCTTAAAAGAAATATACAGCAGGATGTCATTGGCATTAAAATAATAAGAAATGTAATTAAAAGATTGAATGATGCCAAGAAAGACAATAATAATGGACCTGGGATTGAACCTTGAGGAACTCCACAGGTTAGAGAAGTAGAGGTAAAAGAGAAGCAGCTATTTTGGTCATAATAGAACAACTAAACCTATAGCACCAACTTCTGTAATAGATTGATTTTATCACGACAATAATCATTAACAAAACTTAAATAGGCAATAAAATAGTCATATAGACAAAAGTGAATTAATTCATGAAAAGATAAAAATTAATACATCAAACAAAAAAGTCCCTTGGGGTTCACTATCTTGCCCAAGGATACTTTGGCATGCAGACTAGAGCAGCCAGAGATCAAACCACCAACCTTCCAATCAGTAGATGACCTGCGCTACCTCCCGAGCCACAGCCACCCACCAGGTGGAATAACAGTTTAACCACTGTTAAACCATGCATGTGAGAAAAACAGTTTTGACTGCCCAGAGAGGCCCATACAAATAAGCTCACCATGCAACACACAATGAAACATAACGTCACCAAAACATTCATCTGTAGCAGTAGGAAAAGTATTAGTTATGCACAGCATGCACCTGGAAAAGGCTTCTCAAACTGAAATGCAGCCATTGGTAATGCTAACAGTTAGGTGTGCTTTTTCTGATTCGACCTTGAAATTTTTTTTTCCAAAAAGGATTATTCCTATAATAAGGATTTTAGTCTATAGCTTAAGTTTAAATTTCATTAAATGAAGTTGTGGATTTTTTTTTTATTGAAACTGTATTTTTTTTAAGGGAGCGCTAATCAAATGCTCAGGTTGACCACCCTGTCTATCTTTAAATATGATATATAAATTAGACTCAATTCAGTCTTACATAGGAGCAAAGATCTCAGTGTGAAAGAGGAAAATTTATCATTTTTATATATACAGCCTTACTGAAATGTCAGCACTTCCTCACCAATGATAGATTAGATTAAAATGTAGTGTTAACGTCTGCTATGGTATCTCAGTGCACAAATTAATGACTTGGACTGTGCTAATTAATGGATCTCTATGTCTCTTTTTAAAATGACACTGTGACAAATGCAGAAAAAAGACCGTGCCTTTAGAGTGGTTTGAAGTGTAAAATCACTGTAATTTTTGTGTGTCACTAAAATGTTCCAGCTAAAGCTGCCACTGAAGATTTTCCTTTAACATGCGCAAACCTGCTGTGTGATCCTGTAAACACTTCTAAAAGCTAAGAAAGTGTTTACTGGTGCAGGAAATGACTTCGGGTGACATTTAGCACCTATAAAAAAGCAAATAAATTGGACAGTTCTGAGTGAGAACCCAGAAATGCAGCATATTTGTAGGGATTTCAGTCTGAAACGTAAAATATAGAATTAAAGAAGGACAATTATTCCTGCCCCTGACAGCGTAGAGTGATGTAAATAATAAGGGGATGTTGAGATGTCAGACTGAAAGTAAATAATGTAACGTCTTTCCTGTTTATGACTCTTGATGTTGACTGAATTACCTGAGAGATGCAATGAAATATGTAATATACTCTTGTCAAAATGTCTTCAAGCACTAGATGAGACATTTCTCAGGTAGCAGGAGGCTCTTTTTCACATCAGGCATAATTCCCTGTGGATGGGGGGTGGAGTAAGTTTACTGCAGCTGCCATCACTTGTCAAGACACTCAAGAGGCTATTTGTTATTCCTTGTCTGTGAGAGGGACTGACATTTCCCATTGGCAGTTGGAGCACATCTAGCGGTGCCCTCTGCCCCCTTCATCTCCTGTGGTTTGCTCAGCTGAAATGGGACAAAGCTTGCAGGGCTTTTAGAAATTCACAGGGGAACTCTGGCAGGGCCACATCCATGGATTTCATGACAGATGGGCTTTGGTATTGTTGGACTATGATCGCCTCCGGACACTGGTGGATCACCTTATTACATACATTTACACAGGAAATGGAAGCATGAAGATAATATTTGAAGCCAGCAGGCAAGTTAAAACTTTTCCATGCCTCCATTCCATGCATGGACAGAAGCTGAAAAAAAAAAAAAAAGACTGTCTACACGGTTTGGAGATGGCTGTATGGATTTCTGCTTTTCCGGGCTTTATTACTGAATGGGAATGTTCTCCAGTGGCATGATGTATTTCCTAATTTATCATGTCACAGAATACCCATATTGCCTTCATTACTTTAACATATGTGTTAAAAGTAATAGACCAAAAATAGAAAACATCTGGTAGAGCCTGATGTATAATGGCTGTGTGCATAAAGGGGCTCCTTTTATTAAGCTTTCAATGTCAAAATTCAGTGAAGGAGTTTTCATCTTTTTTGGGGGGGGGGGTCTTATTGGTTACACTTATCAATCTTTCATTATAGTAACATTTAATAAATTATACCTGCTGACACAAAAATACATGAATTGAAGGAGACCCTGCGTTCACATACAGAACAGGTGTTAGTAATGAATGAACCTTCTATAAAGACACGTGCGCCTCAGTTTGTCTGTAGCTGGAAGAAAGGCCACTCAAGGCTAACAGAAAGCACCACTCTGCCTAACAGAAATTGCACAAATCACTACATTCATGAACAGCCTTGGAGCCAGCCGAAGGTTGTTGGGGGTCACTGGGGGGAGTACGGACATGCACAGCAAGATATGCAGCCTGATTCCCAGCTGGTAGAGGCAAAATAAAAACTTACATCTGGCTCTTTTCCAGACACCATCTCAGATTGCTCCTTTCACAGATGCTTGGACTGACTTTAACATACAGTAAAACTAGCTTTATTTCTTGTCTGAATAAAACATCAACCAAGAGTAGGGTGGTGAAAGGGAGAGGATGTCATGGTCTGTGAGATTTATGGGCTTTGTTTTGGTGTTTTGCTATTTTTAAGTGCTTTAAGTGCTCCTCATGGTATTATTATGAGGTTGAATGTTTCCATATTTCAGTTCTGGTTTAGTAATTAGTGTTTCCTCTGTTTCATCCATGTATGCCATCTCCTCTTTCAAGTTCACTGATGCTTCTGTGTTTCCCAGAAAGTTGATTTTAACTGGGAGAAACGTGTCACTCATCCAAGTGACTTCTGACTGCAGATTTCTCCAACTTTAGAAACAATATACTTGCATAATGACTGAAACTAGCACCATTAACTAACAATGGGCCATGAATTCAGTTTCATGATTATTAGTATGCAAATTGTCATGGTACTCATGGCCATGATCAATGGAATGGCTGCAATCACAGCATTGTAAGATGGTGAAAGACGTACTCTAAGGTCACTGCTTAGTGACAAAAATACTTATGAGCCCCTAAAATGAGACCCAGGTTGTGGTTGCAGGAAAAGGGTGATAGATTGTCTGAAGTCAGGACAATGCTTTTGATCAGATCTCATACCACAGATTATACCCAGGAGAAGCTACATCAACTCTGTATGGTTTACCTAAGATACGTACACAAACAGGCGGTACCTTTAAAACCTGTTGTCTGTATAATCAACTCGGTTACATACGATATCTCACTTTTTGGCTTTGGTCCTCAACCCATAGGCAGCTCCAAAATGGGTGTCATCAGTATGCTACAACACAGAATGAACACCATCACCACGGACACAGCGGCCAGCGAGCAGAAGTACATCGTATCAGAAAGGCCCTGAGTAAATGTCTTTATTCCAGCTGGACATTTGTCAAAGCTGGGAAGGCACCTAAAGAATGCTCCAGACTGGGGCTGTGCATTTAATCAAATTTTGAATTCAATTTCGATTTTGGCTCCAGATGATGACAAAAACAGTGTAATTGACAAAAAAAAAAGATTATTATTAAAATGATTTTTTCACATTACCCTCTGAATGCTCTCAGCCCTGATTTATGCTGCAGTGCTGAGTCTTTTCGGCCCTACAACATAACCTACGTAAATGGCCAGCGGCATTGCCAGCAGTTATGCATGTGCATGTGTTAATTACCGTTAATTATCGAGCGGGAACTGTATGCCGTAACCTGATCTTTTCTCAAAACACAGTGTCTCTGTGGGTTTCAAACCCCCAAAAATTGGTCTACCACAAGGATCAAGCACCCCGACATACCTCAGGCTGAGCAGATGGCACAACACAGACAAGCTACCTCGTTGGGCCAGGACTCTGCAGTCTCTTTACACTTACAAGCCAGTGGCCACTTTTTCAATAAGTGTTGCTACTGCTGGTTTGAGTGGGGAGTCAAGGAGGCCCTTTATGAAAAAAAGGGAATGCCATCTCTGAGCTGAGGAGGGGGCCTTAGAGTACATCTTTCACCATCTTACAATGCTGTGATTGCAGCCGTTCCCCAACTCTCTGTGAATGGTACTCGTGGCCATTGATCAATGGTCATGATAATTTGCATAGTAGCAATCATGAAACTGAACTCACAGCCCATTGTTAGTCAATGGTGGTAGTTTCAATCATTATGCAAGTATATTGTTTATGAGGCTGGGGGAAACCTTCCGTCAGCTGAGACTGAGGAAGTCACTTGGATGAGTGATGAAACATTTCTGCCACTGAAAACGCTACATCCAGATGAACAGAATCTGCTTTCTGAAATTTCCTTACCTGGATGATGCATCAAGATGTATGCTGTTTCCTATTTCAGTTCCTGTTAGTCATCTACTGTATCTGGTTTAGAGTTGAAGAGCCCTAGTCTACAGCTATGTCTCACTTTCATCCTGTTTCCACATACCTGATTACCTCATGTGTATAAATAGTCCAGTCCTTCCCCTGAGTCTTTGTCTTGATGTCTGTTTTCCTGCCATGTGTTTTTCACTTGTGTCTGTGTCTTTGATTAGCTTAATTTTTTTTTTTTGACTTTGTATGGACTTTTGTTATTTTGCTTTTGGAGTTTGCGACAATCTTAAGCTTTCTGTTTAACCTGTCAACCTCTAGCGTCTGCATTTGGATTTGTTATCCTGCAGTTGTCTTCCTCCCAGGAGTCACTGCCATGTGATTGGCTGATTAGATACTAGCATTAATGAGCAGTTGAACAAGTGTACCTAATAGAGTGGTGGTGAGTGTAAACATTCTTGTTCATCAAACAGTCAAAAAAAAAAAAAAACTGGAAAATGCACGAACTTCTATTAAATGATGCAAACTCATTGCCTTTACTGCATGCAGACTAATCCTGCTTACTTCAGTAGTCACCTCCCAGATACACAGTCTGAGCCATGAAAAACTCACATGGTAATGGAGCTGCAATACAAGCCTAATTTTATATATATTTATAAAAGAATACAAGCCAAAGTGGCTATTAACTGGTGAATGCCAGACCCCTCACACCTAGCACAAATGATTTCAGTCTTTTTGTGGTATGATTTTCTTTAACAGACCAAATGTATGTTTTTCCACCATTCTAAACATTCCACACACATTTCTTCATGACATACAGGTCAGTTCAAGTGTTTGACCAACCTCTCCTCTCTTACCTTGGTGGATCAAATGTACCACAGTGGATGGACTGGCACTTTTCCTCTTTGATTTCTGCATAGCATTCACATCATGTCCATGTCAAGAGCCTGGACTCCAGGTCAGTGCCCACAGTGCCTCTAAAAGAGGTTTGTTGGTGCACTTTTCCCATAGTATGTAACAACGGGAGATAATGAGATGAAAAAACACTGCCTGCTTGTTTTTTCATGGCTCTAAATGTTGCTGTGCTGTTAAAAAGTTTGAACTATTGTAGTTATGAATTATGCATGTCATTCATTATGAATGCACACTCATAAATGCATTATTAACTGTGCAGAAAGCCTGGTGTTCATTCACACAATTAAAGCATTAGTGGAATAATGATATTTTATATAACAGTTCATGAATGGTTAACCACCAGTACGGGTGACTCTGGGTAACCAGCAATCAATGAGCATTGGGAGGAGGACAGAGTTTTCTCTTTCCTCGGATGAATCCATGTATAGTTCAACCACAAGCTCTGTTAATGAGCTAACATCTCTTCTCTGAATTATCTACACTCTTATAGGCCTGAAGTGGTGTCAATACCATGACAGGAAGACGTCTCTCTTGGGAGCTTTAATGAACAGACCCAACAGCTCTCCCACATCTTAGAGACCCTGAGGACACAGAAGTGTGGCTACTAGCCAGTAAATCTAAAAAAAAAACACACACATGAACCCATGGTGACTTGCACTGAAATGGATTTACTGCCTTTGCAAGTTTCACTGAAGTCAGAGAAAGGTTTATCATAAAGGAAACTTGGAGAACTGATGCTTGAATGAGCCAAATGAACTAAGCTCTAGTTAAATTCCCACATATTTTAACCCCATCATTGTGAATAGTGTGGCTCTAAACCAAAAACTCCACTCAGTTCCTCACTCTACCCTAAAAAACAAAGTCCCCGGGCTATTTCCTGTGTTGCCCCCAGGCTCTGTAATAGACTGCTGTCCCACATAAAGTCCTGTTCAACAGTGGCTGGCAATTCTGCATCAGTGTTTTAAAGCACACGTTTTATGTGTCAGTATCATCACTGTCAGTATTTTCCTATTACCTTGTTTCTATTTGTACACTCATCACTTATTCATTTGTCTTAATATGCTATTATACATTTTATCTGGGGTTGTTTTTATATATCTGCAGATTTTTTTCTAATTTAATCTGTTCTTTTTGTTTGTTTGTTTTTAATTCATTATTCTGGGTATTTGTCCACATATCGATGATCAGTGTAAGTGTGGAATGTTGAATTTAATGTCATTATCATTATTATTATATTCACCAGCCACTTCATTAGGTACTACTGACTTCAGACACTCATAAACGCAAATATGTAATCACTGTACTGCAACAACTCTCTGCATTCGGGCATGTAGACATGGTAAAGACCTGCTGAAGTTCAAACAGCATCAGAATGAGGAAGAAAGGTGATTTTTGAACACGGTATGGTTGTTGGTGTCAGACAGGCTGGTCTGAGTATTTCAGACCATTCCAGGTCCAGGATTTATAGAAAACTGCCCAAAAAAGAGAAAATATCCAGAAAGCAGTGACATTCAGGGTGCGGCTGCTGGTGTGTGGTTTGGGGGATGTTTTCTTGGCATACTTTGGGTCCATTAGCACCAAGTGAGCATTGTTTAAACTCCACAGCATACCTGAGTATTGTTGCTGACCATCCATCCCTTTATGACCATCTTTTCATGGCTGCTCCCAGCAGGATAACGCACCATGTCACTAAAACTGGTTTCACTGTGTGTTCACTGTTCTCAAAGTACAGTCGCCAGATCTCAGCCCAATAGAGCACTTTTGGGATGTGGTACAACAGGAAATTCACATCATGGATGTGCAGCTGACAAATCTGCAGCAACTGTGTGATGCTCTCATGCCAGTATCCTCCTGAGACCTTGTGTCCTCTGTAGTGGTCACAAAAACACGTTAAAATGAAATATACTTTTTTTCCCTGTTCTTGGGAGGATATGGACCAGAATCTCTGAGGAATGTTTCCATAACCTTGAATTTATGTCACAAAAAATTACGGCAGTTCTGATGGGAAAAGCAGACCCAACCTGGTACTAGCAAAGCATAAAATGGTGAAAGATATTTTTCTATCTGAGTAAGCATATTATTCCACCTTCCCTTAACTGGGAAGGTCACTTTGGACAACAGTAAACATGCATCTCAATGAGTGAAAGACTCCAAATGTATAAATGTGAAGGAGAAGGTGACATTTCCAGTGAGTTTTTACTCAGATACATTTAATAATGTGAATATTTCAAACTGTCTGGAACGCTGGTGGATTCAGTCTGGCAGCATGATGTTTGGGTTTTTTTTTTTCTAAATGGCTACAAGTTGCTTAAAAATAAAACATAATGGATTATGGATTTGTTAATGAGCTGTTTCCATAAACAACCTATTTGGGGGCTTTTTATTTACTTTTTTAAATGTGAGAAGAGTCTCAGTACACCAGCAAGGTGCACTCTGCCTAATCAAAGGCTCCTTTACTGAAAGGATAATACCTGACCTGTATCTAACCAAAGATATGGCTGCACTTTCTTTTGTGCTTATATGGAATATAGTCAGTATGCAGCTCAAAGCTCATTCACAGGAGAACTAAGAACATCAGGTGAATTTATGATGGGTAGTTCTCCCATAGCATATACAATATGACCAAGACAAAAGAGGCACTTTGGGGGACTTTCAGAGCATCCCACCTGTCTCGTCGACCTAAATCACAAAGTGACTCCGGCAATACGGAGCGTCCTCCAATTCAGACATCATAAATTCACTCCATTTTCCAAATTAAACTCTGATATTGTATGCGGTCTCTAACAGGAAGGTACACTTAGAAGAACTAAAGAGGTGAAAAAGACATAAGAGCAAAATGAAGGCTAACAAAAATGCAAAACAGGTGCATGTATCAAAGCCATACTATCTGTCTGCTTATAAATATTTAAGATACCACCTTTTATTTCACTGCTGATTTATTTGATGTCAAAATAGAACCACTATAATTAAGAGGAAGATGATTATGGGATTAAACCACTTTCTTTTTACTTCCCCTGAAACTTTTTTGGGTAACTGTTGTTCCTCCAGGCCTAATTTAATGAAACCTGCTGGAAAGGTAGAGCGTGGGCGGGCCGAATGAAGGGGCCGTTAAAATCTGGCACAGATCGATCACTGGCTTTACTGGATTTTAGGGCCACGGGAGAAGGACACACCAGTCCCCTTTCTGGTTGTTACCATGAACCCCAACCAATAACAGACATTTTTCTCAGCTTTCTCAAGCAGGTAGAACACTAACAGGTGGAACAGCAGGTGGAATAATAATAATAATAATAATAATAATAATAATAATAATAATAATAATACATGTAATGAAAAATAAGAAACCGTAATGAATCCAAATCGCATTTTTCAAAATGGAGAATTACACTTGAATTTTGTAATTCTTAAGTATATTATACATGCCACAAGTCTTTTCCCTTTAACAACCCTCAAATCAAGTTTGAAAGCTGCTCTTCTAAAAGCATCATCCTTGCCTCTGTGTTTTTTGCTAGAGGATTTTTACTCATTTCTCTGCCTCGTTATGGTGACTCATGACTTTTTCAAGTGAGTGTGGAGGGAAAAACAAAGATGTAAATTATATGAAAAATAACTTGATCTATTTAGGATAAGATGATTACGGGATATTGCATTGTGCCGTTTGGCTCACTGGAACACTTAATGGAACAAAGTCATCAAATTCTGCTCAGCTATACTCAGCTCCACAATTCTTACATATCAGCTTTTCAAATGATTCACATTCATGTTAAATCTTTGGCCTTGGTGTGGCCACCGCAGCTCATTCACTGTCTTTAACCCAACCTTCTTCTGATTGGCTGCCCCTCACAAACAGAAGGGCTTTGTGCCTGGAATTACCATATTAACAATATCCTTAATATGCTATGATCCCTATGACATCATACAAATCCAAGAGTAGAAAAAACCTGAAGCTGAGCATTCCCAGCAGTTTGAAGCGCTTTAATGAATAGGATAAGAGATGAAGTTTCATCATGCTGTATTACTTTGGTTTTACAAGAGAAAAGACCGATCCTGAGAGAGGAAGGTCAGCATATCTCTACAGCTCTCAACATTTTGATCTTTTTGGAGCTGTTAATTATGTATGAAAGATGGCATGGTGATATGAACAGTACACTGTGTAAAAATGTGTGACCCATTTTACAGCTTGCACCAAAATCTCTATCTTTGTAGCAACTCTGGTTGGGGCAGGGATGGGAGTAAATGCTGTAAGGGGAATCGCCTGCTTCTTTTAGATAGTTCAGTGGATTAGACAGAAATGCGCCTGGCAATTTATAAAATATCTATAAGTGTCGATTTTATCACAAAAAATCCAATTTCAAAATTTTAATCAGCATGCTGCTCCAGTATGCTGATTAAATCTCCTACTCCCACTGTGAACCATACTGACCTACAGACTTGCTATAAAACAGGATGTAACCACCACAGTGTCACCATTGGTTTGTGAAGCCTTGTTTTCTGGCCTCAAGCTGAGAATTGTGGCCATCCTGTTGCTTTGACCCTCGAGGTCTGGTTTCAGAGTTGGATCTGATTAAGATACCGCCCCTTCTGGCCTTAATGATTTCAGACCAGTTGCCTTGACATCATATGTAATGAAGATGCTGAAGAGACTGGTTCTGGCCCGGCTTAGCCTGCAGGTGAAACATGCTCTCAACTCTCTTCAGTTTACTTAACAGCCTTGTGTGGGGGTGGAAGATGCAGCGTGCTCACTCTCACCTGGCCATGGCTTGGTGAGAATCATGTTTTTTTTAATTCTCCAGTGCCTTTAATACCATCCAACCCCTTCTGCTGCTCAGGATGGGTGCCACCACTTCTAATGTTGCCTGGATTGGTATATCTGGCAGAGAGGACTCAGTTTGTATGGCTGGTGAGGAGCTTTGTGGAGTGGTCCAGCAGAAATCACCTCCTTCTGAATGTTGGTAAGACAAAAGAGATGGAGGTGGACTTCTGGAGGAAAAAACCTGCGACTAAGCCCATCAACATCATGGGTGAGGAGGTGGAAACAGTGGATGACTACAGGTACCTGGGCGTTCACCTGAATGACCAACAGAGATGCCGTGTATAGGAAGGGGATGAGCACTCTACTAAGGAAGCTCAAATCCTTTAATGTGTGTGCATCAAGATGTTGGAGATCTATCAATCTGTGGTAGTGAGTGCCATCTACTCTGCTGTTGTTGGTTTTTGTGTGTGTGTGTGTGTGTGGGAGGGGTTGATTCACAAGGCTGGAACCATCATTGGTCAGAAGTTGGAAGCATTTGAGTAGGTGAGGGACAGGAGGCCACTGAACACACTGCTCTCCATCATGGATCATGAATAACCCATCGCACCTGCTCCACACTGCTGAGGCAGAAGAGCACCTTCTCCCTCAGACTGATTCAACCTCACTGTAATAAAGAACAGGAAATCATTCCTACCGTTTTCTATAAAACTGTATAACTCTTCGTTCTGTGACAGGTGAACACACCTGTTGGGACTTAAGATTCCTTACACGTATTTCTGTATTTTATCTTCTTGCCTCTGTGTACATATTTATTAATGCAATTTGCACTACTCTATTGCAGTGCCACTCTTTTACTCTTCTTTACCTACATTTTTATATTTTTTTGTTTTTATCACTGTTGTATATGTATAGTTTTGCACTGTGCCTGTGCCATTTCTATTCTCAATTTGTTTATTAACTGTAGATCTATCTGCAGTTTGCAGTGCTACTCCTTGTTCTGCAGCCTCTGAGCTATACATGAACTAGTTCTCAGCCAGCTGCAGGTTCTGGCTGGAGTCACCCTCCAGCTTACAGTAGATCTTCAGAACAGAACAAAACTACTGTCACCAGCTGCAGGCCAGCAGTGTAGCTGGAATCTGTTGTGCTGAGGATTAAGAATCTCTGGGGATTGTTACAGCAGTGACCTAATCAGCATAACAGTAGGGAAACAGAGAAGGGGGGTTGCTATCTGGCTAGTGGTTGGCTGGTTTCAGTCCTATTCATGAAACTGTATGAGTTCATAATTTCTACTTATGAATATCTCCTTCAATAATTGATGCAGATTTTAATCTATAAACAGGTCTATATTCAAATTCAGCTGCACCCTAGATTTACATAGAAAAGTCAAAGATTTTCTAATAAGTTCTTGTTTTTGGAACCAAGATTCAGGCTTATTTTGAAACAATCTGTTTGGCTACCAACAGTAATGTTTTTTTTTTTCTATTCACTGATTCCAAAAAAAAAAAAAACTTCAACCGTGATGTAACACATAGCCTACTTTATCAATTTTACTTTAAACAGGAGCATAATATACAAACTGGGACACCCTTTAATTCACCTGGTAGAGCAAGCGTACTAATGGCTGACGTCCTTCCTGCAGCTGCCTCGGTTTGCACGCCCCGGGCCATTTAGAGCTCGTCATTCCCTCACTTTCTCCCCACTTTCAAATAAATGTCAAACAAATGCCTTAAAAGGCCAAAATAAATTATGCTGTATTCAATAAGACTTGAAACTAGCAGCTGAGACCATAAACCCATCAGAAGGTTTTTACTCAGATCATAAATCAAGTGAGCAGTTGGACTGTTTTCTCTTTGACTTTTAGAGAATCACAATTTTCTAGGCCGGCCATTAGAAATAAAACAAATGCAGGCTTAAGGCACTTCCGTATGTGCTTCATTTTACAGAAATGGAGGCTACATCAATCTTCTCTTTATCAGTGCCTATAAAAGACACACCATCTTAACTATGAAACTGACTCTCAAATATGTCCATGACCCCCGGACACCACAAGCCACTTTGAAAAACCCATTTATTCACCTACTAGAGCAAAGTTCACAATTTCTTGTCCTCCATTGCCCCTGTGACTGTGGGTTATAGACTGTGGACATCAGGGCATGTCCAGATATTAAACACACAAAGAACACATTTAAAAAAAAAAAAAAAAAAAAAAAAAAAAAAAAAAAAAGAGAAGGCTGCAACAAATCTGAAGGCAATTTAAAAAAAAAAAGAAAAAAACAAACAGCATTTAGGAGACTTTACAGGATTTCATTTAATCCCAAGCTTTTCTGGGGGAGGCTGTAGAGGGAAGAGCTCATACAAACACTTCACTGTACATACAGATTTACATTGTGTGGGACATGATGTATGGTCTTGCCTGGAAATCCCACCTCTGGTATTCTGTACAACAAACACCCCGGGGTGGGGAAGCTGCATCCAAACTCCACTCCTGCTCCGCGTTTGCACTTGTGCCAGTGTTTCAAACGGCCTACAGAGTGTAAATAAACCAATCCCACAGCGCTGCAATGAAAAGCTGAACACACAATATACTATTTTAAACATTATGACATAAAATTTGGAATGCAGACTCAAGAAAGTAGGCAAACCCAACAACTAAGTTAGTCTGGTAGTCAGTGCAAACGCATCAGGCTGTAGAGCTGGGATGCAGACGCACAAATCGGTCGAGGAACCTTCAGTTTCATTTTTTTCTTTTTGAGCGGAAACGACGGGCTCACCGTCGCCGACCCCGTGGCTGAACAGAGCTGCAGTGAGACAGAGGGGCCCACCTGGCCTCATTTCAAGGTGTCCCTAAAATTGCATTTTACTCTGATAATAAAATCAAATGCATGAAAATAAAATGAAAGTATATATATAACTCTTTCAGGTCCGTTTTCTGTTCGATTGGTATTTTTGTGTTCTCATTCTTCTTCGCTCTCGTTCTCATGCTCCATGTCCTCCTCGCCGTTTGCTTTGGATTCTGTTCTGTTGTCGGGATCCTCGTCTTCTTGCTCCTCCTGGTCGTCGTCCTCCATCGCCTCGTCCTCCTCCCAGTGCTGAGAAGGACACGCGAATATAAGACCTCAGCTTAACTCAGAAACGGACAGCCTGACAGCATGAGTGCTACTAATCTACTTGTTTTTCTTCCCAGCGCCAGCGTTGCCCAATATCTGCAAAAGCTTCTACAAAGTCATAGATGGCAGCGGCTCGTATTTGTTTGCTGTGTCTCATCAAATCTCCACTGACTTAATGCTCAAAAATAGTGTGAGGAAGAGCAGCTAAAAGACTTGAAATCTGTTTAACTTACATCAGAGTCTTCATCAGGGAGACCTTCATCACCGGATGCCTCATCTTCATCAGATGATTCTGGAAAGGGCGGGCAAAGGAAAACAAAAATCAATCGGCTGATGAAACCAAATGGCTTTCAGTCCATGCAAGTGCAAACCTTCTACAGAGGTTAAAAAACAAAGAAAGGAAGACGCGACATTCAGGTCTTTACATGTTACTACAGCAGAGACGTTCAGTTGTGACAATAATATGAACTTTATGGTGCTGGACGTCATCATGATTTGATGAGTCTCTGTCCCATTAGATCAGCCAGTCACTGTCTGCTGCCTGCACACTGACCAGCCAGACATGGTTATAGATATTGCTAAATACTCAGCAGCTATATGTCATAACTATAAATATGCCTACATGCTGTCCAACAGTAAAACCAGGGAGAAGTAATCACCATGATGATATGGAGACTGTAAGGATGAAATAAAGAGGTTCCCGCCTCATTTAAAAGAAAACAAAAATCAATGCTTTTAAAGGCCTCAGTGAATAAAACAGCACAATCTCAGCATGATTATATGATTCAGGCTTTTATAAGCAAACCGTAACTACTTGCAGAGTATACAAGTATTCAACAGTACTAGAATCTCTTTCACAGTATTTGATGCTTTTCTCTGCTGCAATAAAACAAATGAGCAGGGAACCTGATTTTGGAGCTTTGGTCAGCAGAAACGAAGAATTTTAAGAAACTGAGAGTTGCTGAACTTTCAAATGACAGCAACTCGTTAATCTCTAACTTTATCGTCCCATTTGCCTCAATGACCATCATTTTGTCACCTTCCTAAAATAATGCCCCAAGTAATTATTTGACATTTATTTTATTTTTTTTGCCTAATATCATATTTTCAATATTTGGTTCCATTTTTTGTGTTTTCTGAAAAACCTGAAAAAATGACTTTTTATTTTAAGAGGGTGTTGGTTTATAAAATAAACACGCTGGGCTTCATATGACTTGAAATGAGCAGCTGAGACCATGAAACTCATCAGGAAAGATCACTGATTCGCAACACAGTGCCCCCTGCTGGCCAGAACATAGGTTTAAGGTAGTTCAGTACTGCTTCATATTTCCTTCCCAGAAACTGTGTCCATCTTTTATGTACAGTCTACAGACACCCCCGCCGCTGGTTGTGAAATGGCAGCATTTATGTAACAAAATGACAAGTACAAATTTTCTAACTGGCAGCCTTATTATCTGCATCACGCCTGGGACTAATCAATGTATAATTAATGTTACTCATACAAACAACAATTAGCACAACTGGGAAGCAGAGAGATGGCTTAATCATTTCTGGTCCTACTGTATAAACTATGATTCACTGACTAGTTTAGCAGTTTAAAGCTTCCTGTCAAATTCCCAAGTTGGACCTATAAAAAGCTCAGAGCACAGCATCATCCTGACACTCAGAACAAAGTTCTGCTTCCTGCTCATCAGCTTCTTTTATGAACTTTTTTTTTTATTTGTTCAATGAACCTTCACATCCTGGACCACTGACAAGGATATTGGAACTCAACGCGCAGGTTAATTATTTCATGAAAGCCAATTTTCTATGTGGTTCAATAAAGCGTTTTATACAGTACGGTAATGAGAAATGAGAGTGAACAGAGTGGGGCCTTGTTGTTCGCTCAAAGGGGAGGATCTGAACGCTGCCGGTCAGGTTGCCAGGCAACAGGAGTCATGTTTCCGTGCAGTGCATCGCCAAGAGTGGCTGCTGCACGATGGCCGACGCCGTTTTCATAAATCTCAACCAATTTTGGGCAGTCGTCAGAGTCCCAGATGAGTTGAGGTGAAATGACAAGATAATGAAGGCCAGACAAAATAATGAGAAGACAACAGTGCGGTGGCGCAGAGACCTCAGCAGAGCATCCATGTGACCTGTTGCGCTGCAGCAACTTCAAGAAGCCAATCCAGTCAACAAACCATCAAAAATGGACAAGAGATGATGTACAGGGTGAAAAAAAAGCTGATTTTTATTATTATTTTTTTTTAAATGAAGTCAGTTGCCACACCCTCCGCTCGGTGGAGTGCATCATTGGTTAAGGCGATAATGACATGCATGAAAAACTGATGAAGAAACTGAGACGAAGATTTGAAAGAAGAGAGCTGAAAATCAGAAGGTTGGTGAGACTAAACAGAAGAACAAACACTCACCATCTTCATACACCAGCTTAGCTGTGTGGTCGACGTCTGATACCATGTTGCTGCTGTCAGTTGTCGCCATCTAGTGGTAAAATGGAAGATAGTTTTAGACCCAAAAGCAGGATTTGGATTTTTTTTTTTTTAAACTCATCATTAAAAACCCAACTAAAATACATAGTTTCAAAAGGTTTTGTTTCTTTATGCTGTAGAATTAAAATATATTGTTCTACCTGTAAGTGAAATAACTTCACTTAAAAATGGTTTTCAATACCAACCATTACTGCATTTGTTCAGTTTGTAATTCCAACTTAAGTATTGATTTCACTGTTTTTTTACTCAGAACAATAAAACATCTTTTACACAAACCAAACAACCCAGCTGAAACTTAAAAACTAAAAATCAATATATGTACATATGTTTTTGTTACACTGGGATTTGCAGTTTCCTCTAAGAATCACACTTTCACCAAGTTGCACTTTTCCTCTCCTCATTTCAGTTTCTAAAGAAGCTGCATCGACAAGCCCAAGTCATGTTATCACCATTATTAAAAGTGTACGCTGGCAGAGAGTGCTCATTACATACGTTCAGAAGCTATTATGGATACAGACAGCACAAACTGTTCTAGAGGTGTACTCAAGACAAGACAGCTGGATTGGCTGTGACTGTGAGAAAATGTCACATTTCTAGGCATCTATTCATCGTAACTATATATAACCAGTGCTTACACTCCCATACAGATGGTCCATTATCTACTACACAGTGATATATACTCTTATAAAAAGGATGAGATTTTTATATACATCTGCATAAAATGTACTTAAAAAAAAGAGCAACATACACAGTGTGACATCTGTTTGTTACAGTGTAGTTACAGCACTGTCTAACACCACTATCTAATGTGTCTGTTACTTATCTTGTTTGGGGAGTTTATTTGCTGTGAATTTCCCCTGGGGGATAAATAAAGGATCTCTCCGGATCAAAAAGTGGAACAATACATAGAAAAGTTTGGTTTTACAAAACCCGATCACCTGGAGCTCTCAAAGCAGTCACTGAATATTGCACAATACAGTGTTTAGAAGCAAGATGCAAGCTTATCTGCCTGCATCTTCACAGCCTCACAGGTATGAACGAGCAGAAGTGGGGAAAAGAAAACGCAAACAAGGATCTGTGCAATCAGACTGTAGCCTGAGAGCCCTCAGACACAGATCTGAATGACGCATCACAGTCCTGTTTATTTTTATTATATGGGATTATTATGAAGCACAAGACTTTTGAGTGTGAATTTTAAAAAAATAAAAAAAAAATCTTGTGCGGCTACACAATCAGTTGAAAGTTCTCATTCTTTCTGTATAAACTGGCACATTTGTTATTTTTACATGGCCTATTTAGAGAAATCTTTCCCTCAAGGAGTAAATTATAATATTCAGTAGTAAAATTGATTATTATGTGCACATTATCTTTTCAGTAGTGTAAAACTGACACTGCCTATAGTACTAAAACTGCAGGAAAAAAAACCAAAAAAAAAAAAACTGTTCCAACTTTATACTCTAATATAAACAAAAGCATGAGGCTTTGATTGTTGACACATTTCAATATTTTCAACCCAAACCCCTCAGCTCACAGTGGAGGTTTTGGAGGACATTATGCATTTTAAGGGTGCTGCTAGACACAACATCAACATGACGGAGGCCATCTAAGCATTGCCTGACCCCCAATTCACCTCACAAACACTCAAAACCCAGTCATTTGAAAACACTTAGAGCTACTGATACAGTGCACATCACTGTATATGCTGGCACATACCTGTGTCATCAGGAGATAGAGCTTCCCATGCAGCTTTGTTAGCTTGTGGAACATCTTCACTCTGCTCTCAATCATGTGATAAAGGACTCCCAGCTGGGTAACAAGGTCTGGCAGCTGTTGGATACACAGATGGATCAGCTGAAGGTAAAAACATTTCAGCAGACAACAAGAAAGCACTCACAGACCTCTGCCAGAGATTTGGCGCCTCTGCTAACCATTTCTTTCAGGTGACATTTACATAAAGCAAGCTCGGCTTCAGTTCGCATTTAAAAGTATAATGTGGTAATTCCAACTGTTTTGTGGAAGCAAAGGGGTCAACAATGAGTTTGGGTCTCTTTTGTTCAGAGTGATATGAACAGCAGGTTAGAAAGTTGCATGTCAATCAGATTAGCTCCTGCTTGTGGGGGTATTTTAATCAGTCACACTAATGGCCAGAGACGATCTGATGTGGTGCAAAGACCTACCTCTAAATAGCCATTCATTAAATATGAATACCTGGTTTCTGGGCTTATACATCAATGTGCACTGTTGGTCACTACACAAATGACAGTACAGATAATAAAGTGAGTGCAGACAGTGTGGACTCACCGATGCTAGGTATGATGTGTGGTGCATAAGTACAGCCTTGAGCCACCGTACCATTAAGACTGCCCTGTAAGAACGAACAAATGCATACGCTGTTAAGAAAAGGGACCAGAGCTGATTCACATCCACAGAGTTCAGTTAGTTAGAATGTCTTCCATAAGCTCTACAGGAAATAAAGTTTATTATAGTAGGATAACTAGGAAGTTAATGCTAATTATCCCCCACCCCCCAACACACACACACACACACACACACACACACACACACACACACACACACACACACACACACACACACACACACACACACACACACACGCTGGGCTGAATTTTTTTTTTCCTGGCCAGAACCCTGCACCTTTCCATACTTTCATTTAGCTGCTTGATAGAAAACACCTTTAATGCAGCATGCCATAGCTTCAAAATTCATGTGTGGAAAATTTACTCGTGTACAAAAAGTGAAACCGTCTTCAGCTTCTGGACATCTAACCAAACACAATGACATCAACACAGTTCCAAAATGATGGCACATTTCTTGGTTTTGGCCTCGTTCTCGCAGCACTCTCAAAGATACCATATAGAGGGACCAAAACTAAAAAAGCAGTAGTACGAATAATTGCACCAGGCACTAATGTCTGATGTGGACAAACACTGAACTCAAGCTAATTAAATGCCGACTTGATCCGTCAAGCTTACACTTACATGAACGGGTGCCCTTGGAGCCTCTTTGTGAGCTGCAGAGGAGAAACAGGGTTCATTAAAAACTGCAGTTAACACAACTTCACTTCACTTCATCCTGACAACAGGGCAAAACGCATGTGCAGGTTAGTGCAGCTTCACAGTAGCGATAGGCAGTTCTGAATATATACATAAAAATGAATATATTTAGAATGCATTCAAAATTTGATTACTGCTGAAAAATCATGACCATCGCATCACAGGAACAAATGAGACAAACCAAACTTTGACTGAAGTCAGTTTTTTTCACATAAAGGAAGGCGACACTTACTTCTTCCACTAACGGCAGAACTGCAGGGAGGGGTAACCGAGCCACTGTCTTCTTTATTACCATCTCTTTGCGAGTCTGGAAAACTTTCTTTAGGAGGGAAGGGGAAAAAAATGTTTGTACAGAACAAGTTAATGTTAAACCCAAGACATGCCAGAAGACACGGCTCTGTTTATATTCAGCTCACATTACTGTAGAAACTTGATCAAAGTCACCACTTTCAGACTTGGTTTCAAAGATTTTTGAAAGACGTTTTGGAGATTGATATTTGACTTTGGATGAAACCTCAAAGTTTTGTGTCTGCGCTCACACTCTGGAAGGAGAACTTACATTCAGGATGTTGGCGTCATTGCTCTCCAGGCCCTGCACCAGCAGTACGGCAAAATTGTCCGTCTGTAACGAGGCCGTCCCTTTGGAAGCTCCTTTCTCAGAGACTGTAGACAGATCAATTTCACCAAGTCGCTCTGCTATTGACATCTGTAGAGGAGCAGAGTTATCTCAGACAAGAAGTTTACAAACTAAAGTAGTTTAGTACCAAAAACATCAGTTAAAATACCACATATGCACACACTTAATTAAATGTGAAACCTTTCAGAGAGTTTCTCTGTTTCTGCACCTTTAGAATAATCAACAAAATAAAAACACTGTTAGCATTGAGCACAAGCAGCTTGTACATGTATCCAGTTAATGAGATAAAGCAGTAGTTTGAAAAAACAGCAACTGCAGAATGACAAATGATCAGACGCATTATCATTAAGCAGGTTTTTATCCACCTTTGAGTGGGTTAGATGAGGATGTATGCGCTTTCAGCTTAACCGTGTCCTACTCATAATAGATCACCTGTTAAGAGCCTCTCCTGACTGATTAGTGTGTGACTAATCACTGCACCAACAATGTGGTGAAAACATGTATGCTCATTTCATTATTTTGGGGCCAAAGCCAAAAAGCTGACCCAATCAGAGAGACAGACAGATGCACTCATGCAGAGTCTGGGCCTACCTCTTTGGTGTCTGTGTCTTTTTTCCTCTTCTCTGATCCCTGTGAGGTTCCTTTAAGTGGAGCTTGGTGACCAGGAAGCCCAGGGACCAGCACTTTGCTCTTGGCATTCACAATTGGAGTTTTCACCTGCAAGACGCCATTTCATATATTTATTTATCTCATATTATATATATATATATATATATATATATATATATATATATATATATATATATATATATATATATATATATATTTGGGTGACACTTCTGTCACTCAAACTGCTGGAGTTTATCTAGAGTGCACATGGACTGGCAAATAAGCTGCCCGGACCAGTCTTCTTGACATAAAGTGAAGAAAATGAAGACTTGATTGTTACCTTGGAGACAGTGGTTTCCATGGAAAGGGACAAAGTGGTCTGAACATCCCGGGTCAAACACACATGTCTTTCTGCTGTATTGATCTCCTGCACAGATGACAGAGAAAGAAGAGTGACAGGTGAGTTTGACCAATCCTGTTGAATATTACTAACAAAGAGAAAGCTGTCAACACATTTATCAGCTGTATATTGCCAGGCGCTCATCACCACTGAGCCCCCCCCCTTTTTTTTCTTCCCAGACATGGGATATACAACAATCTGTTAAAGCTACAGTGGTCTGTCAATTTCACGTTATCTCTTAATTAACAAAACGTGCCAGTGTGTGAAGTACATGCTACCAGCAGCCTTATCAGCCCAAAGAACTTATAAACAAACATAAAAAGCAATTAACTGGATTCTATTAAATCATTTTAAAGCCACATTTTATAATGAAATGATAACCACAGACATGTAGCTGCCAAGTGCGCACCTGCCCACAACTACATCAACAGGTGAGGGTAACACATGAACCACTAAGGAACAGAGCAAAACTAAACAATTCCCATCATTACATTTATTTATTTTTAAACAAGAAGAAACTATTAAATATTTAAATATGCCAAATCTAATTAAGTTAACAATAAAACCTCGGCCGTTAAGCATGAAAGTTGTTGGAATATCCAAAGGTAGATAAAATGTGCTCTGTGCCATGCTGGCTATTAAGCTGCTGTTTGCAAAGTTTCCTACTAAACTGTTTGGCCAGCCTTTTTAATAAAATGCAGCCACACAGATGTCTTCTTTGAGATCATGTCAATACTGTTTAGTAAAAGTAAAAATTAACTCAATTAGACCCAACAGTCTCCTGGAAATTGGGCTGTTTCCACAGGTGTTTATTTCCTGTGCTGGCAAAAACTTATTAACCAATCCCAGAAGGCTAATTATGCAGTGCTTTGCTCCTTCTAAAAGTAATCCTGGTGATCTTCTGACCAATGAGAATTTAGCCAACCTTGAGACTACAACTCAAGTGAGCACAGACTCCATTTTTCTCCAAGTTTCATCTGCCCACGTCCCTCACACACCCTTTCCAAAAGTGAGAGACCAAATTGGGATTGATGAAATCAGACCTGGCAAGATGGGACTATACTGCCAAAAAGTATTCACTCACCCATCACTTCCACAGGTGTATAAAATGAAGAACCCATGCATGCAAACATGCAGAGTGGTTCTACAAACATTTGTGAAAGAATGAGTCACTCTCAGGAGCTCAGGGAAGTCCAGCGTCACTCAAGTTCATATCCATGTGAAGACAAGATGAGCGAATACTTTTGGAAATATAGTTTAACGATTTTATGTAGACCTGCGACAGGCTGGCGACCTGTACAGGGTATAGGGGTGTAGGAAATAGGGGGAAAGATGTGGGGGAAGACAAGCAGGCAAATCGGCAACAGGCCAGGACGCAAACCTGCGCCACGGCATACGCATGTGGTCACCTGCTCCACCACTGAGCCACCCGGGCGCCCCATAAGCACTGTTTTTAATGTTGAAGCAACTCAGACGGACATGAGCAGTCCTTGACATGTGCATATCCAGTAATTCTTCTGCATGTAGTCTGATGCCATTTTTAAAGCTGTGTGAAAATATAATTTAACGGGACCCGTTAAGACTGCCGACATGACTCTTGTGTTCAATAACCTAACATCAGCTTCAGACATGAAGCTGAAAGGGGGTGTTAATGTGAGCATGAATTTGTTGTGTTGGGACAATTTTAGCGTAGTGATTTACACATGTGCCTAACAAGCGAAAGAGCCCCAATTTGATCCTGGGGGGTGGGGGGGATCCTGTGAGGGCTGTGTCAGGAAAGGCACTCGGTGTAAAAGAAAATCTGCCAAATCAAATATGCAGAGCTACCTGACATCTTGTGAATAAGACCGCAGCTAAAATGAGCTTTTATTAATTATACAGTACGAGGTATACCAGCACATCAGCTTACTTGATGTAAATTTCACACATTAAGTAAAGATCTTAATTGAGAAACTTTTTTATGTATATGAGGGAAAAAAAACATCGTCTTATCAGCGATATAAAACACACTGCTGTCCAGGCTACTTATTATATAACACTGTGTATTTCAGTGTCCTTCGGGGTACTCACCACTTTCTCCATTACTGGCTGTAGGTGGTTGCCATACGCCAGCATCACAGTTCGAGTATCTGCACCAAGCGCAGCTGCAAGCAGTGGGATCGGCATTGGGGACACCTTTGTGTCTGACATCTGCACTGTACACGATGGTGACAAAGGCTTCTTACAGGGGCTGAGGGGACAAAGGTTTAGACCAGCCATGAGCGCAGACAGCATACAAAACGTGTACTTGGTGATGTTTCGTTTTTACCAACAGGAATCCATGTAACCCACACTTTGAATTTTGTAGTACTGGATACATATTTGCCCATAGCCACTAACAGCCATTAAGGGGCAAAGAACACCAAGATGCACGGAGGTCCTCCCAACTCCATATGCACCCATTTTCAGAGCTCCAGACTAATTTTTCACAAGGGTGGCGCTGGTGCCACGAAGTCTCTCAGATTGTAATGGCACCACTTCTTAAAATAAAATAAAGTATATTAAAATAGAAATTAAATTAATGTCTTTAACATTTATTACCAGAGGGAGGAAGGGAGGGGGAGGGGGTGGGGACTTATGTAGCTAAAGGGGAACAGCAGCCTGTTTGTCTTTGTTTTAGGGCAGTCTGTATCTTTCTGTGTGTAGGATCTTTTTTTTAGGAGTGCTACTTATGATCCACCCTGAAAAACTGCTGGGTGGAGCCTGATGCTGGGTAATAAACTGAATGATCAGCAACTGAAAAACAGAAGCTACACAAAATCTTTGTCATCCTTGTTTCAGTGCATGAGTCAGGTGGACCCTACACCACAATGGAAACATTAAGCCCATCCACTCTGGAGCGACTACAACAGATTTTTGATGGCTATTTGACAGAAAGGGGGCTGAGACAACGTTAACTCTTTCATTATGTCCAGAGGATAAACTGAATAAATGTATGTGTCGTATTGTTTAAGAATTTCTGACTTGAATTTTTAAAACAACATCTTAGAGAGCAAAGTTTAAAATTTTCATGCCCAAAGTTTGTTTAGCGGCTCTTCATTTTGCACAATTTCTGCAGTGCAATTCACTCTTCTCTTTATTGCGTCTCACCCAAGGACACTCTGTTACCTGCTCATGTCCAAACACACATTTATTGTTTCTAGCTGCCCTTCTTTTTCACCCTTTTATCTCCTGCATCATCGCAGACCTTCTTTGTGGCTTTAACACTTTTATTACCTTTTCAGTCTCAGCTGCTAATGTTAATGCTGTGCTTATGGAAACGCTGCTCTCATAAGGCTGCACTTGGCCCATAGTTTCTTGCTTGTCTGGGGCTTTATAGCTAACTATGATTTGATAAGTGATCACAGTCTGGATTGATTTTTTTAAAGCCCGTCTAATTTGCAGTTGTACAAGTTCAAAAACTGCAGGCTGTCACTTGGACGTTATAAACTATGTGGCATTTTTGAGTCCTGAGAAAAGAGCGACACAACCTTTAAGCTCTGAAACGGCTGTTTGGCCACATTTGAAACTGTGGACAAATGAAATGTGCTAAACAGCAAAAGATGAATGCCTGGTGCTGAAATATTTCATACCTACAATATTTTTGAGAACCTACCCATTCAAAAAGTGCTCAAAGAGGTGCAACTGGCCGTCCTTACACACCACTGCCAGCCTCACCGCCTGTGAAAAACAAAGGAGCAGAGAAAATATTTGCACATGAAAACAGGAAATATTAAAACAAAGTTCCAGCATAATCTCACTCCAGGCAGCACACGTGAGCAAAGCTTTTAGCTTAGACCCACTGTTCTTTTAAAATTAAATATGGTAGCACAGTAACAGGATCCAAATTGAGTACAACAATATGAGCATTGTTAATCCATGATTTTGTTATTGTTTGTATTTAAGTTATTATCTTTTACACTATTAAAGACGCACTTCAAATAATTTAACGTACAAGCAAAGCAATGCATTACCTCTTCCTTGCTGTTGGACGTAACAAGGTCAATGTGCCGCGGCTCGTCCGTCAATGTGAAGGACACCACCGAGTTCTTGTCCTTTCCATCTCCTCGTACTTGCCTTCAGTGAGACAGCTTTGAATTAGTTATGCAAATATGATGGCAGTGCATTGGCATATACACACACTTAATTACACAGCGTCACAAAGCACTTGAGATCAACTCTGCACTCACCATACACTGAGCAGTCGATCATGGGCTGCACCTGACAGAAAGTACAGGCCGTTGCTGTCAGGGGGTCGTGTGGTGGCAAAGCGCAGGGTCGTCACAGCCGTGGAGTGGCCTGTGAATTTCTACAGAAAAACAACAAACTGGCCGAGTTCACTTCTGATCAAAATACCATTACAACACTACGGTAACAAGCCTGACTCCTCTAGAGTGTTAACAACAGATCTGCATTAAAAGTGATTTCATTAGATGACTTATGTCTAATTAAAAAAAAAACAAACAAAAAAAACCCAAACATGTCTAATAAAACAAACTGGAATTAAGCTCACCCTGTAAACCTCCTTGGTGTCCAAGTCCCACATCTTGATGACGTGTCCAGCTGACAGCAACAGTTTACCATCAGGGCTCACACACAAACTGGTCACCGCTGCACGGTCTGCCTTCCACTTACTGTACCAAAGACACAATGACGACATTAGGTTCATCAGTAGTTTTCCCCACAAATTAACTTAACTCGGGCGTGCCGCCATGGTACATTAATATCTACCCACGCATATCTGGCGATTCATTTTAGCACTTTCTTCCCCAATTGTTGGGCTTTTTTGCTTTTGTGGCTGGTCTCAATATCATTCAGCTGCTTCTCCAAAGTGAATCTTGTCCTCCAACTCCACTCTCTAGGACTACCGTATTTTTCGGACTATAAGGCGCACTTAAAATCCTTAAATTTTCTCAAAAGTCGGCAGTGCGCCTTATAATCCGGTGCGCCTTATGTATGAATTCTTGTGGCTCTTACTGACCTTGAACCAATTTTATGTGGTACACTGCGCTCAAAAATCTTTCAAAATGTTTTAGTGTGACTTTGGTAAGGGGCGCTTTACAAATAGACATTTTCCAGAGCGTACAAAGCATACGACAGGGGGGTAACACCCAGCGTACGCTTTTCAAATAGTTAGAAAATGTCGGTCCGTTTGTCTAATTTGAGCGCTGCCGTCTGACCGCCAATGCTCGAGGCATCCACACCACTGCACCATGCCATGGTCTGCAGTGATATGGCCTCCGGTTTGGCAGATCAGTTCAAAGGCCTCATTGAATTCTCTAAAATAGTCCATCATTGATTCACAAAATGACTCTACTGACGATATTAGACAAGAACAAGCTGCGAGTGCAGCGCAGCAGAAACGAGCCTGACGAGAGGGAATCCGGCATGCTTGATGCCGAAATCGCCCAACTGTTCAACTCAGACACTGAAGATGAGGAATTTGATGGATTTGTGGAAGATGAATGATTTAAAATGTGAGGGTATTTTTCTGTATTTGTTACAACTGAACAATATTCTGAGTTATTGTGAATGAGGTGAATAAAGTTAACCCTTTAACACCGAATGTGTCCCATGTGACACGACATACTTCAAAAGTGCCGCCGTTCCCGGACTTCCGGCAACAAATACTGTAATACCCCTATATGGCTGTGACGCGCAATTTCTGGGCTTTCAGGAACCGTTTGCATTTTTTCGATAGGACAAATGGTTGCGGAGTTACGGTAATACACCAGCTGATCAACGTTCCTTTGATCAGCTGTTCGCCGCTATTGAGGGCAAGAAACGGGTGCTTCAGCAGCGATCGCCCGGCATTAAAGGGTCAAACTTACCTGACGCTTTTGTTTCGTTCTACATATGTTTTATCATGCTCCTTATAACCCAGTGCACCTTATGTATGAAAATAGACCTGTTCATTGATAGTGCGCGTTATGGTCCACAAAATATGGTACTAGTTCTCAGTCTACTCTGGAGATCTGCTGCAAGCACGAGGGTCTCAACCAGAACCTGCATGAGGCAGAAAACTGTTTTATACAAGACTAAGTGAAGCTCACTGAGGCTGAAGAGAAGAACAAGGACTACAGCTGCCAACTGCCATCCAAGGCAGTGAAATTGGAGCTCTGCAGGATGAAAGACTCATTGGAAAGGCAGCTGATTGTATTCATCTTCAGTTTAAATCCCCCCCCAGGTTTTTCCTTCTTGATGTCATAGAAACCACATCATAACACTTTCCCCATCCTCTTAGTGACAAGCTTAAAACTTCAGTGAATCAGACACTTAAAAAAAAAAAAAAAGCAAGTAAACTTTGACACCTACTCCTTGGACTGCTAAAAACTGTAGTAAGCATGAAGCAAAAAAGCACTTAAGTCTGCATCAAACTGAAGTTATTTTAAGGTTAGCAAAGAGCGATGTGGAAAGCAGGACCTGAATGGCACTTTCCCCGCTTTGACAAACTTCAGACAGCTGACCACACAGTGACCAAAGTCAAATTCGTCTGTTTGATACAAGCAGTTAAAAGGAAACGGATGGACTCTGCTCCACTTGCTGCACCAACAATAAGATGATAATGACCTCAAGTGTGATGTGCAAGGAACGCTGTTGTGTTTTCTATCACTTGGTTATTCTTTTTCCAACTCAAATTACGAGCATAAAAGTTTATAGTTACGGCCAACAGCATATTATTTATTGGTGCTCTCCACCGGTTAACAGCAAGAAACTAACACTCTCCAAACCACTTTGTGCACCACAAATGGGCTTTATTGAGCATCAAGTGAGGATTCATGGTGACATTAATGCCCATGATTGTTGCTGCTGACTGTGCCTGTGCAGCTAATATATCTGTCACCAGACAAGTAGCCTTCATGATGAAATATAGTGATAATAAATGCCTGATGGTATAATGTTCAATGATACTGCTGTATTTTAGAGCTCAGTGGGTCTGTGACCACTTAAGCTGCAATTCAGATTTTTCATACCACCAATGTTGTCTCTACAGGTGGAAAAGCAAGGCAACAATGGGCTTTTAAAACATTTAAATTTCAAGTGATATTGTGACAACATACAGCATCAAGAATAGTTTAGAATGTGAAAACTGTAAATGGTTTAAAAAGAAATAAGTTCTCTAAAAGTCCTTTTTATAAGACAGACTTGCAGGTGTGAAAGAAAAGTTTCAACATTTGGACACTCTTCTATAATGACTTAATCAAAGTGTCTCTCACAGACAAGCTTGCAGTGTCACAGAGAGCCCCGGCAACTACTAGTAATATAGTTAAATGAATTGTAGAACAGCAAGAATAAATAAAGAGAAACTAAAAAGCAAATATAAATAATTTTCACAGTAACAAACAGTAAATTCATCTCCCCTTCTAAACCAGCTGCCATTACAGAAAAAGTGTTTTGCTCAGTGCTTGGTCATTTCTTCTTGCTTTAAACAAACTATCTTAAAGGGATACTTAGATACTGACCTTCGCGTCTTGCCCGTCTGCAGGTCCCACTCTACAATATTTGTGTCATCTGAACCGCTGTATAATAAACTTTCTTCAGAGTGCCACTCGACACAGTTCACTCCTCCACTGTGGCCTCCATCCTGGGACACATAATTACAGTTAGCAACTGTAAACAACTAGCACTTTGATATTAAAAAAGCGAATGCAATACTAATGCTCAAAAATTCTTACAAAAGAAAACTTGTTTTTGCATCCAACAAATTATCAGGTGCATCTTATTCCAAGGTATGATTATGGGTATTTTATGAAATTCTCTTCCTTAACAGCTAATATTTTTCATTCTGCAGCAGGCTGTAAATTTAGCCATTCTTTGCAAAGCGTGTTGGGTCTTAAACTCACCAAGGTACAATGCAATGCACCCTTTGCTGTACTATAGATGAGCACAGTACCAGCTGCTGTGCCCATCGCCAACAAGTCTGCCTTCTCCTCCACCTGCACAGCCTCTGATTTCCTCTTCTTCCTCTGAGGCCCCTCCTGCAACAAAGATTTGCAGTGACAACATTACAAAAACAATGCAAAACTATTAGAATTTGCCATTTTTTCCAGGTACTGTTCAAAACATATAGACATTTAATTTTACAAAATCTGACACCACTTCAACAAGTGATGTTGCATTAAACTTACTAGTGAATTAATATTGCTTCACATCTGTAACACTAAAAAGATCCATGTTAGCAATCTTTAAATTTAACCACTAACCTTAATGCACAGTTGCATATAGAATTTATATTTATGTTGTGTATAGAACTTTAATATTTTGTATATAGTATTTATATTTACATACTATCTATATTGTGTATCTAGTATATATTTTGCGTTCTTATAGCACTGTATACTGTATTAGTGTTAAACTGCTACTACTGTAACGAAGCAATTTCCTGCAAAGGATCAATAAACTTCTATTCTATTCAAAGATATCAAAGCCAAGGAATCTGTATGGGGACTGAAAATAGGATCAGTGCTTGGTACTACGGTTCCACATATCAAACCACTTCTACAGCAGCACAGTGACCGCTAAAAAATTTTTTCCAAACGCTCTCTTGATAATGCTATTTTTAAAAAATGTACATAACGGGAAAAAAAAAAATCGAAAAAAAGAGTTAGCCATTACCAGTTCATATTTGTAGCATTTAAATTCTTTGATTTCAGCACCCATGTTAATTTTACCTTGACTTTTTAATAAACTTTCAGCAAACTACCCCTTGATAAACTGAGGTACAGCTAGCGGACCTCGGCTTCTAGAAGTGTCATGGTGGCACACGCTGCTGAAGCTCCGCTGGGCTGATGCGAACTTCAATAACTCGTCAATTCACAATAATAACAATTTAAAGCCAACGAAAATCACTCAGTTGGTTTAAAATACCTCCAGTCAGTATTCTTTAGGGTAGGTTCGCCATGAAATACCAAATTAAGACACATTCGTCATTTGCTTGGAGCACCATGTGGGACAAACATGTGCGCTCTTCGCAGTCGTGGAAAACTAGCGAGCTGCTAACGTGGCTCCGCCGATAAGCACGTCCGTCAGCTCCAAAAAGTGTTTCCAACAGCAAACGGAAGAGCCTTCGGAGATCAGCAAAAACTTTACTTTCTGAAAAGTAGCACTTCTCCCGTTTTACCAGCTGCACCTTTATAACACGTTGTCAAATGCAGCTTTATTCGGGCCTCGTTGCTGACGCTAACAACAGCCTCACGTACCTTGACTGTCCGGCATGGTCCCCAGGCTATGCACGTACAGGTGGCACTCAGATGAGCTGAAGGCACATATTCCTGATGAAGTGTTTTACTGTCTGTGTTCCAAATGCGAAGTCTGCCATCCTGGGCACACAGCGCTAAGAACTGCCGTGATTTGGGTGAAAAAACGCAGGGTAGCTGCAGCGAAGAACTGCCACCGTCGGCCGCCATTTCTGAAGCGCTACTTGCGTCTGCGTGCGTGCGTCGCGGTGTACACAACCCACGTGTGGCCCTTTGCGCACATGCGCACTTGGTGTCAGCACCTCCCACTACCTCCGGACTCTCTTCTTTGGGTTTTGATGGCAGGAGGCATCATTTTAAGTTACATTACTGCCTCCTAGTCGCCAATAATTGTCTATACTTTATGATGATGATTATTATTTTTTTTTCCAGTCGCTGAGGCCCCACACCCAAGCAGGCCTTTAACCCCGGTCTTATCGTTCTATTGTACAGTTATGTAATCACAGCTCTTATCTTTTTCACAGTCCCTTCCCTTGCACTGACTACAGTAGCCGGTTGGACATTTCTGTGATTAAAAAGCCTGTTCTGGTAGAATTACTTGCTCTTTCATGCTTGTTCTCCCTTTTCTTACTACTCTTTATTTTGTATTTCATATGTCTTAGGGGTGCTAATCAAATATTGTTGCTATTTCTTGGTTATTGCTACTTAAACTACTATATGCTATATGTAACTATATGTAATTTTGTTTTTATTCCCCAACCCTTTAATATAAAAAGGGGACCAAAGACAAAAAGAAACAGCCTTAGTAGTGGTAAAAATACATAAATGAACAAAATCATTGAATTATTGTAGGTTTTTAAACATAAGAATGTTTGAAGATACATATGATTCTTTATTTACTATATAAGAGAGAAATTTAATTTAATGAATGACAAATCTGCCTGAAATAATGAGGAAATAACATATTGTTCATTGCTCCAAAAATATCCATCCATCCATCCATCCATTTTCGTCCACTTATCCAATTCAGGGTCGCGGGGTGACTGGAGCCTATCCCAGCTGCCATAAGGTGAAAGGTGGGGTATCCCACGGGCAGGTGGCCTGTCTGTCTCAGGGCCAAATTTAATGGATATGATTTATGCAGGCTTTTATACAGCAGTTCTTTCCTTTTGTTAGCCAACAGATTTTTGCGGGACAGAGTGAATACAGAAATCCAGACAGATGAAACAACAAGCAGGTTGATTTAAGTTTCCCTGCAACGTCCAAAGCCAGCACATTCTTAGTTGTAAATATCAAACTTTACAATCGGTCAGTGCATTTACTTGCACTGACAAAATAAGTGGCATCGTAACTCGGGTATTCCAATTTATTTTACAACTACCCATAAATAACACGACTTGTAGGGTACTTATCTCTGCATCACCCTATAGGATCCTCATATCCTCAAATTGTAAATTTCTTTGACAGGCTCTTGAATGCATCACCAAGAGATGAACTCAATATATATATATATATATTATATATATATATGGAAGAAGGTTCATTAAAAATAAATAAATAAAAACAAATAAATATAGATAAGACAAATACAGCAAACGCAAAAAAAGTCTGCTAAATTTGCATAATATATAAAATAAAAAATCATGAAGACACACATTGTTTTCATCTGAAAGTTTGGGGTTGCAATTTAATGTTCAGTACAAGTCAAAAATCCCTCTATTGTCTGTTTTTACTGGGGAAACGATTAAAGGCAAATGTATTTCCAAGTAGTATCTGTGTTTTCATAGTACAAAGCCATTTATGTTGTGAATAATGCATTTTGGTTACAGCATCGCTCTCTGCTGGTAGACTTAAATCAGTACACCAGTCGCTTAATTATGACGTTGTACACATGCGGGCGTCCAGCATGGTGTCCTCCTTGAGTATGTGAACAGCCGGATTAACGAGAAACCGAGACAAATTCAAAACTTCTTCACTGTAAGTCCCATTGTTGCAGGATTGAATGTGCATTTGCTTTGGGTTTTATTCCGCAGGTCAACACGTTGTGTTTGTGTGACTGTAGGTTTTTCTGCTTTCCCCACCGGGTGGCATCGAGATCACAGCTTTGACTTTGTGTCGTTTTTTTTTTCTCAATATAATGGCTCTGAAAGTCGTGCTCCTGAGACTTATGTTTACGCACAGAATGATGTCAGTTTGCGCATCCAGTCGGAGACACAGCAGGCACAGGGATTTACTTGTGAAACTCAATGAACGTGTCAGGGACTCAAGAACTTTTTCAGCTGCTTCTGTGAAGTGTAACGAAGATAAGGAGGGCACCTCAGACTATTCACGCCTGAGTACCAAGCTGACATCCAGGAGGAGGAGACCTCTGTCCCCGCTGGAAAGGATCAGCCGCCTGCTGCCCGAGGACACCTTGAGCCCCGAGGTGATGCAGCTGAGAGAGCAGGAGCCAGATAAGGGGGCAGACATCCAAGGATCAGTCACAAATGACACACAAGTGGAAGGTGTGGATGAGGAAATTGAGAAAAAGGCTGAACTCCCAGCTGAGACTCCCAGTCCACTTGTTGGAGCAGAGGAGCCAGACACTTTGTCAGCTCATCATAGGGAAGAGCAGCTATGGCCCACTCTACCTGGGGAGAGGCTGCTTACCTGTGGAGAGCTACTTGTTGCTGAGTATCGCAAAAAGAGGTGGTCGGAATTCAGGAAGATGTTCCAGCTGCAGACAGGGGCCCGTCTGCCTAGCAACTGGGGGGTCATACTGCACAATGACATTGCCGGACAGCCAGCGGGGCAGTTTCTGAAGACTAACAGGGGGGTCCCCATCTTTATAAGACGAGCTAGTCTCGAGGATTATGTGCTGTTCATGAAGAGGGGGCCTGCCATTGCCTACCCTAAGGTAGAGAGTAGTGCATGCACCATACACGTACACTTTCCAGCTTTAGTGTTCATACAGATAATCTGTTAAGTGTTTCTCCTTCCTCAGGATGCAGCTTCAATGTTAATGATGATGGATGTCACAGAGGGAGACTGTGTGTTGGAGTCTGGGTCTGGGTCAGGGGCCATGTCTCTGTTCCTGTCCAGAGCAGGTTTGCACTCGCATGTTAAAAATCCCAGTTAGGTGTTAAGTCAAGAACTGGCGACTGTGAAGATCTTAGCGTACAGCTGATGTCAGGGTGGAGGCATGGGTTGCAATAAATATTGAGTTGCAATAATTCTTCTCTTAAAGAGGTAAAAAATTAATATAAGATATACAGCAGACTGACTCATTAAATGAACACAAAGGATGTATTAAATGAACAATTTAATGTGAACTGATTTTTATAATGAAGCAAAGATAAAGGGTAACAGTGTGGATCAAATATCTATCTGAACTGGCGTCCGGGGAATGACTCAACTTCATAAGTGCTCACTGTCCTCATTAATCTTCATGAAAACCAATGATAATCATTTCTATGATGCGAAGGAAAGGGGCTGTCACATTTCCTCAGGGACAAAGACATCTAGACAAAGTCTAACGCCTTGCAGTGGAATCTAATTAATGATGTTTTTGTTTTGCCCAGTTGGCTCTAAGGGCAGCGTGCTGAGCGTAGAGGTCAGGGAGGATCACTACAGGAGAGCTAAGCTGAACTACAAGCACTGGAGGACGGCGTGGAGTCTGCGACGAGGGGAGGAGTGGCCTGACAATGTCCAGTTTCACAACGCTGACCTCTGCACAGCCTCTTCACTCCTTGCTGGTCGGGGATTTCACGCGGTGAGTGTCGGGTTGAAATGTGCCATTTTTATTATTTATTTGTTTTTTTCTGTTCCTCACGTTAATACAGCACCACCTGAACAGTTAAGACTCTTGGAAGTAGATTTAATTATCAAGTGGCTCATTTCTATTGCAGGTTGCTCTTGACCTGATCAACCCTCACCTGGTTTTACCCACTGTGATTCCACATTTGCACCCTGGAGCTGTGTGCACCATCTACCTCGCAAAGTACGAAACTCTGCTGTTTCATTGTCAGGAAAAACAGTTTTGTCTCTGCCTTGAACTTTTATCCAAAAACTTTTACCTGTTTAATACATATTCCAGCAAAAATATGTTTTCAATATTAAGAATACAAATGAAACTACTTTAATCCTGAGGTAAGAGATTGATATTCTGTGATTATCTTTACCATTTCTAAAAATACTTCTTGGTAAGCACATCCTAGAAGAGACACAATGCAGTTCCAGTTAACAAATTAGAGGACCGTGTATTGCACTCTTGTACAATGGTGTATACTACATAATGTCTATTTATATAAGCTATATTATAATTAATTATTAATAAATTATTAATTGGGGTCTTTACCTTACAATATAAAATGCCTTGAGACATTATTATATTGATGACATTGTTCATGCTTTATTTTGTGTGGGAGGATAAAAAGGGTTAAGGGTTCCATTTTAGTGACAAATTAGCAGCAGTGTGGCTTTGCAGACAGCTGTAGACACCTGTCAAAGCATCCAGCTACTAAGCTCTCAATGTATAACTCCAGATGAGTTAACAAATTTCACCCACTGCAAACCTGTATATGAAAGGTTAAAGTATCCAGAGGTCAAAACCTGTTTTGTACCAGCACTAGCGGAACAAATCAGAGCCGGGCCGGGGGCGGGGCAAATGACCGGGCCCTTTATACCCAAATAATAAAGCTCATCATAACATCATTTTATAACATACACATGCCCAGAACAGCGGGAATGTGTATGTTATGAAGTGCCACTCATGTTAGCTTAGTCCGTAAAAATGCTCCACCTAAGGCCTTTAAGGCCGTTTCACACCGGATGCGTTGCGTAAAAACATGAAATTCCGAATCTTTCGGATGCGAACCTGTCGTGTAAACTACATACACACCGGACGCGCTGCGTTTTTGCGACTAAATTGCCCTCATAAAACGCACTGTGAAAGAAAGGAAGCCGACATCAAACGATGATGGAATGAGGTTGTGATTTTTCTAAACAAGAGAAGGAAGAAAAAGAGATTCTGGGTTCATCCAACACATTAGAAAGCGGCAGCAGGGAGAGTTTCATGGTTTGATCCAGGAGTTGAAGCTGCATCACGGATGCTTTCGCGCACATTTCACATCATCAGTGGGCAGTTGTTGTTGACAGAGTTAGGATCACATGTGAGGAGGCAGAGAATAATTTCAGAGAGCCGACTGACTCAGAACAGCGTGTAGCTGTGTGTCTGAGGTAAAATAGTACCAGTTTACTGTTCCCGCATCACTGTATATTCAGTACATCAGTGCGCGTTTTGAGCTATGAACTCACATGTTGCTAAATGCAGCGCTCTGATTATTCGCAAAAACGCAGCACGTCCGGTGTGTATATAGGTCACACGACAAGTTCACATCCAAAAGATTCAAAATGTCATGTTGTTTTTATGCAACACATCCGGTGTGAAAGGGCCTTTAGAGTGAAAATAAAGGCAGTCAACATCTTATTCAATATTTTACACCTACTACATCACTAAAGTCAGTCGGTCTTGTAAAGTTTTGAGCAACCAGTACTGACTGTGCCAATCTTTAAAACCCCCGTGTAAAACATGAATGATGGGTGATGTATAGTGGGTTGTACACTGTATACTGAGGCCTGGCTACCTGAAATCTTATTCTCCTCTCTCCCATTCGGGCCCCTGCTAGCCCCGGGCCGGGGGGCGTGCCACCCTCCCAGCCCCCTCCAGAAGCTCCGCCCCTGTGTACCAGTCTGTAAAGATGCCGTTTCTTGCATTTTAAAATAAAGAAATAGGGACTGACTTGCTCCTGAATCCAGCCTAAGAACAATTGCAGGTCTTGGCATTTCACACTGGCTTCTTTTTCCTTTTCTGCTTTGTTGACTCTGTCTTTATACCACAGTATAACTCAGGTCACTGACCTGCTGGAGGGTATTCGATGTTCGGCGTTGCCTTTACTGTGTGAACGCATCATTGAGCTTCCACTCCGAGAATGGGTGGTGGCCCCAGCCCTTCAGAAAAATGGGCAGTACTGCAACAGGAAAGCCCAGATGCTGGATGAAAACCCAAGTCAGGAAGCTGAGGCATCAGATGAGAGTGACAAAGGTGATTTAAAGTAACACAGCAGACTGTCATGGAGTCTGTTTGAGTATTTCCACTCATGTTTGATTGTTATTTCAGATGAACTGACCACAGAGGAAAGCGCCAACCCAGCCTTTGGGAGTATTCCTTACATTGCCCGACCTCATCCTGAACAAATGAGCCACACAGGTCAGATGTCATCACACATCTAGTCCCAGTTTCTGTATGATGATATAACTCAGTGTTCAATGTGTGATTTTTGCCTTTTTCAGCCTTCCTGGTGAAACTGAGGAAGTGTGTGCAGTAAAATTTCTGCTTGTGGGGAACCCTGAAAACAGATTGTTTCACATCAACCAAAAAAATTTAAAGCAAATAATAAATTAAAGCTGTCAAGATCAATTTGTGCCTTTTTATTGCAAAATTTGTCTTCTTTGTTACAATGGCTCTGCTGGATAGATCTGTGTGTGAGTAAAGAGCAACAGAACAGTTGCGTGAACTATATTAAGGCAGGTCGCAGTGAAGAATGTCAAAATTCAAAATAAAAGTGCTGAATCCAACAGAAACATTGGCAACGCCACTAAAAACAAACCCAGTCAGACCCCTCTGTGTAACTGACAGTATCCAACGCTCAGTTCATTCAAGTATTTTATCATCTGTGAAAAATAGGATGTGAAAGAATCCACAAATAAATTAATTAAATAAATAAATACCTACCTACCAAGAACACTTTGGTGAATCAGTTTCACACTAAATCTTTTGGCACATGCCCACAAACAGCCAACTTGCATGTTTTAAACATTACATCACTGTCACTGTTACTTAAAATAAGTTGTGATCACTTAGGTTGACATCAGTACCCTGTCAGCTTTAGAGTAGATTGACACAAACTGGGGATTCAGACTTTTACTTCAGAGTGAAGTGCTATTAAATCCAGTAAAGGAGGCATTAACTGCCTGGTTGGTACAGGAACCTGCTGTTGCTCTACTCGTTCATCCAGTCCATGAAAGTGCTGAATGTGGACTTGCAGGGTACATCATTCCCTAACAGAGAAGGAAGATGGAAACATGTAGTTAGGAATGAATTAAATATAATCACAAAGAGCATCGTCAGTACACATAAGCACGGTAGATAAGTGTCCAGTGTTGTTTAGATTTGGGCCAGTGTAGTTGGAGAGATCCTGCAGCAGGTCTCCAGAGCATGTTGGAATCCATTTCACAGCAGGACTAAATTCTTTCTGATAACACACATTCGTAAAGGACCAAAAGATCAGCAGGGCCCAACATAACCAGTGGCCTGGGGCCAGTAATGGTGTTACCAGTGATAACAAGGTATTGGTGGTGAATTTAAAAAAAAAAAAAAAAAAAATCACCATCCATCCATTTTCTTATGCTTATCCACTTATTGTTGTGGGGGCAGCAGCCTAAGTAGAGAAATCCATGCTGCCCTCACCTCAGCCACCTCCTCCTGCTTTACTTGCTGTCACTGGGCTATTTTCACATTAAAGTGAAATAAAGAGGATATTGTGGCATGGATAATGGAGCAACCGATGCTGGTTCTGTTGAACAGTGAAAGAAATTCACTCACACTTGCAACTGAAAGTACACCTGCAATAGAAACATTTTCAGAAGCATGTGTGTGAATACAAAGTGAAAGTTGTAAGCCAGCAAGGAGGGAATAAGTAGATGACAGCTGTGCTAACCAGTGCTGTTCTGCAGTGCTTTAATGTGAAAAAAAAAAAGAAAGGGAAAAAAAAAGTGGCTGCATGTCAGTTTGTTAGAAAAAACCTCAATATAACCAAGAAACTGAATGAGTAGCCATATTCTGCACCAGGGACCTGGACACTAGCATAGAAGAAAATCAGACAAAAGGGCGGGGGTCGACGAACGCTTGCTAGTGCTAATACCCACACCTGCTTGCTAACTGTGGTAATAGCGAACAGTTCAGACAGCCAACCAGTGAAGTTCTCAGCCCGGCACAGTGCCGGGCAATCAACTGCTGGCTAAAACCCTGCAAGTAACACCAGATCTTATAATTTCATGTCACGTCTGTGTTTTGTTTCCTCCCAAAACATCACTTGGAAGTGGGTTCAAGCGCAAGAAACGTTGAGCACTGAATACCAGCATTCTGTGGAATGTTTACGTCATTTCCGTGTTGCCAGACTACTGTGGCACTAACTGTTTGGATTGCAGGGTTTCCTGAATATTGGTATAAAAAAAAAAAAAAAGGGCACCCAATACTGAACAGTTCTTTACACTATACACTACACTGTAAACCTGGATACCAGTATTGGTTATACGTACTTGGTACCTCCTTTAGTATCTGCATAGCTGAGCTTCTGGAAGGAGGAGAGGAGCTGTGACCTATCCTGGTGCCACGCTTACATAGGGAACAGGACACCGGTGAGGCAGAGGGCCCACGGGGAAAACGGACACAGTCATTGTCACTATATTGCCGCTGGGCACCGCCATGGTGGTCAGACCGCTGCCGTTGCCACACAAAATGAGAGGACACAATGGCCATCACCTGGAGGACAGAGGCCCAAGAAATAAAAATAAATAAATAAATCACGTCGATGCAAAACACACACAAAAACACACTAGAGATGGAATGTCTGGCATTAAACCAAAGCAATAAAAATGGCACTATGCAGCAAAAACAAGGCCCTTAAAAATTCCCCCAGATGCACCATTTATCAGTCTCCTCAGGCAATTATACTTGTGTGTACCTCCTCACAGCAGCGCCTGCTGACAGCAGCTCTGTACTCGATGCGAGCCCACAGCTTGTCTCGCTGCTCAAGGAAGCGGGGAAACCGTTTTCTCCAGTTCTTGCCCAGTGCCCACGGAAAAATTTCATACTTGCTCTCCTCCTCGTCCTCCTCCATGGTATTGGCAAGATACCTACAGGAGAGCGAGAGCCGAGTTCAGGGAGGTAGGTTTGCCAAGAAATATCACATATGAAAGCAGAGGAAAAACAAGGGTTCCTTTTCATGACGGAATACAGAGGCATAATTTTCAGCCTTTTCTTTGAACTTACAGTGCAATGAAAAAATTCTTTCTGGTGTATTCAGTGATAGTGAAGCAGGCCCTTTTGAAGTAAACAAAGGTCATGGCTAGGAGGTACTGATGAATTAGAGGGAAAAGATGGTGTAAGTTTTAATATTAAGTACAAGAAAGTTTTGTAGCTTTCATCAAAGTAATAGCTTTACCTTGTCTGTCAATTTATAGCAACAGTCCATTCTTAGAAAGCCTTGAATCAGGTCATCCTCTGTAATCAAACAGATGTTTAATATGTGAAAACCTTAATCCAATTTCACATTTACTTGAGTGAATCTAATTTGAAACCTGCTTTCTTGTTAGGATTTTTATCTACCAAAAAGATGGAAGTATGCTGCCATTTCCTGCCGCTGGACAACAGCTGACTGATGCATTCTGGTATAATACAGGTCTCTCTGGTTTGATTGAATATTCCACAGCAAGCCCTGGGTGTCTTGACCATTGGCTCTGTTTAGGCTGAGGTGTCTTCTGATTTGGCAAACATTTTTGCGTTTGACCCGAAGGGTAACAGAGGGGGGAGTTTTCATCATGCTTCAGCTTGAATCATCTGTGGTAAGGAGGCCTCTGATGTGTTACAACTGAAAATGGAGAAAAGGTATGAGCAGTGAGCGTGTGAGTCTGAGCAACATTGCTTTAGTCTGCAGGGCTTCTACTGTGTAGAGGGATGTTTCGCAAAAGCCAAAAGGGTCATTCCATCTCAATTCATCACATTTAAAAGAAACTTCCCACCTGACCTGAAAATTATATTTAAGATACACTTCTTAAAATGAATTATGCAAAATTTAAGCTCCCTACTGTCAATTATCTCAAAAAAGTGTTTTTCTAGCTTCCTTTTTGAGGGGCCATTTTAAAATTACATTACCTAGAGAACTACTCCAGCTAGTTCCTTAATTTTTTAGGGTAAATATCTGCTATGTTGGCTCTATAAATATGGACTCTCAAAAGTGTAGCTCAAGTTAACAGCGCCTGATGGACGCTTCAAGTCCCTAAAACACCTGGATGACCGTCTAGCAAAATGGGAGCTCCTCCTAGACAATCTAGTACGTTTCCCCGAATAACTTCTGATTTAATACACTTAGCAAACAGGACTTAAAGTTAGTCAGGTTGACTGTACATTTTTAAAAATCGACAGTAACAGAAAGAGAAAGGCGTCAGCTCTGAAAATGTCTCTTCGGCACAGGAGTTTAACAGCTAGCTAGAAAAACCGACCAAAAAAGGGATTAAGTGACATGTTAGCAGTGGTGGCACAGTGAAACACAAGAACCGGCCTAAAAAATGGAATAAGTGTTGTTCTCATGAGAAGCCTAAATATTATACTAACCATTAACAAATTTTAAAAGGACAAAAGTGAGTCTAAAGCAGTCGCTACAGGTCACTCACCAGACTGGTAGCTGACAGCCCTAGCACTTTGTGGAACGCGCTTCGGGATCTGCGTCCATCACCCACCTGCACGCGGGGGCGCGCGCACAATGGCGCCACGGCTCCTTTTCTTCTTCTTCTCCCGTAAAGTCTACCCCTATGGAAGCAATCCATACTACCCCCCGTGCAGTGGTGTGCAGTCATGTAAAAATAGCCTACTTTGTAAACGTAGTGAGAATTATTATTTATTTAGTTAGTTTTTGGTAATTTGTTCCCATTACATTACATTATTAAGAAAGCCAAAAGAGCAAAGATTTCCATTTTTTTGTTAAAGTTAATGATGTGATATATGTGTACTTATATTTAATTTAATGTTATGACATGTAAATAAAATAGAACCAAGAGAGCATGTTTTCTGATGCAGATGGAAAAAAAAACTTTCATTTTTATTAATTTTTTTTCTTTTTAGTTTTGCAATCTATTGGCTAAATTTGGAGGTATTGTTTCGTAGGCTATAAAAAACTACCTGAGGCCAGCTCTCATTATCCAAATGAGCTTAAGTTCTTAGAAGTAGGTGAGTTTTATATGCCTTAACGTGACATATGTGCAGGCTGAGGAGTTCACTGAAAGACCCACTAATCCTTTCAGCTGCTTGTCCTTTGCAAGGTGCAGAGGGATATTTTTTTAGAGCGTGCTCCCAGGAAATTTGAATAAACATGACCACCAAACTGTGGATTTATTTTGTCTGTCTGTGACAGGTGGAAGCAATTTGTAAAATGGATTTATCCATGTTTTGTTTTGGCAGCCTCCTTGCAAAGAGGGATCTTATTCAACGAGTCAACAACATCGGCCATCTGAAAATGACAGATACAGCTGGTGGCTAAGAACCTTTGCTATTTTTTTTTTACATGGTTTACTGCACTGTCTGTGTTAATGTTTCCGTAAGAAAAGAAAAATCATCTTGTACATCAGAAATGGGCTGCTCACCATCCAAAGGTAACAATTTCGGTACTCTGGGTGTCATGAGGAAGGGGAGAATGCTACCCCCTCCACCTCAAGACAATCCCAAAGATTCACAATTTGAAGATGGAGAAAATTATAATTCAGCTGGATCAACAAATGGAGATACAAAGGAGAAGAAGACAGCTGGGCAAACCCAAGTACTTCAGAAAGAGTCGCACATGACGCCGCAGAAAAAGAGACTTGATATTGAGCAAGTGAATATGGAAGCAGTGAACATAGATAAGCTGGGGAATCAAGCAACAGACAACAGCACAGTTTCACAGAGGAAAGAGAAAAACAGTGAAAAGCAGGATGCAGCAGAGAAAAAGCTTAGCAGAAAACCAAAGAAAACTACCAAAGGTGCAAAAGTTCTTAAAAAGAAAGACAAGGACAAAGACAAACCTTCTGCAGAGCAGAAAGTAGACTTTCCAGAACCCTTAGTAAAAGCTCACCAAGCTGCTTATGCTTTTTTGAACCCTAGCATAAACAAATATGATGTTTTGCTTGGACTTTTGGAACAAGCAACTCAAACTCAGGTTTCTGTCAAGCCTATGGTTGCTTTCATGGCTCTACGCTATGAGGAAATAATTCAGGGACTGGAAGACATAGTGGAGGAGGGGGAAAAATTTTTAAAAGAAAATGGTGAACATCTTGCTTGGCCAAGCCAAATGAAAAATCTCTCATCCTCTACCCCTCTGAAGTCTGGCTCTCCTAATATCGAACCCCCACCGGATTTGTTGCAGCAGCTGCTTCAGTACACCACACAGAGAATGAGAAATGTGAGCCAGACTGTTGGAGGAGTTGGGGACTGTGCTTTAGAAGAGGCAGTGGACTACTTTGCCTCAGTTTCAGAGCTTTTAGAGGAGAAGCTCAAAGTCAAACGTGCAACAGAGAGCAGGTTAATGCAACTCTTATCCCGCATTGAAACAGCCTCTCTGCACAAGCCTGGGCCAGAGGATTCAGCTCTCTTTAGTGAGGACAGCGGAATAGGGGCTGAGAGTGAATCCCTTGCTGGATCTGAGAGACGCCAAAGACGAGAGAGTTGTGAGTCTACTGGGACAAATAGAAATACTCCTGTCAGTCCTGTGGAATACACCTCCATGAATGTTACACGAAGAGTGTCAAGGCGAAAGCTTCTGAGTCAAATAAGTCCAAGTGTTTCCCTTACCTCACTCAACTCACTAGGTTCTACATGTACCATAATGGCGAATGGCCAAGGAGACTCATTGCTCGGATCAGTCTCCACAGAGTTTGGGGAGGACAATGACAATGACGATGATGAGGTGGACAGAGATACGGGAGATCTGCAAGAAGCAGGTCAAAAGCAATCAAATTCTTCTCCTGTAGACTGTGGGCCACAACGTCTACCCCCAAAGCGAATCGAAAATCCTCAAAATGTAGAAATGACTATCAAAATGAAAAATGCAATAAGTGGTAAGATACAGTTTGTATCATCACGAAATCCTAGTTCTAAAATAAAGCCATCAGACAGCCCAAAAATCAGACGGGACTGGACGGATGAGGACATACGATCTCCAAAGAGGCCTCAAACAGCAGCACCTGTTCGAAAGGCAGCAGTGAAAAAGGCCCCAGTGACTCAACAGCAACGTTCCCGGTCAGCAGATTCCCTCCGGAGCAAAGGAGAAGATCCTACTCTACTTGAATTAGAAAGGACCCAGAAGGATTTAAACCAGAGACTGCAGAGGATAAATAAAAGCAAAGAAGAAAGAAAAACAAGGACTGGTCCTTTAAAACGAAATCAAGGAATCTCGCCAGCACAGTCTCCAGCAATAAATTGCAAACAGCCCCCCTTGGAAAAGAAAGGCATCCCCCAACCACCTAAAGACATGGCAGGCCTTACAAAGTCCAATAGTAAAATGCAGGAGGAAACCAGTGAAGAAGAAGATGATAAACAAAAATACAAGAATACATCCAAGGGTCCTATAAAAGCCACCCCACCACCCACCCCTCCTTTGTCACCTCGACCATCTTCTGGCCTTCACAGAGGCAGGAATTCAGTCAAAAAACTGATTGATACCTTCAGTCAAGGAATAGAGGAGCTAGAAAGTCCCAAAGTTCTAGGGCCTCTTAAAGGTGTACGGAAATGTGGCGTTCCAGTGTTACCTGGTTTAGGAAATGTAGAAGCTGTGCTGACTGCTGGGATAACTAGCTGCCGGCCTGAACTGACATCATCTGAGAAAACAGATGATTTAGATCCGGATAGTCTTCCTCCACCTGCAATGGAAGTATTACTAGACAATTCCTTTGAAAGTGCCCATAGTCCATCAACTAGTATAACATCAGATGGTGCAACAAAAGTGGGAAGGTCACCTTTGTTGAAAAGGGCTATAATATCACAACGATTGAAGGCCTCGGTTCAGTCAGTGACTGTGCTGCCAAGTAAAGGAGGCTTGCCACAAACCTCCAAACATATTTCCCCTGCTAGAGTGGAACAGCAGGACACATGTACTCTGTCTAAGATCAGTCAACTAGATATTCAACAAGGGGCAGACTCAGAAATCAAAAAGGATTCTTTGTATCACCAACTCAGAAAGACCATACAGCTAAAACACTCTTCAGACTCTCAGTCAGAGAAAATGTCAACAAGTTTTATAGCGACATCTGTCAATCAAACAAAATTGAGAGACATACAAGATGGTGGCAACATTTCAGTGCCTGGAACTAACACCACAGCATCTTCTGTGCCTGCTTCAGTAGACGCTAGCCAAACACCTGCCACCCCACCTGTGTCTAGAGGACGAATGTTACCTTCCACACCTTCTACTCCAAGCAGCTTACATCGACGACTTCCCAATCCTCATCAATTAAAAAATCAGCCTACTCCACCCTCCTCAGCTAGCCCCTCTGTTAACAGAACACTTCCTACACCACCTGCTGTTCAGAGGAGTCTCCCCAACCCGCCCATTTCAAAGCAGAACATTTTGAACTCAAATTCAGCCTCTTCATACCCTTTCAAAGCACCGTCTCCTCCAGCCTCACCGAAAGTACAAAGATGGTCAAGGGAAAACAGCAGTGAAGACTCATCTAATGCTAGGACGATCAGTAATGCACGTTCAGTCTTTTGTCCCGTTTCTCCATCCATGTTTGAAGCCCAGCCTTGTTCAGTACCCCAACCCCCTCAAGCATGGATGTCAACCAGAGTTTCATTCCTCTTACGCACTTTTGAGACTCGTGGGAAGATTCCTGTATCTGTCAACAGACCACGGCCCTTTATCAGACGTAGTCATTCAGACCGGAGGCAGAGTCTAAGTCTGCCACCACGAACACAACAAATCTCAGTGGCTGAGACTTGTGGAAGTGAGCCAGCAATATGTTCACAGGGGTAAGATTTTACCAAGTGTGTCCATCTTAAATGAGCTTGCACAGCATTTTTCTTCCTTGTCCCCCTGTCCCACATCTTGAGACACTGTCCCCCATTTTGACTGGCTTTTACCCAATGCATATGAGGGGAAGGCTTTTTATTCTAGTCATGAAGGTTAGTGCTTCTAATGCTGTGCCCACCAGGGAACGTTACAAGTTACCAAAAAGTCACAAGCTTTGCAGATTTTGTTGAATATGCCACAAAGAAAATGAAGCACCATATACTGAGAAATAGAGTTATCTTTGTCTTGTCAGTTTCACACAGGAGAAAATCTGGTGTGAAGTGACACAGTATGTGTGTATCATAATTGCCTTAAAATAGCTAAAATTGTCAGATATGGCTTAAAAAAAGGTATGTCAATCTGTGGGCGCATCTCTACTGAAACACAAAGACTGTTACCAGGCAGAACAGCAGCTATACAGAAGTATATAAAGACTATCTCATTAAACTATAAGAAAAAACTTCAGCTTCCTTCAAATTTTATTGTATCTACTTCAAAAGAGAGTTGGAAAAGTTGCATTCAAATATAGTATATTTGATGACCTCCCACGTTTAGTTCATTGAGATCTGGTCACCCTAGATAACAGTGTAATAATTAATGTCCTAAATGTGTAATTTTTTTTTAATGCTCTTTGCGCTTGTATTTTAAGCCCAAATAATCAGCCAAAAAAAGAAAAGAAAAGGCATTATCTCAATAAACAGTTACAGATCTATCTAATAGCAACATTGTTATTGCTATTTTTTTCTGGTTTTCTCTAGAATCACAATAATATTGTTATCATTAATTTGTTTGACTGTGAAGTTAAAATCAAATATTGTGACAGCTATATTTCTAAAATATTGTTATTGCCAGTAAATATCTAAATTTCATGCCACACTTTCACCTAAAGAATATATATACTAAATGTAAGAGATGCTTCGCTTACATGGAAGCTTGTGCTCATGACATATTATGAAGCAAATTACACTCTATACTTAATGACACTCTCCAAACTTCTACTTATTTTGTCCTGCTTTTATTGCTGTATTTAGTTAGATTTTTATAATGGTTGCACTAAGTGATTCAAATTCACCTGATCCAGTTACCTAATGGCTAATGACAACATTCTCTGTCCATTCCTATAGGCTAGATGATGACCAATCCAGGGACAATGACTTATGGGGTAGCCAATCAGACCTCAGAACTACAACACGCTCTGCATCACACCCGGACCTGTGTGTTGTTGGGCATGCCTTGCACAAGGACTAAAGGGACCAATGCAGGGCCAGTAGGATTATGGATTAGCAGGTCTTACTGAGGATTTAAGTCAGTGCTGTTTATTCCACTTGGAGGAGAGAAAGAACTAATTCTATCCACTCTTCTGCTGTAACACACCTTTACAGTGTTTACAACTACATGTATTTCAAGTTTTATTTGTTGGAATTCTTTCAGTGGTGTGCATCACTGCATTCATGTCTGCACTGTGTCTGCAAAAAAAGGAAAAAACAAAAACAAAAAAACATTCTATTGTGTTTCATGTTTACATCTGCCTCAGGTTTTAGAAGCAAAATTCTTATCACAGAGTTTTTGGTAAGTAATCACAAGGTTTTAAATTTCCTTTAGGTTTATTCAGTTTAGAGGTTACAGCATTAAAATTCATAAAATCAACAGTGTGTTCATGTTTTTTTTTTTTTTAATTGAGTATTATTAATCATTTTTATTTTTGTCATTTTGTAATAAAAAGGATTCCATTCCAACTTTGCATGTATTATCAATAATAAGTGCCATAACACTTTATTAATCCCTTGCAGACATCATGAAAGCTGCTTAGGATATTGTATTGCATGTTTAGTGGGTAAAATAATTACCATTAATTGTTTCCTGCCCTAGTGTTTTATGAAAACATGCTCTGAAACCAAAGTGAAAGATTATGGGAATCTCATTAGATTTGCAGTAATTACTGGAAAAGTAAAAGTTTTGACCTGTTGATGACACTAGATGATAATTCAGAAGGTCATCAAAGCTGTTACAGTTCATTCTCTGGAGCAGCATAAAAAAAAATAACTGCATTTCAGCTAAGAATAACAGAAGGCGTTGGCCCTAACAGATCTTTTCTTGTAATTATGACTTGCTATTTCATAATCACAAGATTTCAAGATCCCGGTCTCTCTAGACATCACAATAAGATTGTTATCATTAATTTGTTTGACCATGAAGTTAAAATCAAATCGTGAACACTCACTTGTGAACAAGACTCCGAAATACTTAAACTTCTCTACTTGGAGCAACAATTTTTCTTCTTCTTCTTGTTTTACTTTTTCTTACTATTTTTACAGCCATACCACCCTGATCACACCTGATCCTTTCTTATCTTGGAAGTTAGTACTGGTTAGTACTTGGATGGGGTACCACCTGGGAATACCAGGTGCTGTTTGGGGTAGCTGTGGCTCAAAAGGTAGAGCAGGTCACCTACTAATCAGAAGGTTGGTAGTTTGAACCCTGGCCGCTTCAGTCTGAGAGAATATTTCATTTTTTTGTATGGATCAGAAGATTTCCATTTTATTACGGTATTTTTCTGGTGCCCCAGCTGCCAGAATAGTTCTGTTTTTTTAACTGATTTTTTTTTAACTGTGTGTGTTCAGTGCTTGTGAGTGTGTATGTGTTTTTCCCTTTTTATCCTCCTGCCCGATATAAAGGGGAAGGAAGTTGTCATCATACTGACCATCTGTCCGTCCGTCCATGTCTATCCGTGTCTGTCCTTGAAGTTTTACCTTTCCGGTCTATGGACTCCAAAACCACAAGGAGCTGAGCCATAAAATCTGGCAAATGTGTTTGTTACTCTTCAAAGCTGTGCAACATGATATTCACCTGTCCGTCCATCGGTCTGGACTAAAGACTTTTGAAACAGGTAACATCTGCTGAAGGGTTTTCTGTTATGAAATGGGCCTGTAATGTTATCCAGACTACTAAATGTATTTTATATTTTCATGACTGGCGGGAGGATATCCCCAATGGTGATGGGTCTTGTTATATAATCCTGCCTTGAAATGGAAGCTACACCTCTGCTGAATAAATCTTCTGTTTTCCTTCAAAGAAAAGCAATACAATATCCACAGAATTCATTTGGCAACCAAAAACTAAACTTATGATTAGGTGAAGCTTTGATGTGAGGATTTTACAAAAGAGAATAGGGCAAGAATGCATTTTTGTACACTTACTTAATTATACCTCAACAGAAAAAAAAGATCCTATTTTAATCCCAAAAAAATAAGAGTTATAAACTATATAAGAAAAAAAAAGTAAAAAAAAAAAAAACCCATTGAATTACATATTTTTGATGCTTTCATTGGCTGGTGGGCAGTAACACAAAATATGTAATTTTCTTGAGAAATGAAAAGTTAAAATAACTGTTTCTTAGCACAATATCAAAATTACTTTGTCACAAACATTACAGACAACAGAGCAACTATGTCCAGGTGGCTTTTTGCTTTTCTTTTCTCTTTAGTAGATATAGATATAGAAAAAAACTGATATAAAAATATCTAAATTAATCTAATTGGTAGATTAGTTTTCCTCTTATCTGGTATCAAAGACAGGGTACATGAAGGGATGCCTGCAATGAAACTTGTTCTCCACCAGAGGAGCATCTTGCCTCAATTGTTTCCCATCGGGCTGCACTGCCTGTGCCTGTGCAGTCAAATGGAAGCCGATTATGATTCAAAGACACAGATGGAACCATAATCTCCCCTTTGTTTGTTTTGCTTAGATTATGAGTGATCAGTGAATTCTCTAATGTGTTAGACAATACAATGAATGACTTATACAGTCTCTGAAGATAAATTTTCCAGCAGAGAAAGTACACAGATGACAGAGAGGACTATGATAAATCTGCTCCATCCAAGTCATTCCGTCTTCTCTGGAGGGACTTGAATATAAACGTGCAGATTATACCAAAAGATAAACACTAAATAAAACAATCTTCATGTTGATAAGGAAATGAGATGTCATGAGAATAGCTGATTTATTCATGTTGGTGTTGTTTATATCCTCTTAGTCTTACACCAATGAATCTTTTAGTAATCCCTAAGAAAGTCGGAGACAGTGCTTTTAGATTCATGTTGGGCGGCTGTTTTATGCAAGATTTATTTCAAATAATGTAGCACATCCAGCATCATGTATAAATTATGACTAATAACACAAAGGACATGTTAATATCCCACAAGACAATAAGGATCAGTGAAAAAATATGGTGTAAATGTAAGAACCAGAGTAGTATACACAAAATCAACAGCAGTTTTAAATGATATTTTCTTGGCTTGTAAGTTTCTGTGCAGCACTGTCATTAAACCACCTCATGTGGCCCTCTCTTATTGCCAACAAATTAATGCTGAAGGAGGATGATATAAAACAAGTGGTGGGAGTCTAACTGTCCTTATGGCTGTGTGGATAATTCCACTCATGAATTTTTGAGCATTTATTTTTAAAGACAGCCTCTCGAATCAACTGCTTAATAAATTACACCTCCTCACACAACAAAGGCACCCACTGTGTAAAACTGCCACAAACTACTATACTGGTAATGCAGCTCTGTGAGCATAAACTGCATTAAAAAAAAAAAATCTAAAATGCCAGCCATTGGTTTGTAGATCCATTTTGAAACCCTGTGTTGAATGTTTTAACCGCTGCTGTCCTGGGTGAATCTGGCTGAGAAACTGAGGGGCACTGAACACTTATTCAGTGCTGACTTTTCAATCAGAGGGTAGCCTTGGCTTCTTTCTGACTCTAAAAAACATAATTTACATAACAGACATCATTTTGTCTTCAGTAAGACTTGGAGCTAGTGACTGAGAGCATAAATTCATCAGAAGTTTCTACTGAGGTCACTGATGAAGGGAGCCAACAGCAATTTTTGTCATCTAACAATTTCATTTTGCAGAGCCGTCGCCTTCTCCTGGCCCTAAGAAAGAGTGTAGATTGAAGGCACTTCCACGCTTTTTCTGCATTTAGGTGTAACTTAAACGCAGGCTGATTTCTCCTTCAGGATCAAAAATATTTTTTTCTGTAAACATTTTACTGATATATGTTTGGATTCAAAGCATGTGCAGTTGATTGCATTGCTGGACAGCCCTCTTCAAGGTGTATTTGCTATTAATGGAGGTTCTTGGAGACATTATTGGCCTTTTATCTCATCTCGTTGATGCTGTAATAGCACCTGGTTCCAGACTCAAAATAACATAAAATGATGTTTATTGTAGTTTCTGAACAGAATAAGTGCAGATTATGGAACTGAAGCTAAACAGCATCCACTCTAAGCACAAGTGGCATTAATGGAAAAATAGCAAAAGCTACAACAGAGTGTAAAACCACAACAACAGAAAACTGACATGTGAACTCATACAGCAATATCCAGTGAGCTAACATTAGCGATCATAATTTAGAGCAGTACAATCTGAGCAGCAAAACCCCTCACAAGGAGTAGGCATTAAATTATAGTATTTCATTGCTTATGAATAAAGACTTTATGGACAAAGAGACACATAATGGCAGAAGTTACTTACTGAAATAGTGGGCCTATATTTACTGATGCAAGAATTTAAAATTACAGGTCAAAGTAAACGTGCAACACTTTTCTTTAAAATGGTTTTCCGGGCTTTCAGCAATAAGAACAATACAAAAAACATTTTACAGCACCCAGCAAGACCAGTCACCTGTATTTGATACATATACCACTGGAAGAGGTGCATTTAGTGTTATTTGTTTCAATTACCAGTTTCTTGCCCAGGGAACAAACGTGTGTCTGCTGCCTTGGAATGAGCAAGTACAAAGAGTGATTGTTATTCTGAGGGGAAGAGACGAGTACCAAACCTGCTGTGAACGGCATATAGCTGGAGAACTACAGCTCCACTCCCCTCCTGAGCAGCACAATATTGTTCATGGCCTCAGCTTTTAGCAAAATGGAAACAATTTTCATCCTAAACACAATAATCAGAAGACATTTTTGATCGCAGCATGCCATCACTGGTTGTCCACTTGGACATTATAATAGGAACTTATTAGAAATGGGAACTTATAGACCAGACAACCACAATGTCAGCAAATACAATATCAAATTAGTAAGAAATATTTGGACGTTTTCTGAGTAGTGTTTGGCTTTAGTGCCTCTGTTATAAACCATAAAAAGACACCGATAGATGTTTAGTTTTTAGTCCTTAAACTAAGTCATAAATCCTTGCATGAGCAGATGCTACAGGTGCTCGATGACTTCAAATTTTCAGCTCAGCAGGATTGTGAGGTGCCATTTCATAAATCCTCATTTTCTATTCACACGATCGGCCTGTGAAATTTCGCGCTTAAGGAACTCAAACTTGATTATAAATGGGATCATTTTATACATGACAAACTATTTTAAGAAAAGAGCAGTCCTGCAGTCTAGATATAATTTCCCGATTCTTGTCTGTGCTTGCTCTGTCTATAGTTTATGTTCTTTTTTGTTTTGCATTTCTTACTGTAATTGTATGGATTTAGATTCTTATTAACTCTTGTCTGTGTTTCTCAGTTTTATGTATTTTAAAGGCCCATATAATGATGAGCATTGCAAATTTGCTTGGTGCATAAATGCTGTGATGTGTGACAAGATTTATGTTTCATACTTTTCTGTATAGAAATAAATATAAACATAGAATAAAGGAGTATCTTTGTCACAAAGAATACAATTGTCTTGCAAACGTTCAGCAAAATTAGGTTTGCCACTTCTTAAGCTGATTCTATAAAACAACTGGCAAGATCAAATATAAATATAATAAAGTAATAGACACTACGACACGAGTTAGCTCCTTTACACTGTGGTAATTAGTTACAGCATTTGTCACTGTGTTATAGATGTTGCATATCATATTGAGACACAAGCTGAGAGTTTGTACTGTAGAATTGGTGTCATACTGCAGTAAGTATGTGTCTGTGAAGTCAGCAGTCCCTGATAGTTACGGGAGTAATAGGTCAGTTTATGTGTGGTGATTCAGAGCAGTCATAGCCCTGGGAAAAAAAAAGCTATTATCAGTCTGGAGGTGCATTCAAAGAAGGTTTTATACTGATGCTGGCTGCTTATTTGCTGCAGTGTGAGCAGTAGATGAACTAACTACAGGGCTGAGTGCTGAACTCCAGTGTTTTCTTCTGGCAGGAGAAGACTCTGAAAAGCGTTCCCATCAGGTGCTGTGCAGCCCACTTGCCAAACCAAAATGCAGCATGTTTGGATGCTCTCTAAAATGCTGCACTGGGGCAGACATGGTTTCTTCAACATCCTCTGGAAAATCTGCTGTTCTTTCTTGACTGAAACAGTGTTGGTGGACTGTGTGAGATCCTCTTCACCCAATCTCATCTGACAAAAAGTCCTTATCTGACATTCTAAAGTTAAATATAAGCCACTCAGTGTTTGTTGTATTAAAGGACATGTTGTTCTCCCAGCACCAGCTCTTCATGTTCTGCACCTCCGCTCTACAGGCTGACTCATCAGTGTTGGACATCAGCCCAGTTAGTGTTGCGTCACTTGCAAAATTAACAATGGTTTGTGGCAAATACAGGGACAAAAACAACTGTTTGTGTGAAGAGGCTGAGAGGCATAGAAAATCTCCTTTGCCTTCAGAGCTATGTTAATTCTTCAGGGCATAGATTCAACAAGGTGTTGGAAACATTCATCAGAGACACCAAAGGTGCTCTATTGGATTGAGATCTGGTGACTGTAGAGACCATCTGAGTACAGTGAACTCACTGTCATGTTCAAGAAACAGTTTGAAATGACCTGAGCTTTGTGAGATGGCACATTATCCTGCTGGAAACAGCCATCAGATGCTGGGTACACTGTGGTCATAAAGGGATGGATACGGTCTGCAGCAATATTCACGTTGGCTGTGAGGCCCAAAGTGTCCCATCCCCCACCTCTTTACACAACTACCAGTAGCCTAAATGGAAGAATTCATGTTTTTTACACCAAATGATGGCTCTACCATCTGAATGTTGCAGCGGAAATCAAGACTCATCAGATCAGGCAACTTCTTTTGTCCAGTGTTAGTGAGTCCAGCTGACCTGGTGTGGTCTTCTGTTGGTGTAACCTGTCTGATTTAAGGTTCTGCATACCTTAATTATAATGAGTGATTATTTGAGTTACCATTGCCTTCCTATCAGGTCAAAGCAGTCTGGCCATTCTCATCTAATCAAAGAGGCATTTTTGATTAGCACTCAAGCAAAATGCCACCTGGATATACAGTAGCTGCTCTGTTTGTGACAAAATCATTTCAGAAGGTTACACTGAAAATAAGACTTCGATTTTGTGCTCTGAAATTGTTGTTTTAATTTTTTAAAATGACGTATTTTGTGTTGAAAGGGTCAAAAATACGCATATCCAAAGGAAATTTTGGACAATCACTTTTATTCTTAGGTATATACTGATATATACAGAATGCATATATCAGTATACACCTAAGAATAAAACTGATTCTCAGGTGTATACTGATATATACAGAATATAACCTGTACAGTGCTCTAGATGCATTCAGAGATGCTCTTCTGCATACCTTGGTTGCAATGTGTGGTTATTCGAGTTATTGTTGTCTTCCAGCTCAAAGCTGCTCACTGGATATTTTCTCTTTTTCAGACCATTCTCTGTAAATCCTAGAGATAGTTGTGTAGGAAAATCCTCAGAAATCTGCAATTTCTGAAATATTCAGACAAGAACAACTGGCACCAACAACCAACAGTCAAGTCACTAAAAATCACCTTTCTTCCCCCAGTTTGAACTTCAGCAGGTCACCATGACCATGTCTACATGCCTAAATGCATTGAGATGCTGCTATGTGACTGGTTGATTAGATATTTGTATAAACAACCAAAAGAATGATCGTACATAAAAAAAAGTGTCTGTTGAGTGTATGTACCTTGAAGCACCCACAAATGTGTACACGCACAGGTGATGAATGGTGTCTGTGTCAAAAATGGAGCTTAGAAATAGACGTCTGATGACAAATTCTCTCAAGGTCCACTTACTGGATTTCTTCAGGTGGTTTCAATGACATCAGTTTGCTCAGCAGCCACTTGAGTGATGCAGTGAATTACGTTAGGAACAATTTGATAATTACCTCCACCAAGGAGGTTATATCTTTGGCAAAGATTGTGTGTGTGTGTGTGATTCTGTCTGTAAACACAATAGCTCAAAAAGTTCTGAATGAATTCTTATAAAACTTTGCAGGGGTGTGGAGTGGGGTCACGTTAACAATCCATTAAAATTTGCCTAACATCCACCAAGGTCTTCAAGGTCAACTTAATGGTCAAATTTAACAAAAGGCCTTATAATTTAGAAACTATGGTTCTTACAAATGTGATGTGTATTGTCAAAATATAGAAAGTCCTTTAAAATATCATACCACATTTGACCTCTGACCTCTCCAATGAATTGGATTTATGCAGAATATTAGAAGAAAGATTTGCATCCTGTTCATGCATCATCATGTGTAATGACAAAATGTAACAGCAGTATATTAAGTAAATAGGCACTGTGCTGTTACAAAGTTGTTCTATTCAGCTAGCTTGAAAGGCTAAAACGAGCACCTGAATGTTTAACAGTTTTTATCTTTCGTGGGCGATGACAGAGAGGGGATGTTAAACACACGCTGCCAGCGCACCCGGTGTTTTCTAGATCTGAAAATAATTGTGTGGGCAGCCTTCCTCTGCTGAGGAAACCAGGTACAGACGGTACCTTTTGTTGCTGAAGCTGCTCCCTTGAAAGACCGATGTGTGTTCTCCTTCCAGTGCAACAATAATGTAGAATCGGGCAAGTTAAGCACTGGAGGTTAGTGATGAGTTAAACAATCTATTAATGTTGTTCAACACTGCGGTTTATTTCTCTGTTAATGAGATGGCGCTAAAGTGATATTTACTGAATGAGTTCCCATCATAATTACCTACTCCACATTGTTATTGGATGTTTGCTCAGCCTGTCAGGAAGGGAAATCAACGTTTGCCCTGCTCTCCAGCTCTTCAGTGGGTGTCACGGTTCCAACGGTGGCATTTGATGTCTGCATCTTACTGGCTCACATCACTTCACATAGGGCTGCACCCACGCTGGGAAAACAAGTAGAGGACAGTGACTAGACACATACAGACACAGCCGTTAATAATGTCATCCAGCTGAAAATTAATTCTAATAGTTGTAGAACTAAACTGTTATACAATTAATATGTAAACTAAGCAAGCTGTTGGGGGATTAAATGCCTTCTGGCATCCATTCTGTAAGATGGTCCATGAATGTAAATGGCTAATAATGTGCAGTTCTACTAAATCCATCACAGGAATGAGCCCTCCAACCTAAACAATAAGTCTGTTTTTGCTTTCCAAAATAACCTCTATGACCTCTGCCAGCACCCAAATGTGGATTTAACAATATAATATTTAATAATGATGGATCCCTGAAGAGCATATAAACAGCTTTGATTAAGATGATCAAATAACTGTTAACATTATTAACATGCAGGAGTTGGTTCATTTTAATTTAGCATGTGATGTTGCTCAAAGAAATCTCTCAGGCTTCTAGGTATCAGAACACATTATCTACAAACATTTATTTTTCTTATCATCTCTATTATGCGTACAACACCCAGATCTATGTCCCACTGAAAAACAGTGATTGAAGCAACCTACGGGAGCTAATGTCTGCTCTTTCAGAAATCAAATACTACAGTCCTTCACCCGTGGTGATGAAGCCGCAGCGGTCAGCATCTTCTGCAGCAACATTGTGCCACGCGCCTTTACCGCAACGATCAAGCTTAGCCGGGCTGAGCAGACCGGCGTTACAGAGGATTGCTATGGCTCAGTCCAGAGCGCTCATAGCTTCAGGCGTGCCCACCATCCCGGTGAAGAACCTCAATGGGTCCAGTGTCGTTCACCCCACACTGGCCGGTAAAACTCCAGAGGAGGTGGTGAAGAAGTACCTGCAGAAAGTAAAAAGCCCACCAGAGGAGGACTGTACCATCTGTATGGAGCCGCTGGGGGGCCCGTCTGGATACAAGGGTCCAGGGGTGGGGCCTGTTTCCAGGGCGGAGTCAGTCGGGCGGCTAGCACAGTGCGGCCACCAGTACCACTTCCAGTGTCTGGTGGCCATGTATAACAACGGCAACAAGGACGGCAGTCTTCAGTGTCCCACCTGTAAAACCATCTACGGCGTGAAGACAGGAAACCAACCTGCAGGGAAGATGGAGTACCACGTCATCCCCCACTCTCTACCGGGCCACCCCGACTGCAAAACCATACGCATCATCTACAACATCCCACCAGGCATTCAGGGACCAGAGCACCCGAACCCAGGGAAGCCCTTCACTGCCAGAGGCTTTCCCCGACACTGCTACCTCCCAGACAGCGAGAAAGGACGCAAGGTACTGAGACTGCTCCTGGTGGAGTGGGACCGCAGGTTGATGTTCTCAGTCGGTACTTCAAGCACTACAGGAGAGTCGGACACTGTCATCTGGAACGAGGTCCATTATAAGACGGAGTTTGGCTCCAACCTGACAGGCCACGGCTTCCCCGACCCCGGACACCTCGACAACATCCTGGAAGAGCTGCGAGCTCAGGGCATCACGGAGGACGACGCACTGATGGAGAAGTGAGAGGGCAACACGAGAGGAGGATGGCGAGGAAGAGGAGGAGAAAGAATCTCTCTGCCAGCACTTAGAAGGGGGGTAGGGTTTAATCCCGGGATCCGGGATTCCCGGGAAATGCGATCAGAACCATTTCCCGTTTCCCGGGAAACGTTAGACGGGAAACCGGGAAAAAAGTCGCGCGCGTCGATTTGACTTTCAGAAAGAAAAGAAAGCTTCAGAAAGTTAAATTTAAGGAAATATTGAGAGAAGGGTTCGTTTAATGCGAAAAGCATTACTCTTCATTTCAGGCACGTTCAGCCTCCGTTTAAGGCTTCAGCCTTCATCTCAAGCGTTTTAATAGAGGTATTACACAGTTGTGCTTTTTTCCTCTTTAATTTGTTGAAATCGTAGGCAATGTGTTTACCCTAAGGTATTTTGTATTATATAATTTTATATTATATATTGTTATATTGCATTATATAGCCTATAAAATATGCCTGCCCTGAACAATAAAGAAATATCTGTTTAACTTCGAGTGTTTCTTTCCTCGTTTGCAGCCGCTTACTAACAATCATGAATTAGGATACGGGCCTAATGGGTGAAGAAATTATCATGAAATAGATTGCTTTAACATATTTCGCTTTTAAAATGGAGTTGAGGAAAATGTATATTTTTTAGGCTATAAGGATTGGCCAGTTTTTCAATAGACGATTCACAGCGAACCTACTTTAACCCTCAGACACGGTGTTATAAATTTGCTGTTGCCAGAATGGCAATGACCAAGTCGTGGAGCATTACTCAAGGCCCTGTGTTATGCCATATTATAGTGTAGTACGGTAGTTAACTTTTCAATGACTATTACAGCGTTCCACTGGTGGAGATATAGCGCAACAGATGTCGCCACGACAGCGTGGCTGAGCCTTTATCAATGCTGTGGAGATGAACCGTATTGTTTTGCACCAGCAGTTGTAAAATAGCTTGGTATAATTCCATGTACAATGGAGGAATATTCGAATTATATTTGTTAAGGGAGTGTTGAGGAACGATACAACACCGCATAGCTCGAGCACTCCAATGTCCAGATGTAGGTTTTATTGCGTTAATCAAGCCGACGTTACCCCCTACTGGGCATAACAGGACATAGCTGGAAAGCTACCTCTACAATGTCAGAATAGGTTAAGGCCGACACAGGCTACAGAAGGCCTAATTAAAATAAAAAAATAAATAAATTTTTTCCCGGGATTCCCGGGAAATGGCTCGTCATTTCCCGGGATTTGATTCATGTCATTTTCGGGAAAAATATTAAACCCTAGCAGGGGGCACAGGGAAGATTTGGGGTAATGGGGGATATTGATTTTGTTCAATCGCATCAATCGGGGTGGGTGGAAGTTTGAAGAAGCAGCAGCAGCTCAGAAAGAAAAACCAGAGTGATGAAGAGGAGGTTTTGTTACTAAATATCTAGGTACTAAACAACAGCGGTGAGAGTGAATCGGTACTAATGATTAGGACAAAAACAAGTTTACTTTACTGAGAGAGAGCCAAAATATAAAAGAAGGAAAAGCGTTAGAGCAGATCAATAAAAACTGGGAGAGGAAGGACAAAGATTCACTTAAAAAAAAGAATAGCATTGTTTTATTTTGGTCAGTACATATTAATAAAATTATGTTTGAAAAAAAAAAAAAAGAAAAAAAAAAAGAAATCAAATACTAGATGTCCCAGAGCTCCCTCCAGCAAAATGGAAATAAATCTGAAACAATTATTTTCTGCCCTCTGTCCATATTCTCTCTACAAAACAATCTTGGGTCTCAGTCTACAAAAATCGCAACCCACCAGCCAAAGATCTATTTGAGGACAGTGATCTCTTTTATAGCCAGAGGTGAGCAGACTTTTTCAGTCAGTGGCCCTCAACTCTGAAAGTCCCTGCTTGATCTGCGAATTCTTAAAACTTATCTTTAAAAAACAGAGCTTTTTTTTTTTTTTTTTTTTTTTGAGTCACATTGGTTGTCTTTTGTCTCCAGTATGCTGTATCTATTCCAATTGATTATTTAGCCCTCTCTGTGTGAACTTTACTATCTGTGCTGGGTTTTATTTTCTCTCCTTACTTTCAGCTTCCTGAATCAGAAATCACCTCATAATAAAGATAACTGGTGGGTACAGCTTCATAGTTCCCCTAAGATGGAAAAATACTACCTTGCCTGAGGTTTTCTTTGTGTTAATTACATGGAACACACACACACACACACACACACACACACACACACACACACACACACACACACACACACACACGAGTGGGTTGTTTACCGATTGGAAGGTTAGTGGTTTGATTGTCGGCTCCTCTAGTCTCCATATTGAAGTATTCTTGGGCAAAATACTGAACCACAAGTTGTCCCCTATGCGTCCATCGGAGTGCGACTGTGTGAATGCTAAGTTAAAAGTGTTTAGACATAGAAAAGACTGCATGGGAGAATCGTAAGTCAAGTCAAGTCAAGTCAAGTCAAGTTTATTTATAAAGCACATTTAAAACAACGACGTTGACCAAAGTGCTGTACAAGATCTGTAACCCCAAGGACTATACTAAATAAAAATAAAATATATAAATAAATAAATAAATAAATAAAATAATAAAATAAAAATAAATAAATAAAAACATTAAGAACAATAAATAACATAAGAAAATTAAAAATTAAAACGTTTAAAACAAGTACCATAAAATACCATAAAACAATCATCTAAAAGGAGGTAGCACTGCAGCCAAATGCCAAGGAAAAGAAATGTGTTTTTAATAGAGATTTAAATGTGTGTATCGTCTGAGCTGTGCGGATATGGAGAGGTAGATCGTTCCATAGCTTTGGTGCTGCTGCTGCAAAAGCTCGATCACCTCTCTGTTTTAGTCTAGTTTTAGGCCTCTGTAAGAGCAGCTGGTTCGATGACCTCAGAGCTCTTACAGGGGTGTGACAGTGAAGCAGCTCAGACAGATACAAAGGTGCCAGTCCGTTTAAGGCTTTAAAAGTAAGCAATAAAATCTTAAAATCGATTCTAAACGGACAGGGAGCCAGTGAAGGGATGACAGGACTGGGGTAATGTGTTCATGCTTTTTTAAACCGGTTAAAAGACGAGCTGCCGCATTCTGGACTACCTGCAGGCGGCGCACAGATGATTGATCTATGCCAAAGTACAGAGAATTACAGTAGTCCAGGCGGGAAGTAATAAAAGCATGAATAACTTTTTCCAGGTCCTGCTGCGGGAGATAAGGTTTTACCTTGGCAATGACTCTGAGTTGGTAAAAACTGATTTTGGTAACAGCACTTACTTGCTTCTCCATTTTAAAACTACTATCTAAAATGACACCCAGATTTTTCACAGCATCACGACAGTGAGGAGCCAAATGACTCGGAGTGCCAGAGGAGTAGCTTGAGGGGTCAAATTTACCAAAGCATATGACCTCGGTTTTGCTTTCATTAAGATTTAGGAAATTGTTTCTCATCCAGGACTTGATGTCACTTAGACAGTTCAGCAGGGGTTCCCATGGATCTCTGCTGTTCAGTTTGATGGGCATATACACCTGGATGTCATCAGCAAAACAGTGGAAACAAATATTATGTTTCCTAATATCGACCCTACAGGCAACATATACAATGAGAAAAGAATTGGGCCCAGAATGGACCCCTGAGGCACTCCACAAGAAAGCTTTGCTGTGGTAGAAAAACAGTTTCCTAGATGGACAGAGAAACTTCTATCAGTAAGATAAGATCTGAACCAAGTCAGAACCGTGCCTTTAATGCCAATTTCATGTTCTAGGCGGGATAGAAGGATCTCGTGGTCCACAGTGTCAAAGGCAGCTGACAGATCTAGAAGTACTAAAACTGCAGGACTACCAGAGTCCACAGTTAAAAGCAGATCGTTAAAAACTCTTAAAAGAGCCGTCTCTGTGCTGTGACGCATTCTAAAACCTGACTGAAACTTTTCCCACATTCCATGTTCACTTAAAAATGCTTGAAGTTGCTTAAAAACAACTTTTTCAAGAACCTTGGATAAAAATGGTAATTTAGAAATTGGTCTGTAATTTGAAAGAACATCAGGGTCAAGGTTCTTCTTCTTGATTAGAGGCTGTACAACTGCATGTTTAAAGGCAGCTGGAACACAACCAGATGCAAGCGCACTGTTAATCAGAGCGAGGATAGTTGGTCCCACTGAATCAAAAGCCTCTTTAAAAAGGCGAGACGGAACACAGTCTGTGGGAGAGTTTACAGGTCTCATATTGTGAATCACCTCCTTTAGTGTGGAGAGTGTGACAGGCTCAAACTGCTCAAAGACAGCTCTGCTGGGAGGAGGTGCAGATGAGTCTGTTTCAGCCTGAGGTGATGAAGGCCTGAGGGCAGAAATTTTTTCCACAAAAAATTTCTTAAAGTTTTCGCACAGTGCAGGACAGACCTTCGCTTGGTTTACATTACAGCGAGGATCAGCGAGTGAATTAAAAACACTAAAAAGAAAATGAGGCCTGTGACTGTTACTTGAAACAATGTTAGAGAAATAAGCAGACTTTGCATATTTTACTGCTTTCTGGTATTTCAATAAACAGTTACGCAGGATCTCTAAGGAGACATGGAGCTTATCCTTTTTCCACCTTCTCTCAGCACGTCTGCACTCACGTCTGAGAGCGCGGGTTGTCTCATTCAGCCAGGGCTGGGAGGAAGGTTTGGTGCGTTTGGTTGTAAAAGGGGCAATACAGTCCAGTACAGCAGTACAAGCAGATATAAAAGAGTTAGTGAAGTCCTCGGTATTCAGGCTCAAGCAAAAATCCAAATTGCTTAAGTCAGAGTTTTTAAAAGCAGCTGCAAAATCAGCAGCGCATGAAGAGTTAACCAAGCGCACACGACGTGTAGAGGATACTCTATTTATCCCAGAGCTGGGGAGCGCTGCTGTAAATAAAACAGGAAAATGGTCCGATATACCACAGTCACGTATCCCTGTGATGCAGACTCTAAGTCCATAAGACAGCACCAGATCCAGTGTGTGACCTTTTTCATGAGTGGGACCACACACGAGTTGTGTTAAGTTAAAAGAGTCAATAAGCGAGGCAAATTCTTTAACCAGTGGACCACTCTCACAACACACATGAATATTAAAGTCGCCAACAATTAAAATACGGTCATATTTTAGTATGAGACCCGTCAGCAAGTCAGCAAAGTCACCGATGAAGTCCTTCGTGCACTTCGGTGGTCGGTAAATCACCGCGCAGAGCACCGAGGGGGAAGAGTTTATCTCCAACAGCTGCAGTTCAAAGCTGGCGTACAGGTCTGCCGAGACCTGACGACAGCGAAAACTGCACTTAAATATTGAAGCAAGTCCTCCACCTTTCCAGAGATCCGCGGGGAGCTGAAGAAAGAACAGCCGGGAGGTAAAAGTTCGGAAAAAGGTGCAGACTCACCAGCATGAAGCCACGTCTCAGTCACAAACATAAAATCCAACTGCTGTGCGATGAAAAAGTCATTGAGAAGGAAAGTTTTGTTGGCTAACGATCTAGCATTTAGTAGGGCCATTCGGATGACCAGATCCTTGTTAGCTGAGGCCGGGGCCCGCTTCAACAGGCGAAGGTTAGCATGGTTTACGCCGCCTCCACGATCCCGCATCCTGCGCCAGGACGAGGGACGCCGAGTCTCCAGGATGACAGGTGGGACAATCGGCCTGATCCAGCGACGCCCGAAATCCACAGGCAGCCCAACAGCCTTGAGGCGGCAAAGACCACCATCCAGGGGGTAATGAACAGACAAACCTAGGAGTCTCAGGTAAGTTTTGACCCGCACCGCGATACCTCCCCGCTTTCCGCGTCTCCTCTGGCGTTTGTTGGGGACCGGAGCACTGGGCAGCCGGCGCAAATACTCAGGTACATCCGATAGGTGTGGAGGAAAAATCGTTGAGTTTTTCTTTACAGTATATGCTGGTACCAAAACAAACTGGAGGTTTAGAAGTGTCTGCCGATCGTAGGTGATCAAAGCGGAGACATCTGGGCAGATGACTACCAGGAACAGAGCGACAGCAAACAATACACAGAACAGCTGACGGCAGCCCGTACACAGTGGCGCCATCTTGGAAAACTGTCCAAGAATGTAAGAAAGCACTTTGAGTGATTAAATTGAGTAGAACAGTACAATAGACATTTATTCAATTCAATTCAATTCAGTTCAATTCAATTCAATTCAATTCAATTCAATTTTATTTATCACAAATCACAACAAACAGTTGCCTCAAGGCATTTTATATTGTAAGGTAAAGACCCTACAATAATTACAGAGAAAACCCAACAGTCAAAACAACCCCCTATGAGCAGCACTTGGCGACAGCGGGAAGGAAAAACTCCCTTTAACAGGAAGAAACCTCCAGCAGAACCAGGCTCAGGGAGGGGCAGTCATCTGCCAGTTGGGACTGAGGGGAGAGAAAGGACAAAGGGCACACTATGGAAAAGAATATACCATTTTGCTTCACAAAAACCCCTTGGTTATATTGAAAACAAATAAACCACGGCTGTTTGTAAAAGATATGATTAAAATATCAGTCTCTGGTGTCAAGCTTGCAAGTTTTGTGCACCCAGTGATCTACCCCTCTGTTAAAGATGAAAGAAGTCATTGTTGTTCTTAAAAACGAGGTTTTGGGGAAACAAACATGCAGCTTGAGATTTAGGGTAATGGCTAATTTTATGTGATGGAATAGTGAAAACAGCCATGCATAAGAAAGGACTTGCAGTACCAGTCAAAAGTTTGATCACATGGGTGAGTGGGTGAAACTAAAACTACAGTACCAGCTTTTGACTTGTACTGTAGTTGTACACCATATTTTTATTTTGTCTGTTTGCTCTTAGTAGCTTTACTTCCAGCATAAAGTTCCAAAAAAACCAAAAGAGAACAAAACTCACTGCTAGTATCCCAACACAAAGCAGCAGATACACATTGCTGTGCAGCTGCTAGCTAGTGAACATAATAATCTAATAGTGTTTTTTAAAAATTGCAAATATTCAAAACTACAAAAAACAAAAAAAACCCCAAAAAACACAGATCTTTCATTTCCATTGTCAATGCCTTTCTGATTTTGGGTCTGTGGTAACTTTTTTCCACAAATAAACACAACAAATAAATAATGAATGGTATTTTTATTTTTAATATGGTTGTGATGTCACATAAAGTAGTGCAAAGCAATTCTACACTCATGATCCATGAGTCCTCCAAGATGGCACCAAACCAAATATGGCTATCTAAATCTCTTACCATCTTGCTGAACTGGCCTCAGATTCTAATCATCACACAAAAGCCAAGACCAAAGCAAATACACAAGTCAACAGAGCTTCTCTTTATCCAGTTTACACAGGCCGACTCCTCCGGTTGGCTTACTGAACGCTCTGGTCCAGCGGGGCTGAAGAAAACCATGACCCACCAGCTGCCATGGATGCCTCTTATCAGGCCCTGTATGTGCTCAGCACTGGTCCAGACACGGCAGCTCCATGATAATACTATCTGATAACTGTCTGTGTCAAATGGCCTTAACCTGAAGGTTAGGTCCAGCTGGGCTGCACCGATGCGGATGCAGAGATGTAGAAAACACGGTCTAATGGGAGAGCATGAGCATGACAAGCGTGCAGAGATTTCTGGCAAGAGGGCTCACTGAGACATCTCATCTGCATGCCTGAATCACTGACTAATAGCAGATACAGGAAATGTTGTTGCTGTTATCAGGGTTTTAAGCAAGATAAATGTGTTTTTTTCCCCCCACATTTTAGGTAAAGAGATAAAAATATATATTATACAAAAATGTAGCTACAGCTAAAAAACAGCTCCTATATAAACCTGAGTGTCTGCACTGCCTGCAGTGACACTATGATGCATGGCTGTTTAAGATGTCATCTCCAGCCTGTTTCACAGATATGTTATTGCATTAAAATTTTGCTGTATGAGAAATAATGGCTGAGAACCTACTAAAATAAAAAAATCACCTTACCTTTACATTTAGTTATTTTGAACTCCTGGGAAGTCTTACCAGGTACTTCAAAATGTAATTATATCCTTTATGGGGCACATTAAACCGCATAGTATTGAATTTATGCTTTGAATTATTCCATAAAGTTGCATCACACTATTTACATTATAGGCTGCAATTTATGAGCTTATCACATACATACATAAGATTTACTGATCTGAGCCCGACCAGTCCCATCTCAGGCTCTGATTCTCTTTCATTTCTCAGCAGTGGTGCTTTCACTGAGTCTTGTGATGTTAATTTTTGCATCATCACTTACCACGTGTTGACATTTATGTAAACACCCTCATTATTAGATTAATGTCAGAAAAAGGCAGAGGAAATGAGGGTTGGTGAGTATACACCAGTTATTTGACTGGAATAATTATAATTTTTCAATGCTGACCATGGGTTTTCATTCTTTTTCTGTTTATTTAATTCCCAGATGCTACAAACTAGTTTTCCCACATTTTTTACGGTCATCCATGATGGTTTGCAATTCCTCTGTGGACAGTCCAGAGTCTTTCCGTAGCTGGTCCAAATATGCAAATGTTGTTCTTCTCCTCTTTCTTACTCCTTGCTTTGGCTCCTAAAGAAGCCCTTTATTTACTATTTCCATTTTCCTCCTCCTCCTCCACAAGTGCCCTATGAACTTTCCTGTAGTACGGATGTTATATTGCTAAGTTTACCGTACAGCTCTTTGTTGGTTTTGTAGTCCTTCCAAGTATTACTAAGTACTGCTCTGGGCCCACACTCTCAACTGTTGCTCTAAAGAACTGTATCTTTAGAGACCTACATAAGTTTGATTTCCATAGCTTGTCCAACTCTTTTGGTGCCTTCCAAGCCAGCCCAATTCTGATTTCCTTCTTACTTGATGCTATCCATGATCCAAGATATTTGAAGTCATAACCTGCTTCAGTTTCTTTCCCTCCAACGTCACTACCTCCACTTCTGCCTGATTGTACATCATGTGCTCTGTTTTCTTGTGACTGACATGCAGTCCAGTAGCCTCTCCAGCTACTTCTAGTCTCGTTAAAAGAAGTTGGTTCTGTTTAACATGATTAGAGAGCAGTGCTAGATCATCAGCATAATCTGTGTCTGTAATATATAGGGCAGACTTCCATGAGCTTTGCTTTTTCTCAATCGTAAACCTATCAGAGACATTGCTAATCTCACTAATGGTGCCTAGTGTGCAAGAATTAGCTTGTTATTGTTCATATGAGAGAACAAATATTAACTATATGTAGGTACATCAATTGCAATTTTCTCTAAAAGGAGTGTTTAAAGAAAATATTTGTTTTAAATAATAAGCAAAAATCATTTTTAAAGCCTAACTAGAATTGGGAATTTAATTACTTTTGTGTTATATACCTTATAACCTGGGTTTGGAATATTAGTTGACAGTTGCAACATTAAAATGCCTAATCTAAGGAAGGCATTCTTTTTTAAAAAGTGACATAAGATTCAACTCCAACTCCACTCAAATGACTTTGTACAATCCCTTAACCAGCCCAGGGCTACTTTGGAGTTTCCATGCTGAATAATACATCCGCAAATTCAGTCAGAAACAGATTCACTACCAAGATGAACAAACCTGGGCTCTATGGAAAAGAGAAAGTCAGGAGAAAAAGTCAGGAAAAAAAAAATGTTTCCTTTTATTGTCCCCATCACCAGGCCAGTGTTTTACTTCTGATGGTATTCTAAAATTTCCCAACTTCAATTCTACAAAATTTGATCATGTAGAGCAGCTGAAACTGGTTTAATCACAGTAGTGCTAGACAGTGTCTTTATTGAATGTGCCACACCTGGCAGTCTTCTTCCTGGTCCCTGGTACGCAAATCTCAAGGGTGGTAATGACAACAAACTATTTTTAATTAAATCTAGATGAGTGCATGTTATGCTGTCATATAAATTTGATTGTCTAGCATCTTTTGCATTTGTAGCACTTACAGATAACATCTAACGCAATTAGTTTTATGAAGCCTTGAAACCAGAACACTAAATTGCATTAAATGTTACTCACCTCCTTCTTATTTGAGAGCTGATCATGTGGAAGATTTGCATGCTGTGCTCTGATATGTGTGTAGCCCGTCTACCATATATGTAAATAACGATGCAGATGGGGCCCTAGGTTCTTTTCTCTATCTACTGTAACTGTTAACAATTAAAGATTATTCAACACAAATTACCCCCAGAAACTAACATACACTAACACACAATAGGATTAGCAACAGAGAATGTACATTTACTACTACCACCTTGAAACCTTAAAGAGAATGAGCTTTACTATAAACACAATAAACACAACAGTATTTGAAATTAAAAGAGTCAATTTACTAATAGTTCAATGAAAATAAAAGAGAAATACAAAATTAAAGTGCCTTCTGTTATTCAACTTAAATTTCAAATCATCCTTATCATTTAACACTATGCCGGCAAAACAATATAAAAGAAAATAAATGTTGCAGGCCTGAATCGTGGCTGGAGATCGTAGTGACCTAAAACTCAGTGGTCGTTTCACTCCACCTGGAGCAACAAAATAAAATGGTGGTACCTTTTTGAAAGACACGTGTCCCGCAGGAAGAAGCTAGCCAGCAGGCCTCATCTCCGGAGCAGAACACAAGCTCTCAGGAATCACTGCAGAACAAGATGGACTTCACCTCCACTAGAGGAACCACGGGCGTCCCCGGGCCACTCTAATTGTTGCTTGGATGCTATCTCTTTTCCTGGCCCACAAAATGTCCAGACCGGGCAGCTGTCTTGAAGCTGGGTTAGCTACTAGCCGCTTACAGTCCGATCGCTCAGTCATTAGCTACTCACTTCACCAACGAGCAGCAAACTTCCACACAGCAAACTTCAGGTCGACTTTTGCTGTTCTCAGAATGGCCCACAGTCTCTGACTTATCTAACCAACAATCCAAAATGTCTGTAGCCATAAACTTTTGCCTCCGATCTCTGCGGGAATCCACTTCTCTGCGGTAGCTCCTCTCGTCTCCTCTCGTTCTCACTCCGCCATTCCACCTGTGTCCCCTTCACTTCCACTCGGAAAAAACAGTTCTTTCAAAGAAATACAGTTTTTAAAACCAAAAGAAATATACAATAATTAAAACAAATGGTTTTTAACATTCTTAATATTTCAGCCATGAACTTAACACAACAAAATATATTTTTAACTGTTTTTAACCAAATATCACAAATTTATTATGAACAGCTTATTTATTACAGTTTCCCATTTTTTAACCGGGCTACACCCTCCCCCTTCTAAACGTCTGATGTCCTCATCAGGCTTCAAACATCTCAAAACATAAAACACATAAGGGGGTGTGAGCAAGCATCCTGTTTTTTTTTTTTTTTTTAGCTTTGCCCAATCTTTATGACAACACCTCTATGTATGATGGTGATTGGTTCATCTTTGGCAGTACCTGGTTTGTCATACGTTAGCCTAACAACTGGCTTCACTGTTCTCTTGGGGCGGATCTCAGTTTTCTCATCATGTCTGCAATCTGTCTCTCTCACATATCTTGGAGCTCTAGCATGGTGAGATCCATCCCCTTCCAAATCTTCTTCCTCAAGATCAGTTCCAGAATCAGGAACAGAATCCTGAGATTGCTGGTCTTGATCAGTCCAATACTCTTGCTCAGCATGATCCAGCTCTGGACCTTCATCTAACTGAGAACACGATCTCTCTTCCTCCAAAACAACAGATGACCGCCTAGCAGGTTGCCACATTTGTTGCCCCAATCTTGCTGAGCATTCATCGGCAATCCTTGCTGGTCTATAATACTCTAAATCAGAGGATGAGTCAGAGTCTTGCACCTCTCGACTCTCAGGTAAGTTTTGGGTCCATCTCTGGGTAGATGAAGTTCTGGTCTTTGGTCTGGTGGGTGGACTGCAATCCCTATTAGTCTTTGGCAACCTCACAAGTTGTCCAATAGGCAGGATATGGTCACGATGAATAGTTTTCACGCCTCCACAGCCATCTTCAGGTTTGACTCTATAAACTGGAAGATTGGGCAGTTTTTCCACTACAGTGTAGGGGACAGGACTCCACCGGACTTGCAACTTATGCTTTCCTTTAAGCCCCAAGTTCTTGAGTAACACTCTGTCACCTACTTTGAGAGACTGAAAGCCAACTCTTTTGTCGTACATTCTCTTGTTCTTATAGTGACTCTTGTTGGCAGTTTCAGTGGCAAGCTGATAAGCTCTCTGAAGGTCTTCCTTCAACTTTGCCACATAGCGTGAATGGCTCTCTCCTTTTCCATCCTCACCATTACCAAAACACAAATCCACTGGGAGCCGGGCTTCCCTGCCAAACATTAGATAATACGGGGAATAGCCTGTTGCATCGCATTTAGTACTGACCAGGGAAGCCCTTCACTGCCAGAGGCTTTCCCCGACACTGCTACCTCCCAGACAGCGAGAAAGGACGCAAGGTACTGAGACTGCTCCTGGTGGAGTGGGACCGCAGGTTGATGTTCTCAGTCGGTACTTCAAGCACTACAGGAGAGTCGGACACTGTCATCTGGAACGAGGTCCATTATAAGACGGAGTTTGGCTCCAACCTGACAGGCCACGGCTTCCCCGACCCCGGACACCTCGACAACATCCTGGAAGAGCTGCGAGCTCAGGGCATCACGGAGGACGACGCACTGATGGAGAAGTGAGAGGGCAACACGAGAGGAGGATGGCGAGGAAGAGGAGGAGAAAGAATCTCTCTGCCAGCACTTAGCAGGGGGCACAGGGGAGATTTGGGGTAATGGGGGATATTGATTTTGTTCAATCGCATCAATCGGGGTGGGTGGAAGTTTGAAGAAGCAGCAGCAGCTCAGAAAGAAAAACCAGAGTGATGAAGAGGAGGTTTTGTTACTAAATATCTAGGTACTAAACAACAGCGGTGAGAGTGAATCGGTACTAATGATTAGGACAAAAACAAGTTTACTTTACTGAGAGAGAGCCAAAATATAAAAGAAGGAAAAGCGTTAGAGCAGTTCAATAAAAACTGGGAGAGGAAGGACAAAGATTCACTTAAAAAAAAGAATAGCATTGTTTTATTTTGGTCAGTACATATTAATAAAATTATGTTTGAAAAAAAAAAAAAAAAAAAAAAAAAAGAAATCAAATACTAGATGTCCCAGAGCTCCCTCCAGCAAAATGGAAATAAATCTACATAAATAAAGCTACATGTGCTGTATAGGAACACTGATAGCCTTAGGAAACACACAGCTTCTGGGAGAGAAAGCATAGCGGTGCGCAGTCAGCATCCAGGCAATTGTAAACACACATGCAAACTATGTATTGAATAGACTGGTGCTAAAATTATTATTACAGTTGTCCAAGGCTGCTGCAAATAAATACAAATCCTCACAAAGCTTCTTTATAACTTATTGAAAATGTGACCTGTTTTTTTAATAGATGACATTGAGTGACACAGGTTCCCAACAAAAGCCTGCCACATACTGATTTGCGGTTGAATTTCACACATCATTAGCATATAGATGGCACAATCAAAGATCTGCAATGATGTAAGAGTTAGAATTTTTTAGATTGCTTAAGTATCGGAGTGATGATTGGATGAAAACCGATGATTAACAGGAAGAGTTCAATCAGATGCCTGCGTGATAACGGGCAATAATGAAAATAAGGAGATAGAGAAGGGCAAACAGGTCAGTGTTATTGGAATTCAGAGCAGGTTGAACAAAGAACCAAAGATAGCTCTTTAAGCTTAAAGATGCCCAAACATTCCTGAAGACAAATAGTGGGTTTATATGTTATAGGATGAGCTATTAGTTCAGAGCGCGTGTATACATGTCAGGGCTTTGCTCACTGCAAGAATGCAGGAGTCCCTGCACAGTGCTGGCATGCACTGCATCTTAATAATACCATTAGCATTCAAGGTCTGTAAACTCTGCTGGGCTAAGAATATCAGCTAAGAGCGGGCTTGATTAGATAAATGCAGTTTAAAGTCTTTAATTTGGTAAAGCCTGTAGCTACTCTCATATATATAGAATGAATAAAGTGACTTGAGTTTGACATTGTGAAGGAGCTGCATTAGCATTGGAGCATTGTGATACTGAGAATATCAGTAAACAGCTGCAGCTGCTCTTCTGCACACTGGGTGGCAGTGTTATCAAAGGCATTCTTGCCATTGTACCCAACACCTCATAAAGGTCTGTAATTATTTACAGGAAACTCTAATTTACCGTTTCGGTTGTTATGCTACAATAAGAAGCACAATTTAATCTAACATGAGAGACGTGAAGATGGATATTTTGCTTGTTTATATATAATACCTTCACTCATCCATGCTTATGAATGAAGATTAGAAATGCACACACCCGTCTACAAGTGGAGAATGAAGGAAGCACGTCTCTTAGACCTGCAACATCGTAACGCCCTTTAGCAAGAGCACAAATTGAGTTCAGGATTGTGTCGGCCACAGATGCAGTTGAGGGCATCTCCTCTGCCACAGTGTTGCTGAAGCTTTTGTGAAAGGTCAGCTAAGAAGCTGTGGCATTGTTCTTCTCACCAAATGTCACAGTGTCGCACAGGTTGATGTGACTGACAGAGGACCTTATCTGGTGGGATAATGCCACTAGTGGTAGAGGACTGTGCAAGGGTCACTTGTGGCGGAGTGAGTGATAACAGGTTTTAGACTAAGGACTAAACATAGCCTCAAGTTGGTATTCTTGCTCAAGTAAATCTGAACTGTAATGTACTGTAGCTACTGCTTTATGACATATTGATGGAAAGCCTCTGCTTGGCGGCAGATGTCTAAGATTTAGAGAGCCGGCTTTCCTTTGAACAACCGTGAAATACCGATGCATGGCCATTTTTCAAATGTGACATATACAGGGACTTTATAGTACATGCAGAGTATATGCTAATTAGCTTTCTAAATGTTTGTACCGTGACGAGTTATGTTACAATGGTAGGAAGACAAGAGGAACAAAGAGAGTCAGTGGGTTATTCAGTGATTTTTGGACTATATATAAAGGATGGACATAGTTCCATGAATTTGAAAATTGAAGGCAGTGCATAAGTACCTTAAACTTGTTTATTTATTTTTTTTAAACACTAAGCAGGGATTGTGGGAGCTGGGGATGGTCTATGAGGAACGACTCAATTTTTAAAATTTTGACATGATGTAACACCTCAGTAAACATTTTCCTGGCAAGATCATGGTCTCAGTCGCTATTTGATTATTATTAATATTATTATTATTTTTTAAGCATGTCATATCTGGCAGTTTTCACAAACAGAAATTTAATTATTTATTTTTTACAGCATTATTTGTATTTCATAAATTGTGGTCCATTTATAGTAAAATAGGTAAAGCAGGGGATGCTTTAAGGCCTGGCCACACTGGTAATGACAAATTGGTCCTGTGAGAATATGCAGTGTTCTCAGTCACATCCGCTACTCTCTCCTCACATTCTTGTCATAGTTTTAGAAAAACAAGATGATGATGTCTACAATACTCAACTTCCATCCACCCATTTCCTTCTGCTTATTAAATCTAGGGTTGCAGGAGGGCTGGAGCCTATATCAGCTGTCATGGGGGGAGAGGCAGGGTAGACACTCTGGACAGGTTGCCATTCTGTCACAGGGATAACACAGGGACAGACAGCCATTCACAGCTACAGTCAATTTAGAATCATTAACCTAGCCTTTGCATATCTTTGTAATATGCAAACACCACACAGCCTGGATATGAATCCAAGACTTTCTTGCTGTGAGGCAACAGTGCTAACCGCTGCATCACCGTGCTGCGAGTAATACTCAAAAATGGCTGCAGGCGCTGCCTGATCTCACCGCGCGCCTTCCAGCTGAGGACGTTGCTTTTTGTAGCGTGGGTCGTGGGCTACGCCGCCTTTCTGCTCTCCATCAGGAGGATGTGGACCGGGAAGTAGATCCGAAATCCGGTCGTCCGCTCGCTCCTGGTCAACATGCTGAGTGACCCGGATACGATTGACGTCAAAAAGTGGTACAGGTGCAACACTGACCTGCTGGAAGAATCACTGCGACCGCTGTTTATCCAGAGCCAGCTGGATGCAGACACCAGGGCTTTTGTGGAGCAGCGTGAAGAGAGGTCTACCTATCTTTTCACCCAGATCTACTATTCTCTTGTTTCAACTGTCCTCAGACCACTGGTATCTCGTACCTCCATTAATGGGTATCTGGGACGTGGCTCTGTGTTCGTGTTTTCCAAGGACCAGTTCTGGCAGCTGCTCCGGATCGAACCGGACTGGGTGGCCAACAGACTACTGGACCTCGGAGCTGGAGATGGTGGTGTTACAAAGGTGATGGCCTCACATTTCACAGAGGTCTATGCAACTGAAGTCTCATTGCCCATGAAAAGGCGTCTCCGCAAGAAGAAATTCAAACTGCTGGATATAAATGTGTGGCAGGAGACGGGTTTTCAGTATGATGTGATCAGCTGTCTGAACCTTCTCGACGGCTGCGATGATCCACTGAGTCTCCTGCGGGACATCAGACGAGCACTGGTTCCAGGGACGGGAAGACTCATTGTGGCTGTTGTGATTCCTTTCCAGCCCTGGCTAGAAATCAGAGGGAGATGGGAGCGTCCCAGAGAATACCTTCAAATTCAAGGAAAGACGTGGGAGGAGCAAGTGAACAATCTCACCAATGAGGTTTTCCGAAAGGTGGGGTTTGAGGTGGAGACCCTGACCCGATTGCCATACCTCTGCAAAGGGGACATAGCAAGAGATTACTACCTTCTTGATGGTGCAGTTTTTGTTCTGAAGTCCTCAGATGATCAAGTGGCTGCTCCGTGAATACTACAAGTACTGCGTATGTAGTATTCATGAGCATTCTTGGAACACAGTAATGCGCCTTTTTTTTTTTTTTTTTTTTTTACGCTGTGGTGAGTCAGGTGTGAAGCTCAGGTATTGTAGTTCCCATGTTCACCAGCCATCTTGTTTAGTGATACCTCGACCATTTTTGGAGCAAAAATAATTGGACAGCAGTTAGCCCATGAGAAAATACCTCTAATGATACTCTAATAACTCTAAAATGATGCTGTGTTGGTCCTGTGTGTCTGTTACCTGTGCTTACAAACAAAGCTGTTTCTGAATTAACTTTTTTTTCCACAAATTTCTTTAAATCGGTTATGCTGATCAAATGATGGTGCAGACTGAATTATTTGGAAAAATGTGCCACATTTAATGCAATCTTTAAATGTGTATGTCCTAAATAAAGTACTTTTGCTGCAAAAAAAAAAAAAAAAAAAAATGGAACTTCACAAACTTTTATAAGTAGTTTATATACACTCAACTCAGTTTTTTTCAACATCACAAAGCAGGCTCACTTTCAATTGGTCTAGATCTTCATTTTGACCTGTGCTGTGTGGCTATCTTTAGAGGATCCCATCAAAAGACCTCCAAAGCTCAATAACTGACCTGCACGTACGTGTTCATCATTTCTAAAATATCCTAACGGGAAACAGGAGATTATGAAGTGAAAAGAAGAAAAAGCAAAAGACGTTTTCATTGATCAGCTAAAACTGTCTTGTTGTTCTGGGCTTCTAGGCTTGGTTACTTTAATTCTGTCTTCTTTTCTTTGCTGTCAGTGTTGAAGCTTTTACATTCTTATTTCTTCACAGAAAGCTCAAAATAAGACCAGGAGTCTCTGTGATGACAACTGGAAATGGTTGTCTTGTATTATCCCAGGATTATAAGGTCTGGCATTAACTACTTTTCTCCTCCTCCTCCTCTCCTTTCTGTTTTGGCAGCAGAAGCAGTTTGACATGACATTTTTTTTTTTTGTGAATCACATATTTGTTCCTCATTAGACTCTTCTAATAATTCCTGCACTCTATTTATATCCTAAATGTTCAGAAATTAGTTCTCCAGTTTCTACATCTTCTTCTGTCTTAATTATGTGAAATCTGCAACAAACTTGCTCAAGGAAAGTGACAAAAGTGGCAAAAAGGGAGTTGACCCAAGAGATTTAGTTAAATAAAACTAAGATTAATTAAGCCGTACTTCCATTCATGGTTCTAATGATGACTTTTAACTCTTTTCAACAACTCCTCCAAACTGACATGAACATGTTTGTAGCACCCGACCCATGTAGCTAATAGGTAAACATCATTTAAAGACAGGGGTATTGTAGTACTATGGGCGGGGCCCTGGGTTCTTTAATTTATTGGCTTCCGTACTAACCTGTATTGATAAGAAATTTGGTGATTGGTGCCTCCACTTAGCAGAATACAACCCTTTGGCCTTTAATCCTACTAAGAATTGTTATCATCCAGTGTTGAAACACGTTTCTCTGGTTCAAATTTAATAAACAGGGGAAAATCCTTACACGAAAGAAATAACACACACAGGATTCTTAACCTCAAAAATATAGAATTTAGTAATCAAAATTAATATTTGCAACTTCAAATAAACACAATAAGAGTACAAAATAATTACTTCAATTAGGGTCTCTTCAAAACACCTGTAAATAAATCAAATTACTTGTGAAAACAATAGTCCTGCAGCTCACACACACACTCACACACTCAAGCTGCAACTCAATATCAGTCCTTTAAAATAAAATAAAACAAACGGTGCAGGCCTGTGTCGACGCTGGGGTGCGGTGTGGTCAGAAACTTTATGACCCTTTCGCTTGCAAAGCAAGCAGAACAAAACAATAAAATAATAAGCACGTGCAATTTGAGTACTCACAACCTCGAGCAGTCAGTCAGTCAGCAACCTGGTTAATGTTAGTCGCTGGTAACCTTTAGGGAATCATTCGTGAGGGCAACGAGGGCGTCCGGCAACGGCTTCGGTCTCCGACACAAAATCCAAGCAAGATGGCGACTCCTGGATACTTCTATGCTCCGTCACGTAGCAAGGGGGGAAAAAAAGTCCAAGGATAGTCTCCTGGTCCTACACGTTAGCGAGCATATAAAATATCTTAGTCTTGCTTTATAATCGCTCTCATTTAAACTACTAACAGCATCGGCACACATTAACAACTTAGCAACTTAGACAGCTACTATATTATACATGTGCGACACGGCTAGCAAGCTAATATGCTATCCGCGATTAGCATCTCCATTTTAACATACTGCATCTGACAGAAACAGTTCAATACAACTTTCAAAGGAATATTTACCTTCGGATGTTTCAAAGTCCTTAACACAGAATGGCAAACTCTGCATTCACCACGATGAAAGGCACTTATACTCCGATACGATCAGCGGTCAACACACACGTTTGATGTACGTCTGTGGCATCTCTGTACCTCTCGCGCACCTGCCCTCTACTAGGTCAACCTCACATCCCGCCCCCACAATCCCTTGATTGGTTACATAGGTCACAAACAACCAATACAAATAAACACAAGTCAAGACTGACATTCTGATGCTCAGTGAGGATAGGTTGTACACAACACAAAATGCGTGAAAGTGCAGTGAAACTAATTAAAGTGACATACTACTTTATTAGCAAACAAAATGATTTGGTCCACTATTGTTCTAACACAACTCACTTATGAACTTTATAAAAACTGTACATGAACTATTAGTTATTTGAACATTTTAAAACTATTTACTCATGCCCATAATCATTATGGACTGGGCTACATGTTCAAATACCAAATAGCTAATCCCAGAGCTTACAAGCAGTATCACGTGAGGCCAGTGTTTCAGATAATCTCAGACTTAGAGTCGGAATAACTGAATCACTGTCCATGTTACTGGCTTCGACTAACACAAAATTTTAATTTTTGAAGTAAATACATCAGATTTGACCAAGTAAACACTGAAATCAAAACAGATACAAGCATATAATTACATTAAAAATAACCAATTTATGCAGAATTGCATCCTGCAAATCTATAGTCTTACCTTTTTTCCCTTCCATGTAATCCTGAAAGACCTGCTGCTACAAAGAATTTCATTATTATGGATCTGAATAGAGAGTTTCAATGGACTCTGGTGTACATTTGCAGATTACGTTCCTCCTCCTTTCCTCCATCAGCTTGTCTTTATTTAGCCTCTCGCTTAGCTCTTGACCCTTTGTGCTTCTTTGGCTTCCTCTTGTCTGTAGTGCCTCCATTAAAACAATGTTCCACTACATGACTTCACTTCTCTGTCCCCTCTCTGCATTCCCCTAGCAGATTCAGTGGTATGCATTTAAATCATGTCTACTCAGGAACTGAGTATCTGTATGTAGGTGAAAGAGAGATACTGTGGTGGTACCTACCCTCTGGCCATTTAATTAATACAAATCTGTCGGGAGGTATACAGCCTTCATTGTCAATTGTGCACTCTTTGTGGTAATAATTGAAGATAGCTGCAAGGCATACATGACTGTCAGTTGCTTTAACTACATATATTTAATTTGGATGGAAAATAAGCTACTGTCATGGACATGAGAGCCCAATAACCACAGACAAGATAAAATAAAAGATAAAAGATGAACGTAGTTACTGTGACATCACCCACTGGTTTCTGAGCTCCCGTTTTGAAGCCTCAGATGAACATTAAATTATTATTTTTTAAAGATGAGGATTTTTGCCATTGCCATTTTTTTTTTGGCAAAGTCTAATATATATGCATCTTTGAGATTCATTACTTTTTTACCAATAGCACTGGAAAATTAGCGCCTAGTTGTTTCAGTTTACTGGCTAGTTACCAACATTAGCAGCTATGTCCTTTGATTTTGGACAGGCCTGCATGCAAATGAGGTTATTAGAGTTGTAATACTGTAACCACTGATGAGAGCAGTCAGAGGGAATCAAACCAGCAAAAGAGTGCTGTCAAAGATGAGCATCAGGAAATATTTCTGATTGGTTTTGTCACTACAAGAACTAAAGCAGCACATAGCTGGTTTTCCGTTATGATCATTGAAAATGAACAGCTACACATGAACTTTACACTCCCAATATTTTGTTCCTGTCCCAAAGTTAGTGATCTACCCCCACCAGACCTCAAACCTTCCTCTGACCTGACCACATCTTTTAATTAAAATTGACTTACTCTACAGTACCACGTAGTAGTACTAGTGATGCGCCTTAACCACTTTCCATGGAATTGTTTTCATCTCTCTTTATTTTTCATCAATCATTTTGGCAACATTGCTATTTCCCTAGAGTGTGATACTTGCTTGGAAAACAGCCCTTTCTTTGTTCCACATATGCAACCATACAAGTCTGAAACAGCTCATCCCTGTAGACCCTGCAAAATAAAGAGAAAAATAGCATTAAAAGAAAACTTCAAAACACAGGTTTGAAGATGGGCACAGATAAACACTTACAGACTAAACATTTCCCTGTAGGTCAGCCTATCATGTTTTCAACCAGGGTCAAGAAATGCTATTGATGACAACATCAAATATTGTTGAGATTAACGGATGGATGAAAAAAATGTAGAATCACTGGATAAAAAAAAAAAAAAAAAACTATTATGTTTTGGATAATAATCCTTTTAACACTTAAGCACTGTATTTATGTTCTTCAAACAGCCAAATAGACTCAGGAAACACATAATGCCACAAGAGCCTTTACAAAATGAAAATGAATTTAAATAACTCCCTGCTTATCCTTGTTTCTAAATCCTTAGGAATCAAATTTCTCTTCATCTACAAAGATCCTTGTTCAACATATGATCTGTCCAACATAAGAGCGTCTTCAATAAAGATAAGTAGGACTGAAACTACACGATCAGAAATGGCTAAATAAACAACTACATGAGTAAGTAATAAAATAAATAAAAAAAAAAAAAACATGTGCTTAACTGCACCACTAATTATCTTAAAATATTTTGTAAATAAATTAATTCATTCAGTAATTAGAGTGAATGCAACTTAAATCAGAATATTGGTTATATAATGATTATACTGATTGTGGTAATTAAAAAACAATAAAAAACAAAAAAAAATGTGCTATGTATTTAATTCTTTACTTTTTGGATTTCCGACGCTTTAGCTTTCCATAGTCAGCTACACAGAATTGACAGTAAGCTGCTCAAATGACCATGAGTGTGAACATGAGCAGATTAGTAGTGACTAGTCTACTCATGACAGATTTTTGATTGCATTTTTGTATCAAAATAGAAGCAGTTTTGTCTTCAGTTCAACTGATGTGCACTTTATGAGCTTGAAGCAAAGGATTTGGTTTCAAATTTAACGTTTTTTTTTTTTTTTAATTCTTTCTCATGAGCAAAAAATTTACAGCATACTACTGTGAAAGTAAACTTCTTTAATGCATTTTTCTCAGCTTGTCCTCAGCTCTGGAAGCCCCGCCATATAAGCAGGAATGACAGAGGGTGGTGTAGCCTTCCCCAGGGCTCAGCTCTGCGGAACACACACATCAACACACTGCAAGTTTTGAAGCTCTATTTGACTCGAAGCTTTAACTCAGATGTGTTTGGTAAATGAATTGACACCCACTGTTCTGCAGTTTTGTCAACTACATGCCTGGAAGATATAAGCATCCGCTGTTTGTTTGCTGTCCATAGGGATATTACTTGTGTTGGTGCAGCCGCCTGTGAGAAAGTGGTGGCTTGCAGACAAAAGAAGGCTTCATTTCTTAGATGAAAATATAAATCAAAGAGTAAATAAGAACAAACATTGGAACTGTATTTGTTTACATTAAAAGAAAATCAATTTTACAATGTACTCTGACAGAAGCATAATGCTCGGGATCTAAACTGCTCATCACCAAAAAGCAGCATGGCCAAATCTACTGATTAACATATCAAACAGGTTCATACCTGCCTGAGCTTTAGCCTGATTCCTCTTGCAGGTACATCAGCAGCAGTGATGCATAGGTTCAGATTGTTTCACACCCACACCTACCCCAAACTGTTCACCAAAGACCAAAACTGCACGATTCCACCACGTGTAACCAACTCAGCATGTAATTGACTCAACTTATGACCCTGCACACAGCCACATGCTGTCTTTTTGTAACTGTTAATTCAAATATTTAGTAAGTACATTTTGAAATTTGCCTTAGTTTTTAACTCAGGCAGTATTTTGTAATGTTTCTCTCCAGGCACCACGAGGAGGGGCATCATACATCACATGACCTCAAATTATGTACAATGTAGCCACTGAGCACAGTGTTGTCAGTACAGGTTAATTTCTTCATATGATGGTGGTGCTGCTTCACTCCCAGCTTACACCCGGATGCTTTCTGCTTCATTAATGCAGATTATTGACAGCCATGGCGCAAGAGGATCTCCACTATACTGTGTACGTCTGTGTGTTTGAAACAGAGGTGAGGACGACGTGAAAGTGGACTAGCAGTCACAGCCCGGTCTGTTCCAGTGTTTTCTGTTCTTTAGAACCCAAAACCCTTGAGACCCGCGAGTTATGGGCTGACCCGCGCATCACTAATGAGGAGAGTTTCACCCTGCCTGCAGATGCAATACAGAGAGAGCCCAGTCAGAGATGTCAGATAATCCCATAGCTGAGATGGACTGTATTAGTTACAGATAACATGCTTCATTTCTCACTTTGGCACCGTGCACCGACGGCTGAGAGAAAAGGACTGGCATGCTCTGATGGCAGGAGCTGCCAAAATGACTTCCCATGTGACCTCGCTATGTGAGACAAACAACTGCTTCCAAACCAGAGTCTCAAGAAGGGCAGCGGAGGCAGCAATAGAGGCATCAGCAGACACAGACTAATAACACAGTTGCATAGTTTGAATTTAAATATTATTTATTCAATATTCAGCTGTGTTTTTGGCTTCAGTTAATTTAGAGTTAGTTATGTCAAAAACATACATTGCATATAAAAGGTTGATGTAGCTACCATGATGTCACCCATAAAAATCACACCTTGATTTTAACATTATGACGGATGCAAGCTGGCTACAGCTGTTACAAAGGAATTAGCTACAGTCACCAAGACATTTTTTTATTGTACCAAGCTGCAAATATGTTTATTGTTTATTAAACTGGGCATTGTAAGATGGGAGTCTGAGGGGACCAACTCAATGAACTGAAACACCTCAAATAGGTACGTACACTATGTTATTTATAATGAGGGTTTGACCCTTAATGCGCTCTATGTGCATGATGTGTAAACTGTGAAATAGATGTTGAGATGTTCTCAAACTGAAGCCCTGTTTGGATGGTCGATGAAGCGTGAAGCGGATTAACACAGAATTTTAAACTACATGCAGCCTCTTAATGTTTCGTCTTTCCACAGTGGGATCCCGGCTAAGCTGAACTGTGTACTCCTCCAATCAACTGTGGAAAGATCTGCCTCAGAGGGTGGCATGGAGCATTGAAATGCATTTTAAAAGCTGACTGAAACAAACACCATAATGACACACACGAAAGTTGCCTGTGGCTCATCCCCGAATCCAACTCAGTGAAAAGTAAATCCATGTGCAATTTCAAAATTATAGAGGCACATTGCATTTACAAAAGTAAAAAAAAAAGAAGAAAAAAAATGAAAAAAGTAGATAATGAGGATGCAGACATTATAGCAGAGCTCCAGTCAGCTTCTTCTCTGTGCTGCCAAAGCTGTCAAGCTGTCAAGCTAGTGTGTCCCTCCCTCTATGCACCCACAGCCCGTAGCCATCAGTGGACTAATGAACAGAACGCAGGAGCACAAAAATTCTTCTTAGAGGCTTGATAAGTTATGGCAACTCTGCAGCAGCATCATAAATGTCCAAGAACCCATGGCTGGCTTTATCGAGGTCCAGGGGGAAAAGTAGTTGTGTTTAAATAAAGGCTAAACATGTCAGTGCAGCCAGTTCTATATGAGATACCTGCTGTACTGACCTGCAGCTAGGAATTATATCCATATTTGGCATTTTCACACCTCACAGTCCAAAAGTAATCTTCAGTGTCAGTGCAGGAAGTCGAGCACTCTTTATGTAGCTAGAAGGAAAGCAATGTTTGCTTTGGGGATATTTTATCAGTGAAATGGCAAAAAGGTTAGTTAAATCATGGTTGTTGATAATACTGATGGTGCAGTGTTGCAGTACTTAATTTATCAAGATGGATAAAACACAGAGGCTGATGCTAGAAAAAACTCAAATATTTTTTTAATCCAGCAAAAATGAATGTTTTCTACTGGACATTGGATTGTAGTTTCACATATCCTCATCGATATATTAGCTTAAGAAAATAAACCTCGGGTGAATCAGGAAAATACAGACACACGCTCCATTAACAAAAAAATAAAATCAAATCCAAAGTGCTGTGTTGAAAAAACAGACACTTATTTTGAAATTTCAGCTCGTGTTCAGTACAGCAAATCATGCAGCGATATCACCCCATCCTCTTAAGTCATCGCTGAGTGATTAGTAACTACCCCAACCTTTTCTTATAATTACAAGCTCTTGTAATTATGAAATATTTTCTTGTAATTACATAGAAACTCATAATGATAATGAGACAAGCTCTCCAGATTGCATTTTTATGGAAAAGCAAGTTTATGAGTATTTTTGAGAAGAGACTTCAGAAACTATCTTCTTGAGCAGTTTGGGTATCAGGGCCCAGACAGCGTAACCTCTGACTGCTTTAGTTTCAGCAAGGCCTTATGGAAGAAATACAGATTTCTACCAGAGCAGCAAATATCATCCAATATCAGTCAACCTTCAGTACACAACCCTACTGCTAGACAAGGACGTTAGAGCAGACATCTCTGAGAAAACAGGTCTCCCATCCGCCAGCCTGACCTCCACACCTGTACGTCCTGACCAAACACATAAAAGGCATATTACTGCATTGGCACCCAGTGCAACCATGATGCCACCCACTGGTTTGTAAAGCCTCAATTTGAGCAATTTGGCAGTCTACATCTGAGTTTCTGGAACCCAGACATCACAAGTGAGAGGTGTTTATGACTGAGGAATAACGACACTGAAGGCTCACACTGTGTCGGCTTGCCAATCACAAGGTAGCCATGCCCTTAAATCACTCCCTGTTTTGTTGTCTATTTTACTTGTTTGAGGCATTAGGTTCACTTTTCAGACCCAGTGGCCCATCTTTTCTAATAGTCTATTATTATTAGCACAACACGTGAGTGATGATTAGCAAAATGATTACATATTAATTAATTGATGAGTTCAGGATCTTGTTCGTAAGTGCGCGTATAATGAAGTGACCTTCAGAGCCCCACTTGCAGTCGTGAGCTTAAAGATGGGCACTCCCTAATATAAAATACATCGTCTTCCCTGAGTTGGGAACATTTAAGAGTACCGTGCAGTACAAACACACTTTGAATGCATTTAATAGAGCAAGCTGAGGTAGTTTGATCAGGATAGCCTGGACATCTTCCCATACAGTATGAGTATGAAAGGCATGATGGTGATATTTATAATATTAGAAGAATTTTATGTTCACCGCTGGTTGCCTTAAAAAACACATCCCTGATATCAGGGAATGTCTTAATGCACTGGAATAAGCCCTCCACAGTATATCCTTTCTTTATGCACTGTTGCACTCAGCAGGATTTAGGAATTGGGCTAATGACCTGACACACACCTAAAGACCATGATCACTGAACTAGAAAGCATGTTCTCAGACTGCGCTATATTAGACATGAGCTCTAAGTTTCTAAAATTTCTAACACCAATACTAGAAACAGAGTAATGAAAAGAAACAAAAATGAAGTAAAAGTATAAAAAAATTTAAATGTTGTTTATCCTCATAGTTGATTTTGTACTTTCATATGCACTCACTGTTCACTTTATTAGGCACACCTTGACAGTACTGATTCACGCTTTCATGCTGTTGTTGCCAAATTCTGACCCTACTTGCTGAATGTAGCAGCAGAAACTGAGACTCAGACAAGGTAATATTTTTCCAGTCTTGGTGAGCCTGTGCAAACTGTAGCCTCAGTTTCCTGTTCTGAGTTGACAGGAGTGACACTCATTGTGGTCATCTGCAGCTGTAGCCCATCTGCTTCAAGGTTTGATGTGCTGTGCATTCAGAAATGCTCTTCTTGGTTGTGACGAGTGGTTGAGTTACTTTGGCCTTCCTGTCAGCTCAAAGCAGAGGCCATTCTCCTCTGACCTCTGACATCGACAAGGCATTTTCATCTAGCGAACCATTGCTCACTGGATATTCAGACCATTTGCTGTAATGTATAGAAATGGTTGCGCGGGGAAATCCCAGAAGATCATCAGTTTCTGAAATACTAAGAGATGTACCCAACAAAGTGTCCAGTGAGTATATTTCATTTTTGTAACTCATACTTGAGACATTTCCTCTTTATTTTCAGCTTAACAGTGGTGCATTGCTAATTCATTGTGGGCACCTGGAGACAACTTGATTGTGCTGACTTATTTTGTGTGTGTGTGTGTGTGTGTGTGTGTGTGTGTGTGTGTGTGTGTGTGTGTGTGTGTGTGTGTGTGTGTGTGTGTGTGTGTGTGTGCGCACATATTTTGTATTCTGTTGAAATATGGAAGCGAGTCACTACTTCAGGTTTTTGAAAGCATGCAGTTTTTGCTGTGCTTGTTCGTTGCCTTGCAGTGAATCAGTAAATCCACTCCTGTTGTTCGTATGAGTGACCAGATAAATCCACACTTTGAATGTGTGTTTAGCCCTGTGTGTTTATCAGCCTTGTTGTGTTGCATTCAGTGGCCTGTAAAGCTGATCAAGAATATACCAGCTTGTATTTTACTGAGGCGCCATTCATTCCACTCTTGGTGAATCACTGTGTATTAAGGAAATCTACTTCAGTTTATTGAAGGTTCAACACATATATGTGCAACATTTTTAAAACCTACATTTTCTGGATAAAAATTTTTATGTGCTCTGTTATATTATTTAAAAAAATCAAATTCACAAGTTTGAGAAAGTCTAAATGTCTTGACATTTTAGGCTTCTGAAATTTTGAAATGCCATTGTATTGAAGTAACTAAAGCTGGAACTCATAAGGGAAATAAAGTTGAACCAACAACAATGAAAATCATTAAGTGGCAGCTGATGCACAATCCATCAAAGAAGAAGAAATCCTGACATTTCAATTTATGGTATGGGTATCAGCAAAGTATAGGTTTTGTTCATCTGTGTCAGGGGTAGGGAACTCCAGGCCTCGACAGCCGGTGTCCTGCAGGTTTTAGATGTGTCCCTGATCCAGCACACCTGAATCACATATAGAAGTCATTAGCAGGACTCTGGAGAACTTGACTGCAGACTGAGGAGGTAATTCAGTCATTTGTGTCAGGTGTGCTGGATCAGGGACACATCTAAAACCTGCAGGACACCGGCTGTCGAGGCCTGGAGTTCCCTACCCCTGATCTATGTATTACAGTATTAACAAACATTATTTCTATATTTTTCTATTGGTTGTAAAACTTAAAGTCAAAGTGAAAATGCTAAAAGGAATTGAAGTGGAGTGGAAGTGAAAACAGGAAACACTGAACTGAGTTGCACATCAGATCTCAATGGGGGAAAAATCATGCTGGATATCTCTACTGATATAGACTGGAGAATGTGCTAGAAATTTCCTTCATTTCATTTCCTTTCTTCATTTGAATGAAAATTATCAACCTAAAGACAGCTGAATTCAAAGACACTCCAAAACTCAATGTGAACAATGATGTGGCAGGCTAGTCCATCTTGTCAAAATTTCATTGCAAATGGTAGATGGTGCTTGGTAGTTTGTACGGCCCCCACGTGCTTGTACGCATGCCTGACAGTGTTGGGGCGTGCGCCTAATGAGACGACAGATGGTGTTCTGGGGATCTTCTCCCAGATTTGGGCCACGGCATCACTGAGCTCCTGGACAGTCTGAGGCACAAACTCGTGGTGTTGGATGGATTGAAACATAATGTCCCAGAGGTGCACTACTGGATTCAGGTCAGGTGAGCGCAGCGGCCAGTCAATGGTATTAAGTCCTTCCAGGGTGCCAGGGTGGACTTGCCAATTCTGGTATTCTATGGCAAATGCCAAATGGGCTCCACGGTACCAGGCAATGAGCATAGGGCCTACTAACGTCACATCTCTCAGGCCATCCTCCTCATAAAGTCTGTTTCTGATTGTTTGGTAGCCTGCTGGAAGTCATTTTGTAGCGCTCTGGCTGTGCTCATCCTGTTCGTCCTTGCACAAAGGAGCAGATAGCAATCCTGCTGGTGGGTCTACGGCCCTCCTAGAGTTCTAGAGCAACGGCCTGACTCCTGGAATCTCCTCCATGCTCTTTAGGCTGTGCATGAAGGCACAGGAAACCTTCTGGTAATGGCATGTATTGATGTGCCACCCTGGAGGAGCTGGATTACTTGTGCAATTTCTGCAGAGTCCAGGTATCATCTCTTACTACCAGTAGTGACAGTGACCCTAGCCAAATGCAAAATTAGTGACAAAAAGATGAGGAGGGAAATGTCAGCGGTCTCCACCTGTTTTTTTTTGGGGGGGGGGGGGTCATCTTACTGTTGCCCCTCTACTGCACCTATTGTTAATTTCATTAACACCAAAGCAGCTGAAGCTAATTAACAACCCCCTCTGATACGTAACTGACCAGATCAATATCCCAGAACTTTAACTGACTCGATGCTAAACTCTGATCAAAAAGTGTTACTGTTTTTGAGCACTGTAGTTGGTTTCAGGTAAAGATTAACTGGAATATATGAAGCTAAAATGGCAGCTTAATTATATTAGCTGAGGTACCAAATTTGATCTGTCCCAACTATAAGCACTAAACGGAAATGACTGAGCAATTTGGGAGCCACCATACTTGGAGATCTGAATATGAGTGCTAAATGTGGGATCAACCCTGAAATCTGGCTTGAAAACTAATTATTCATTTTTATGAGATTGGTCAAAGCATCCATCCATCCATCCATTTTCTTCCGCTTATCCGAGACCGGGTCCCTGGGCCAGCAGCCTAAGCAGAGAAGCCCAGACCTCCCTCTCCCCAGCCACCTCCTCCAGCTTATCTTGGGGAACACCGAGGCGTTCTCAGGCCAGCCAAGAGATAAAATCTCTCCAGCGTGTCCTGGGTCTGCCCCGGGGCCTCCCCCCATTAGGACATGCCTGGAACACCTCACCCAAGAGGCTCCCAGAAGGCATCCTAGTCAGATGCGTGAACCACCTCAACTGGCTCCTTTCAATGTGGAGGACCAGTGGCTCTATTTTCAGCCCCTCCCGAATGGCTGCACTCCTCATATATCTCTAAGAGAGAGGCCAGCCACCCTTCGAAGGAAGCTCATTTCTGCCGCTCGTATTCGCGATATTATTCTTTCAGTCACTACCTAAAGCTCATGACCATAGGTGAGGGTAGGGATGTAAATCAGCCAGTAAATCGACAGCTTCCATTTCATGATCAGCTCTCTCTTCACCATGACAGACCAGTGCAGCATCCACATCACTGCAGTCACAGCCCCAATCTGTCTGTCGATCTCCACGTTCCCTTCTCCCGTCACTCGTGAACAAGACCCCGAGATACTTAAACTCCTCCACTCGGGGCAGCAACTCATCCCTGAGCTGGAGTGAGCACTCCACCCTTTTCCGGCTGAGGACCATGGCCTCAGACTTAGAGGTGCTGATCAAAGCATCAAAGTGAGAATTATATGAAATTCCCCCATAAAGCCTAAGTTGATAAGATGTATTTTGACTATTCTGCCATTCAGAACATGTATTAAGACCAAAAGCTGTTGTGACCAAACCAGTGCAACCCAGGAGCGTTGGCATCATGTTACTGTAGTAGGTAAATAACTATGCTGCATAAAGAGTTTAAAAAAAGGGGGAAAAAAAACCTTTTTAATATTTTTGACAAGTTGGTATTGGAACAATAAATGTTACAGCTAAACAGAGTTAAATAAGCACAATTAGGAATAGAAAATGAATTGAAGATAAAAACTTGAAGAATGTAAAGTAAAGAATGTAAATCTTAAAATTAAGTTTATCTGTTTTCTACTGGAGGCCACAGGAAGCTCAAAGCTACAACAAGGTTAAAAATGAGGCTGAAATTTTTTAAAAGAGGGTTTGATTCAAAATGCACTGCTGTGGTGTCCAGAGGCAAAATAAATGAACCTAATAAATGGCCCTAACTGTGTGCACCATAGGCAAATGAAGTGAAGTCTACTTGAGTCCAGAAAGTGGAGTCTTTGGCACTTCTCACCTCCAGTTCTCCTTCAGTAATCAAATGCTTATTGCGTTTTGAGGTGCCAACCTCTTCAAGTTTAATTAATTATCACATTCTGTGAGCAGTGATAATGCTGGCAAATTGTAGTCTGTGTCTGCATGCATGTGAGATATTGGGGGGAGTGTGAAGGAGACCATTACGGGGAGAACGCGAATGACAGGTGTTGTTGACTTTGCATCAACAAGAGGGTCCAAGCATCCTTGAGCATGTGAAAGAGTAACAACAAGTCTGACACCTCCCTACTTATTCCTGCAAAGCGCAATCACACTTAGAATCATGCTGTCCCAGTGAGAGCTGACTTTTAGCTATATTGGAACTAAATTGGCACCTGGTTTTAAAGACCTGTCACTTGGCATGGGTCTCTAAAGAAAGGTGGAAGCCTCCAAATCAGTGGTAGACAAGCTGGGGATTAAGACTCCCTGCAGGGTTAAAAGATAAGCCCGAGGGGTCGTGAGATGAGTAACGGAAGAGCAATGATCATACTTCAGCTTCACCAAATTATCAGGTATCAGCTTTGCTTTTTCTCTGGTGCTGAATCATTTTAAGCCTCCAGGTCTAATTAATCAAATGAAACATTCTTAAGAGAGTGAATCATTCCTCACCACTCGCCAGGTTCAGGGTGTCATGTGAGGTTGTGTGTGGAGATTTTCTTGAAGAAGTCATAACATGTTCAAAGACTCAACACATTTTGCCACAGGAACTTATAGCTCTATTATATTTGAATCCTGTTAGTTCACCGTTTCATTATTTTCATCTATAGAGAAGCTGAAGTAAGCTCAAAATTAATTCATCTGTGATTTATGAGCCTTCTCAGATAATGTGATTTTGAAATCTATTAGAAAAAGATTGGCCTGGTTAATGCATATTTTTTTAATTCATTCTTACATTCAACCCTTCTCTTAAACTACTGATGCCATGCTAGGACCTTCTTGTCACTTCTTAATACATTGGTCACCTCCTTGGCTCTCTTTTTGAGTTGCAGGACACTGCTCCAGCAATGCATTCTGCTGGAAGAGGTTGAATAAGTGACAGAAGTCTGAATAAAGAGGTTGGTGTGGTGGAAAAGTGTGTTAAAGTGTGTTAAAGTGTAGCACCTTAGGGTCTTGACTGAACATCAGTAAGTAATGAGCTGGGACAGAGAACAGGTTAATTTTTTCTTCTTTGTGTGTGGGCCAGGAAAGGGAAGACTTACAAGATGGGAGTGAGACTGACTGTGAGATTTGGAGACCATGACACTAATGAAAAGACAGGAAATAGAGTCGGAGGTGGCAGGATTGAAGATAACCACATTTTCATTAGGGATGACCAGGTGGGACAGGATTAGAAATGAGTACATGAAAGTGACAGCTCAGGTTGAGCAATTTGGAGACAAGGTTGAGATACTTTGGACATATGCAGAGGAGGGATAGTAGATATACTGGACAAAGGATGTTGAATATGGAGCTGCCAGGCAGCAGGAAAATAGGAGGACCACAGAGAAGGTTCATGGATGTAGTCAAGAAGGAAGTACAGTGTGACAGAGGAGGATGCCAAGATAGGGTGAGATGGAGGCAAATGATCCACTGTGGTGACCTCTAAAACTCACCAGCCAAAAGAAGCAGCAGAAGAAGATGTGCATGCCAGGAAAAAAAAAAATATGTGTAGCATTTACATTCTAGATTAGCAACAAAGTTTTTGCATTGCAGTTTAATCCTAAGAGGATTAAACCAATATGATTCCCACAACTTCAGTTAAACCTTGTTCTTATTACTGCAGCAAATGTAGCAAATGTTTTCATGCTATCCCATTAAACTGATAGCTGGGTTACATTTTTAATGAAGCCAGTTCTCAAGTCGTGCTATCTAACCATGTTAAAGCCACACTGAGCTACTAGCATGGCTGTGGTCTGTTGAACTTGTTGGATTAATGCCATAAGAGTTAAGTGGTTAAAGAGTGAAATCACTCCCGATGTCAAGGTGCGTCCCAAATTGATGGAAGTATCAGAGACCATAGGCCAAATCTCCAGAGTCATTTAAGAGGGCATGGAAGTAAAAATAGCTACAAATATGAGTCATGAATTAAAATAAATAAATACATAAAAATAAAACTATTGGTCTTGGCACAGTGCTTGTTGAGAAAGATTTTAAAAAAGTGCTTTTTCTTGAGTGTTGACAGCACGTTCCTTTTGGACTGGAAGTTTCTAAACAAGCTGTCTACAATTAAAGTTGAGAGAAATGTCATGGCTGGAGGCAATGACTTCATATCAAGTCTGACATTTCCTCAAAAACTTTAAAAGTGCCTGGATTTGTAACAAATTCCAAGTGCAGGTAAGAAGAACAGCATGCATGTCTCTGACTCACTTACAGCGGCTTCATTATTTTGGAATATTTTTAGAAATAACTAATCCAATAGTTTCATCTTACTTCTGTTTCCAGAAGTTCGGGTCCTGACTGAATGCAAAGTCTGTGCGAGTGTGAGACTGTTTGAGGTATTTCAGGAAAGGGACGTCTGAAACACCGACTGATGTCGCACAATCCTCCTTTATTCTGGCGCGCATCAAAGCGCAGCTCGCTTCACGCTGCTTCACCACACAGAAAGATGTTCTTGTGGAAGAAGCAAAAACTGATCTTTGTCCAAAAAATGGAAAAAAACACTTGTTTTTATAAAGCTGCTTTGATGACTTCACATGATGTCTGGTATGTGGGGGGAGCACATGGCCACTTAAGAAACCGAAACATCATTTGTTGGTTAATCAAAACAAGAAAATCAACCTGTTGGAATAAAAGTCATCAGTCATGTCAGACCTGTAAGTATTTATCTTTAATGAACTGAATCTCTTCAGAATAACTGGATCTCGGTCTTTTTCTTGGGTCTGTTTGATTCTGTTTGATGCGACACTGGAAGACACGCAGTGCTGTGAAAAAGATGATTTCTTTTGTTTTTTTTTTGATAACCCAGTTCAGATTATCAAGCAAATTTTAATACTAGACAAAGATAACCCGAGTAAATACAAAATGCAGTTTTTAAGTGAGGACTTCATTTATTATTAAGAGTAAAAAGCTATCCAAACCTGCCCTGTGTGAAAAAGTAATTGACTAAACTTGTGTCACTCTTGCCAGAAATAACTGCAAGCAAATGTTTGCAATAACTTGCAATGAGTTTTTCACGTCACTGTGGAGGAATTTTAGCCCATTCTTTGCAGAATTGTTTTAATTCAGCCAGACTGGAGGGTTTAAGAGAGAACGGCCGGTCCACTGACCACAGGTCAGAAGGTTTTTGATTGGCCTATTCAGCAATTCAGAGGTCAGCTTGCTGGTGTGTTTTGCATTATTGTCCTGCTGTGTAACCCAAGTGTTATGTTAATAAATGAAATCATCTTGTAAAAGAAAAAAAGAAACACATTTTGTATTTGCTTGGATTATCTTTGTCTAATATTTAAATCTGTTTGACGATCTGAAACATATAAGTCTGGCAAATATGCAAAAAAAAGGGGACAGCAAAAGGGGACAGCAAAAAAAAGGGGACAGCACTGTAGACTCAGGGAGACTGGATGTTAAATGAAAACTTAATTTCAGTTACGCTTAAATATGGTTGACAACAACAAAAGGTTTTGCAGAGATGAACTAGGATAAGTCCTGGGGTAATGATTTGGAACAGAAAAAAAGCTCTAAAAGTCAGGAAACAAAAACAGACACGCGAGGCAAGAAAATAGTCTGGAAATTGACAATCAAGTTCAAAATGACAAAACCTAAAACTCCAGTCAGATAATGGCTATCACAACAGTGGTTATCAGCGTCCTTTGTTAACCCACGCTTTCTTTTTCAGCTGGGGTGCGTACTCACATAAAAGCGGGCATTTGATGTATTATTTCAGTCTTCTTCTGCACAAAGTGGAGCCCAGTTAAGCACTGCCTCGTCCAATCAGGAGATTAGAGGAACAGATGATGCAGATCTATAAGGAATTATATATATATATATATATATATATATATATATATATATATATATATATATATATATATATATATATATATATATATATATATATATATGTATAAAATCTGTCATGTCTGCAGGATATGCAGACTAAGAGTTGTGAAAAGGGACCCAAACACAGACATGTGGGACATGTGGAGACAGACTGGTTTAAATTAAGGTGAGTGGTTTATTAGTGAAGGCTGGTAATCCACAAGGAACCAAAGAGGCAACTACAAACTATGAACCTATAAATAGAAAGCACACTGGAACATAAGGCTAAAGGAAAACACTGGGCTAGAGCACACTGGGAAAGGGGAACAGAAGCAGGTACTCTAATAAGGGCCAAAGGGAGACTGAGACAATATATACACACAGGAGGGAGATTAGGGACAGTGGGGACAGCTGAGGACACAACACACAGCTGAACTAAATCATTGGCGACATGACAAAGGAAACAAAACTCAAGGCAATGCACAAGGAACAAGAGCTCACAAAATAAAACAGGAAATGACTAAACGCAACACACGGGAGAACACAGAACAACAAGGAATTAAATACAAATAAACTATAATCAAGAACACAACTCATAACTAAACTAAGATGACCTGAGAACAAACAAAATATCAAATGTAATGGACTAAACTTTGAGACATCATGCCCTAAATAAGGTATTGGAAAACTAGAGACTAATGACAGACAACAACAAAAAAGGTTACTGTGCCACCACAGCTGAATTCTACTTTTACAGCTGTAACAGTAGCAGCTGCAGGAGTCACAGTAGCTGAACATGAGGAGGACATTGACTGGAGTGGATGAGCCTATGCTTTGACTTTGGGAAGCACTGTTCATATGTCTCTTTGGAACTTAAAGGAAGTCATTCGACAGCTAATGAGACTAGCATTATATCACTTGAGAACTGCAAAGTAAATTATTAGTAGTCTCATTCTTTCAATCTCTTTTAAAGGAGAGACCTGTGTTAAGAAAAACAATAAATGTATTCCGTGCTCACAGAGCGTGATCCCAACTGCTTAAGTATGCATTAAGAAGGCAGGATATCCCACCAGCACTCTTGTGACACTGGTCATCTGCTAAAAGCCATTTCTGGTAACTACACCATGAAACTGATGAATAGAATAGAATAGAATAGAAAAGAATAGAATGCCTTTATTGTAATTATACAGAATGTACAATGAGATTCGATATTACCAACAGTGTGCACAAAAGATTTTGATTTAACATTTTTCCTACATAGATCCATATGTGTTATTCAAACACTGGATGAGTAGGGGTGTCTCAGCCTCTTAGATCAATCTAACTAATGTATCACTTTAAATAGAAGAGTGTGAGGTGTGTTGATGGGACTGCTTTTCTGAATCTGGCCTTGAAACTGTGCAGGGCACAATGAGATCAGAAAATTATCAAGAGGGAGGGGAACCCACTGCCCAGCGTCACACGACTCAGGCATTGGTCATCATTCTTCCAACAGGGTAATGACCCAAAACATACATCTAGAAGCACCAGGAATGGAGAAGAGCAGCTGGAGAAATCTTGAAAAATTAAAAAAAATAAAGCAGCATGTCTGTTCTATTGAATTATAAAATGTAAAATGGTGAATGACAGTTACTTTAGTTTTAGCTCAATTCAAAGAAAATATTCCTGTTTTGGAAGCATGTCTACTCAACTAAAATCTTAATCCTACTTAAGCCGGCTTGTGAAGACATTATTGGAATATCCAATTGAGGAATAATGACACTGAACATTCAGGTAATGGATCATGCAAAATTTCTGCATAATGAATTATGCCAATGCTCACTCTGCCTGTCACACAAATCAGCGCTCACTCTGAGCTGGAGTCTGCTACTGAATCCACAACAGTCCACAGCATAATGCTCTCTGCTGCAGAGCGACATGGCTTTCATTTCTGTCAGGTGGCATCTGCCTAGCTGTGCTGCTTTCAAGCCAAAATGTACATCTGCTTCTCTGTGCTGCTTTTCCTCACTGCACTGTGGGTCATAAAATGTGCTTTGACTCACACAACATGATGCAAAATCAAAAATAATTCTCACTGTCCTCTGGCCACATGTACTTGGAGTCACTTTAGCTTCACCCACACTGGCTGCTCTAAATCATCAAAGTATAGAAGGAAACAGTTCCCGCTTGCATCACTCTGCCAGGGGTTTTTGCGTTTACCGAAATCAAATCAAATAAGCGCAAAATAAGTCAACTGAATCACACATAATCTATTTCTTTACTGCAATGCACAGAACACTGAAACGCTATAAAGATTCTTGAGAAACTCCATTCCTTGTTTAAATTCTGCTGTTACTCCCCCTGTGCAGCACAGCATCAGATCGTCAGTTGGAGTTTACCACTTAAAAACACTGACAACTGTAAATATAGAACGCTGGGATCGCTGCCAACTCTCAGCAGGGACTCCAACTCATTGCTGTGTTGCTACAAGCCCTTTGCTATGTAGGCGCTGCATACAAGTGTAGGTATACAATCTTTATGAAGTCAGCTGGGCGCATTTGGTCATTTGGTGAAATATTGATTGCTGATGTTTCTTGCTTAACTGACGCCAGTTTATGCACCCCAGAGCTTTTGGTTTTCATGTTCAACACACTACATGCACACAAAATGTGCATGAGAGATGATAAAGCTGTTTTCCCTCCTATACAGGACTTGGATGAAAGTAGCTTTCTTGCAGTCTCATACAACAGTTCTCTTTTAAGATGCTCCTAAATGATTTTTGTCTTTGTTTTTCCCCAGTGTATGCATGTATTATGTGATAAATTACTTATATTGGTATACTAATCCTCATTGAATTCACAGTGGAAGCAGGTCTGTTAAACTTTGTCAACACTTTGCAGCAGTGCGCATGGAGCTGCACACTGAATGATCCTTATTTGCATTAATGCTACAGTCACACGAGGGAAAATACAGGACCTACTCTGCCCGCCACACAGCTGAGCCACGACAACTGATTATTGCTACGTATGGTTTTTCATGAATCTTGAACACATTTCTTTCTGCAATTCAAGAGCAAGACTACTTTAATTCATGTTTACTTGCAAGCTTGTTTCATCAGCCATTGATTCTTTTCACTAGTGTCATGCTAGTAATGGGTGTCTTTTCAGTCTGATTAATGCTGACTGAAAATAAAAAGCTTTTTTTTTTGTCTACTTCTGTCTGCAGCCTTTATTTCAAGTATTATCACAAATTCTGAGTGGCTAATTTAGCATAAAACAGATGATTTAACCAGGATGCAGTCCTTGCTGGCAATTTATCACAACACTGACGCACCATAAAAAGAGAAACTGCATTTTCAGGTCAAAAATGCATCAAGATGCTGCTGGACAGCTGGTTTACAATCAGAAAAGCTAATTACAGAATATGACTTCTTTTCATATCATAATGCAGCAGCTCTCATGGCAGATCATTCCTAGCAGCAGTTGTTTGCTGTTATTACTTCACCACCTCCTTCCGTTGCAAACCGAATGTGTAATCATATTTTGTGTGACAACTATAGCAGCAAAGCCATTCCACACTCATAACTGCAAAGCACTGCAAAGTTCAAAGTCACGGTGACCTCACCATTTTCTGTGAGCACTGAACTGCTGCATAAGTGGAAAGTACCAGGAAAAGGAAATAAGAGCAACGGTGAGAGCAGCAAAAAAGATATTTTTGAGAGGGATTAGAGTGTGCAGAGGTGAGATGAAGGGACTCACTGAGATTGATGGGTGGTACTTGTTGAAAAAAGATTTCTTAACCTAAAATGGGTGAGAGGGGCTAACACTACTGTTCAGGCTGAAGAGGACTGAGTTAGTTCAACAGCGGGCAGCTAATATGTCAAAGTGGTGATGTAAAGGCAGCTGCACAGGGAAAGAGGAGCTAAGTCTCTAGTAGCAGCAGAACATGTGAGGAGTTTCACCTTTCCTTTCAAAGCATATAAAAATGTGATCTTATTTACTTTAGTCTTTTTTTATGTTTACAAATGAAAGACATATAGAAAAGCAGCCTGAGAGTAAATTTGCATGCGGGTGCGTACATGACAGTATTGCTGCTTTTGAAATCCTTTGAATGAGCTAGTGAGGCTTCATTATGTGAAAGTTGAAAGTGTGGTCATATTAAATATGAGCATCACCACTGTAATGAGCACAGACACACCCACACTCAGTTTTCTGGGAAATGTAGAGTGGCATGAAATAGTGGGTTAATGAAAAAGATCTTGTTTTGGCTACTTGTAACATCATTTTGATAAGTGCATTAGGGATCTTAATATGGGATGTCTCCCACATATCCTAAATGCTGCCCAGGATAAAACCATTCCTTATGAACAAAGTTTTACACCTGATTTAAGTGTTATATGGCATTGTGACAAGTGTATTGTAAAACTCAAACCTCTGATCAGAGCTTGTCCAACACGCTGAAAACAGGGTGACAGATGAACTATAAAATAGAGATCTGAAGGTGTAAATCCTCTCAAAGCCTCGTACATCACCGCGGTTTAGATTGAGCAGCCACAGGCCATCATGGAAGGAGCTTTAAATGTAAGAGTGAGATAAGATAATTCATGGAGGAAGGAGGGAGAGCGACCTGCAAAGGTCTCAATGAGCCGCAGGTGAACGTTTCAGGGGGCAATTGCACTTTAGATTGAAGATGATCAAAGCTTGAGGTGCAGGGCCGAGCGTTTGATAATTAGATTTTGGCTGCAGTCTTACCTCATAAGAAACACTGGTCTGTGGAAGCATCAGTTATTTTAAACTAATGCCATGCAATCCAACCTTGTTTGAACTCACAAAACAAAACGTTTCCAAATATGTCAGAACCTGTAAAATCTATATAAAATGATGTACCATGAATTTAGAATTTATTTGCAGATTTCTAATATTTCTAGTGTGAGCAAGTTTAAAAATAAAAATCATCTATGTAAGGGAAAAAAAAATGGTGATAGGCCAAAACATGTTTGAGTAATTTTTTTCCTATGTAGCCATCATTAATAATTCTGATGCACTTGGAGATGTGAGATGAGATGATTAAACAACCTCAAATCTACTCAAAGGAAACTTGTCACAAGTTTGGCCTTGCTGAGAAAATGAAGACATCAATACTATGTAATAATTGAGGAACCAAAGAAGTTTAATGTAATATGTTTTTAATGTTATGTTTGTTCACTTGTTCACTCCACATATTGTACACACAAATGTTTTTGGCTGCTTTTCTTTCAGTTTTATGGCACTGAAAAGTTTTGTAGTAGCCATGAATTATGAATAAATCACTAAAACCTATTTAATACTTGACCAAAACCTCAACTAACATTTAAACCCAGTGGCCATGCTGATTTTGACTCCTAATGAGCTTCACGGTTGTTGCCTCCATCGGTAACTTCTTTGTCATTTCAGCCACAAGCTCCATCTGTTTTTGCCAAACACTGCTCAAAGATTATTCAGCCAGCAGTGAGTTTGAAAAGACTGAAATAAAAACATTGTAAAAAGCAGCTGCTGAAGCATCGTCACTGGGAAAATCTTGTAACTTTGGCTTTTGAGTGAAGGCCTTTAGGTTTAAAATGCCAGTCTATAAACTAAACGGCTCTTTTTTCTTTTTAAAAGCATGACTTGAACTTAAGAAAGCATTTGTGTAGGATCTGAAGTGTCATTAACTGCTGATTTCTGATGCTGGCAACTAATGAACTCATCTTCTGCATCAGAGTTGGATAAGTGCTTTAGAAAATGAATGGATAGATTTCTCTTTACTTGGCTTTCCTGAGGCATAATGCAGATAAATATAACAGATTAAATGGACTGCACATACGAACAAACTCACATAGTCAACAAAATATTATATAACATAAAAGGCAAGAAATTTCACTAATTCCCTGTTGACAAATCTAACCTGTTAACAAATCTAACCTGTTAACTCATGAAGATATTGCCAATATATTGCCAATACTGCACAAAGCCATCAGGAAGGGAAATGGAGACGTTTTCTTTGTAGTTCTTTGTTCCTCTTTTCTGTCATTCTTTCCCTCAAACACTGACCGGTCATAGCTGCCCCGTCCTGAGCCCGATTGTGCTGGATTTCTTCCTCCCCATTCTTGCTTTCTAATATGGAATTGTATGATTATCTTTCTAATATTGTACTCTTTACCTAGCACGAGATACGGTACTTTGCAGAAGTCATGAGCCACTCCTCATTTCTCACATTTTGTTCCCAAGGTGCCAGACTGTCTTGTGATTTTTTAAAATGTGATCTCAACAAAACAACAATAATAAAAAAAAAGAAAAAAGCAAAAAATATTATGTCTGCTTGGCATAATATGGGAAGAAGTGTTGTGGCTCTCCAGGATTTTATGCAACAATGTGCTAGAAACTCAGGAAGGACTCACACAGAAGCTACAATTCATATGTCAATAGAGTAATTTACTGGTCCACAGAGGTGACAGTAGAGACCATCGGGATTTGCCATCATCAATCTGTACAACCATTAAACAGGAAGAACCGCTCAGCAGTCTCAGAGTGGAGTGTGTGTGTGTGGATGCTATTATGTCACAGGGGTCTTCACAGATGTTTTATTGAATTAGAACCCTTACACTTCTACTATAGGCCCAATGTTGATTTCTGGCACTCCAGAAAGACAGCAGCGGCACAGCAAAGCAGAGTGAAGCTGTTTGAGACCAGAGCTGATGTAGGGATAGCTGTGATACTGTTGGAGCTGATCAAAGGCAGCTTGTTTCCAGAGAATAATATGTTGCTGTAGGTGTAAAGCCTAGTACATATACAAACACATACACATACACACAGTTTTTTGTTATGTTATTATTTAGCCCACAATAAAGTTCCTGGAGGTCAAAATTGTAGTTGTTATCTAAAATTTTCCAGTTAGGAATCTAAAATATTGTTTTACTAACTCAAACTTCTGAGAAAATAACTCAATATTGAGAGAGTAAAAAAAATATATTAACATTTTATCAAAACATATTTTTCCAAAATCAATCAGATAAATTCATGCCAAGCAGAAAGCCTAATTTTTACTATTTTTTTCATGCATTTCTTAACAGGAGTCACGTCAACAAAATCATGGGAAGGACCTTGAAGTTCACAGTACTGAAGTGTGTGTTTGTAAATGTGTGCATACTGTAAGGTATAAAAGTTATAAAGTTTTACTTAACATTTCATTCATCTTATCATATTCTACCGTAACTCTAAAGTATGCCAGTCTACCAGACTCTGCTGCACACAGCAGTCAAGAATAAAGCTTAACTCAACTGTCCTGAACAGAAAAATATACCATGCTACCCACAATATTTTAACACAGACATGACAATAAAACTCGTGTGTGATAAAGTACACACAAGTGAGCCAGTTATTGTAAACCATTAAAAGTCTTTTAAGACACAGCAGTCAAAATAAATTTATCTGCACACAGCTGACTAGAACCAAACTAAATATATATATTTAACCTGGTCCAAAAGCCAATTTTGCACAGCATACACTATAGTCATGTAGCCTTTTGTAACAAAGGTAGTAGTGTGAAATTACTGCTTAGTGATAATAATAGGCCAAAGCATTACCTTCATCTGGCTGCATGGTTATAATACTTCAAATGTGACTTGGTGCTCAGAGTCTTGGGACATTAACCATGTTTTTAATCACAAGCTGGAGAATGATCACTTGGATGAGGCCAACACAGGACAAGTGACTGCAAATAATCCATACTTTGAAAATAACACACTGCTAACTGTTATATTATTAATCATAAATCAAGTATGTAAGTGCTTTTCTAAGAGACAGCAGCTATGTTCCAGAGCAAAGATGTCATTTGTTTGGAAAGCTACTTCTGTGTCCATTAAACACTGATTATTCCTCAAAATAACATACTATATTATTGTGCTTTGCAAAATGGGAGCAAAAATTATCCTTCATATTGTATGTTGCCTTCAGCAGTCAGTTAATAAAAGGTAATCAGGAGCCTCTGTCAAGGGGAAGTGCACAATCCTTCAAAGTAAATGTAATTCCAGTTTGGATAGCTCTGCGCTGCCGAGTTGGATCGTGCAAAATGACCAGCTGGATAGCACAGTATGCCCAGTGGGACTCACGTTGCGTCCAGCTGGATGAGCGGTGTTGTGTTTGGTCAAGCTTTTGAACTGTTTTGCCTCCCATACAAATCAACAGAATGAAGCCATGTTGGCCAATCAGAAGCTTGAAAAATGGAACAGTAAACAAGGATAATGACACACTCTCTTCCCATTGCTCACTGTTTTATTCCTCAGTCTCTCCTCCTGTCACACATGCATACATTAAGTTAATAACTTTATAAATACATTGTTTATATGACAATGTTTAAATTGCTCTTGTCAGACCAGAGAAAAATTAACCAAGAAGTCATATTTCTCGAGGCTGTCTAGACTGTATATAAAAAAAAAAACAGATTCAGCTACCATGCTGCTTTGTAGACTCGCAGGTTAAACTTCAGTTTTAGCTTCAGTGCTATGTTGTTTTTTGGAGTCAGAGTATAGCATTTGTTGATGAAAAGGTGGAGTTGTGAGCTAACACTGGCAAGCCTGGTTAGAAAGGTGTATTGGTGCATCACACATACGCCTGCTGATCTACAGTTACCTACATGGGATTATCTGCATTAAAAAACTCCAAATAGCACAACAACGATCAAATGGCAACTTTATTTCTGCTCTGAAATTTGACATTTTAACAGGGTTAGGTGAAGCCAGTCACACTGGCTTCATTCTTCAGCCTTGGTGACTGTTGCTTGAAATCACCTGACTGAACGATACTTGGATTAGCATAGAGCTTTTCTGATTAAATCATCAGTGCAAAAGATTAACAGCTGCACCAAACAAAGGCATTTCAGTGAGGACACTAACAGTGTTCATAAGCTATTGCTGGTAATTTTAAGAAAGCTGCTGCTTAAATCACTTGACGATGATGAGAATGATGATGATGATGATGATGTTGATGATTATAGGTGCACTGCGCTTTACTACCAGAGATCAGAATGGATTCTGTTCTGCAGGACTGAATATTACAAAGTCAAAATATTATGTCACATTCCAAATATGTTAATTGATAATGATTCATTAACATATGAATAGAAGTTGCAGAAGTAGTTGCAGAACAGTATCATTTCAGAGGCCAGTGGAACAACTAATATTCTCACAAACAATCAAGCTGATGGTGAGAAATACCATGAAGAAACTGGGAAATTTTACACTCAAAATCAGCTTACAGTCAACTTTATAGGTATTATTTTCAATGTCTTAATGATTTCTTATATTTTAAATGAAGCTGCTTTGAATTATTTTAGATGACAGAAGCAGCAGAACCAGCCAAGCAAAAGGTTAACAGCTTTAATGTCAACAACCTTCTTCTCAATAAATAAATAAATTAAAAAAAATTGTGATAAAGAGAAAAGAAACAGTGGAAAAACACTAATGCCAGGAGAGAAGAGCAGAGCAGACTGAAAGAAAGAGGTCAGCTGACAAGTCTGGCTTGTGTCACTTTCTTTTAACTGTTTTCAGCCTTGTGTTACTGACTCCCAGGGCAGGTGTGGGGACAGATGGAAAGGTCTAGATGAACAGAGGGAAGAGAGGGTGGGGAAGACAGAGACCAAATGTTATGCCCTGTGGTGATGGTATGAAGGTAGACAGTCAAGAACACTTATTAGCGATGGGTTGGGGGGAGAAAATCAGCTGCGTGCAAAGAAGCTAAAATGGTACAACTTCAGAGGCCCAGGAAGAAGGGGCCCTCATTTAAACCGTTACAGCAGAACTCACACTCTCTCTCTCTCTCTCTCTCTCTCTCTCTCACTCACACACACACACACACACACACACACACACACACACACACACACACACACACACACACACGCACGCACACGCGTCAGGAAACATCGGTGATTCAGTGCCATGCACACTCATTATTTTGTTTAGCTTTTTCAGTTAGTTTTCACTCAGACATGACATAAATTGGTTTTCCCCCAAACAAAATAATGTACTCATTATTTGTTTTTGATTGCTTGCTTTCCTGAGATGAAAAATCACATCTCTTTGTGAGATGCTTCTTGATTGTTTGGGGAATTACTTCATTTGTGCAATGGATTTGATTTGAAAAAGATTTATTTTTCCTTTTGATAACCTGAAGTAAGACTTGATCCAAAAAAAAGGCATCATGCTGTATTGATTTTAGAGGAATTGTTCTTTTTAATGTTGATACAAATCTGGATCCATATTCATCAATCTTTTCTGATCTCACTGGAGTGAGCGGTTATCAAATAAGGTGTCATGGTCCTGTTATTATTAAATATCTTCAGTTTGTTTCTTAGTTTGCTTATGGTTCATATTCTTCACCTTTGCATCTTTCTGCGTTGTTTGTTCGTAGTTCTGTCCATTTTGAGTTTTACAGTCTTATTTCTCTTCATGATTTTATTCTCAGTCTTGTTTACCATTCCTTTTGTAATTTGTAATTATAGTTAATTCTTTGAACTTGTTTTCCTGGTGTCTCGTGTTCTGTGTAAAGTCCACACTCCTGTTCCCATGTTTAGTTACCTCCTGTTTTATTTTGACAGTCTCGTGTCTTGTGTGCGTTGTGTTAAGTTTTGCTTACCCTTGCCACGTTATTACATTCTGTTCACTGTGTCTTGTTTGTGTCCTTGTGTCCTCTCTCCCTAATCATGTGCATTTAAGCCCTCAGCTTTCCTCAGGACAGATTTGTTTGTCACATATACAAATATATGGAATTTAGTCTCTGCATTTGACCCCTCACACATCATGTTTCAGACACAGTACACACAGCTAGTGGTGGTATAATGAGGCCCCGTGGATGTGTTGAATCTTTCCAGCTAACTGATTCCCCGAAAGTCTGATCATACAAAGCCCCGTTTAACAGCTCATTTAGGAGTGCTGACATCTGCTGGCCATTTGATGTACAGCATTCCTGCTGTTCTGTTACACATGGGCTGGTGGATCTTTTTTTTTTTTTGTGTTTTTGGCCACAGCGGCTTTTGTTAGCAGTGGAGAGAGACAGGAAATGGGGGAAAGATACAGGGGAAGACACGCGGGCAAATTGGCGAAAGGGCCGGGACACGAACCTGCACCGCCCGCACCGCAGCGCGGCATATGTATGTGGTCGCCGGCTTCACCACTAAGCCACCCAGGCGCCCTGGGCTGGTGAATCTTTTAACGTAATTATGCAATTATCTCCTTTTGAGATATTGTAAAAAACAGATGTAATAAATCTGTCCAGATCATAGTATGTCAGTAAAGTAATATTGGTGGTACATCAAAGTATCAAGAGATCAGTTGTGGTCAATCAATAAAGTGTTCTGATAATAATAATAATAGTAATATGTGTTGTATATGGACAATGTGTGGTGTGTGTTTGCAGATAAACAGTTTTATAAAGTGCTTGTGCGACTGGGATACAACTGGATGGGGGTGGGGATGCTTTATAGATTTTTTTTTCAGGAATACATTTTTTCTGATAGAGTTGGGGCTCAAGTGATTCCTTCTTTTTAATACCACTTCCCCAGCCTTAGAGAACACGTATAACATGCCGATATACAAATGGATGCTGTTGTTGTGGAAGGTTCTGTGCAGCATTGGACACTCCACGCCTCTGAGTTACTGCACTGTCCAGCAGGTGCCACAGGTTCCTACCACCTACAAAAGAGTGCATACCAGTATTGCTGCAAACATTCACACATATAGACATATGAACACTTACCTGAGCTGGACGCTGATGCTGTTGAACCCCCTGGTGCAGTAGCATCACACGTGGCAGATGGAGGCATCGGTGGAGCCGTCTCTTACTTTTCATAAGTACATTCCATCCTCAGTCATTTCACTGCCACGTTGGCATTCAAAGTGCTGTGAAAGCCCAGGTCTTTAAACCTGGGGTCCAGCAGTGTTGCCAGTGTCATCACGCTCACAGACTCTAAATTTGCCATGTGCTCTCTGAGGCGACAGATTAGGTTGACAGCTAAGATTTTGGGTCAGTTTATAAATGTGAGAGCTCACACTGAACTGCATGGTGGAGCATCTTCATGAGAGGTATGACCTTGGATCCTGACACGTTTCTCCTCAGACAGTTCCACTGTGGCCTGGTGAACACCTTTGATATTTCCTTGATTGTTTCATTCTCATTGAAAACTGAGAGGGAACTGAGAGGGAGAAGGTCTGTGTGAAGAGAAGCTAGGGCTGCAGCCACAGTGTCACGCTGGCACTTCACCTTAAAATACAACATTGTTAGGAGAATGTTGTATGCTTGCACATACATAGTAAAGTGCATTTATATTGTGTTTTTATATTATATATCAGTCTTATCTAGCTGTACTCCATGTGATTAATTTCAGCAGATATACATTATTTTTTACCTTCTTGGGAGAAATCATGTCAAAATGCTCCCAAACTGATGATGTCCTCCTTCTTTTTGGTAGCTCCATACTCTCAGCAAAGCAATATCTCGAACTCCTTCATGTAACAATGCTCAGACTAACCTCAGATCACTCAGAACACTTCCTGTATTTTCAGCGGCTTTTCAACAACTTCAAGTCACGTGATTTCAGTAAAAAGGGGCCTTGTTTGTGTTTTGTCACGTGATATTCTGAAAAATGATACGGACCTCAAAACAGGCTTCATTTGGACACGCCTCCTTTGCTCGACACAGGACTCGAGGCTTTAGTACAAGACGTAACATCACTACACACAGCACAACATGCTGAGCAGGGGGCAGCTAGAAGGCATCTGAGGGGTCAAGGGCCATGCTCAAGAGCCCACAGTGGTGCTAAAATGAGAGTGGGGACAAGCAGTTTTCCATGCCAGTCCAAGGGTTCTCTGAAACCCTCCCAGATGGTTTCAGGCTGTCCGAGAGTTTCAGTCCCATTTTTCCATACCAGCCTGGAGTCCTGTCTCCTGAGTCCAGCATATTGGGTCCAACTCTGCATTCCACGCAGCAATTACATGACATCAGGCATGTAATCAATTAATTCAAATTGAAGGTGTAGATGAGAGCTGCTTTGACTGAATTTAGTGGTATATACCATTCCATGTAAGAAAAATATTTATTTGCATGGAGGTGGAAAGGATTACAAAGTTATTTCCAGGAGTTTAGAAAGTTATCAAAAGAAAAAATCTGATCTTGAGTCCACCATGAATCGGGGATCATAATGCATGGTTGTCTCTGGCCCGAAGTTTACCAAATAGCACGCTGTCAGTTTGAAATGCTACTTAGAGAAACACTGTTGCATTTATATAGCACTTTTCTTACTGACCATTCAAAATGCTTTTAGCTCTTAGATACACTTTAACATGCATTTATATGCCACTATACTATACATTTCAGGCACTTTAGCTACCTCACATCCATGCCCAGTATCAAATAACCAGCTAAAATAATATCTGTCTTTGGACTATGTGAGGAAGGCAGAGTACCTGGAGAAAACCTACTTCATGTATTCTGGAGCTGCTCAAACATTCAAACCCCACGCAGAGAGACCCCAGCAAGGATTCAAACCAGAAACCTTCTTGTTGTGAGATGACAGCGCTACCCAGTGCAGCACTGTGCTACCCTATTTCAGATCATGTGTTTGTCAAGGCACCCTTTGTATGACCTCTGTTTTTTGCGCGCACCACATATGAGCACTTTAATGCTGTTTTACTATTACACTGTTTGGAAAATATCCTTCAAAAGACCAGCAGGTGTGCCCGTCTCTGGGGGAACCTCGGCAAATGTGCTGGGAGCACAAGCAGTTCTCATGACAGTGTCAAGGTCCACTTGAACTCGGTTACCACAGTTGCATAAAAAAATAAAAAATAAAAAATACACGTACAGTTTCAAGATTCCCTTAGACCACCATTTTCGTTGATTTGACCCACATGGGTAGATCTAAAATACATCTGAACAGATACAGGCCAAATTTGAACTAGAACAGCCTCAACATACAAAGATTTGCAGCACCTGTACAATAGTATAAAATATTTAAATGTTTCATTTGCGTTTTGGGTCACTTTGGGAAAATTAATCAAATTTCAGGCTGAAATAATCAATCAGGGTATTTTTGCTGTCAAACATCAAAATAAGTCAAATTTGACCCAAGCACTTTGTAAGAGTTAACAAAAGATGAGCCACTTATTAGGCTGATGCACAAAATCCATACCATAAAATGCAAGATCAAACAGGATTTAGGAGAACACAGAGATGAAAACACACTAGGAAGGATAACCAACATCACAGCAAAAGGCAGAGGCAAGGCAACACTTTTTATACACACTCAGGGTAATCAGGTAAGTGAACACAGCTGGGAAAAAGAAGGCACAGGTGAAAGCAATCAGGGGAAATGACAAATAGGAAGTGAAACTAGAGATAAGACACAAGAAACACAATAAAATAATAAAACATGGAGTGACACACACACACACACACGCACGCACGCATGCACGCACACGCACACGCACACACACACACACACACACACACACACAGAGAGCAACTCAACACTAAGGAGTATTAGGGAAGGCTAGGGCAATAACTCAAAATAAGCTCACAGATCATGACAAGATGACTGAATCAGTAATCATTTTTCAGGGATTTTCATTGGTTTCATATTACACAGTGAATAACTTCAGTAATCTATGCATTATTTGAGGACAAGTATTCAAGTTCACTGTATGACTGCTGAAATTTATTTATTTGTTTATGCAGCAACTCTTTCCCCTATAACTTACTCTGCAAAGTAGGTCCAAAAATGCATCTCTGAGATTATTTGGCCACTTAGGACTTATTCTGAACTCTGAAATGCTTAAAGAGTGCAAGCACTGATTAATATAGTGGAAACTTCCAGGAATAGGTACAGTTCTAAATTTGGGTTATTGCTTTAGAATTTCTCAGCTCATGTTGGGGTCCCATACTTGAAAAATCAGCATTTCACTAAGCAACTTGTTCTCATGTGCATGTGAATATGATATGCAGGCAGTGTTACTATATATTTTATACCCTCTTCAATGGCAGCTGAAACCTCAGTTCACCAGTCTCCAACCAGGGAATATTCAGCCATCGCGTTTATTTCTGCTTCCATATGAGAGAAAGTTTTAATAAAAGCACAGGGGGATTTTAAGGCTTTAAGACTGGATCAGCACCATGACAAGATAAAGAAATCCCTCTACAAAAGTGCTGAATTATGTACATGCTCAGATTTTGAACGGTGCTCATCAGAACTTTTGAGCCCTACCGCAGCGCATCCATGACAGATTCACATGAGACGCACCAAGCCCCCTGGGTGGCAGGGAGTGGGTGGAGGGAATAGGGGAGCTTAGAGGAACGGTTGAGTCATGAGGGATGCACTTGTCTTTCACCTGTTATTGGCATGCAGAGAGACTGCCTCGTTGAGGCAGAGGTTTGTTGGTGATCGGGGATGATGTGTGATGGGACAGCAGGGCATTTGACCCTTTGCCTCAAAAGGATCTGTGCTTTTCAAATCCTGCTGGGTGAAGAGAAGGAAATATAAATTATAATGCTGCTCTGGGCCCTGTGGGGAATATGGGCTCTTGAAATACTGGCTCATGGCCTGAAACTGTGTGTGTGTGTGTGTGTGTGCGTGTATGGGTGATTTCTTGTGTCCCTTGGCGTGAGTCTACTGAAGCATCATGGAATACAAATGGCAGTCATCATTCCACCAACCACAGAGCCCACACAAACACACAGACCCAAGCACACAACCACAGCTACACTCTCTTGCTGCCTCTGTGCCCCTGAACTGCTCTGCTGCTTTCACACACACACAAACACACAATGGGATTAACTAACACTTCGTCTGGCCTGAGGGCTTGTCACCTAAAGAAATCACCAGAGGGGAATCATGAGCTCAGCCCCCAATTTACTGTGCTGCTTTTCCACAGCTCCCACATGCTGCCTGTACTAAATGATTAGGGAAGGTCTTGAGGAAAGAGCGGGAGAAAAATAAGCCTCCTGCTCCCGTTCTTGTGTTCTCCAGCTGAATACCTGAACATGGACAAATCTGCACTCTGTCACATGTGCAGATATCACTCTCTGTCATTCAGTGTCCCCAGTTTAGCTTTCTGACAAAGGGAAAAATAAACACCTAAGGGCTGTTGAACAGTTTGCAGTGTGCCAGCTGCAGGTGGTTGGAGTCATAGGAGACTCCACAAATGGATGGATACACAGGTGCCAGACAGGCGTCTGTGTGCTCAGGAGGAAACACAGATTTTACATTATTTTTCTTTACCAAATCCACTATGCTTTGAAAAATTGTGCTTTGTGAAGGGTGCAGAAACGGTGGAGAAACTGTCACCAGTGTGTCATTAAAAGTAAAAAAAAAACAACTTGCAATGAAACAGAACAAAACACAGGAACGTGTATATATAGACAGATGATGACAAATAATTCATACATACTCCCTCCACAGTATGTATGAACTGAATCCCTGGATCCAGAAGGATATCTGGATCTGGGTTTGTTTTGTGATATATATTTTTTAAGAAAATCAAAAAAAAAAATTCTCCCAGTTGTTCTTCCAATTTGATACAGTGTGTATTTGTGGTTGTGTGATATGAAATGTCCAATCTCACAATAGTAAAGAATCCTTCCAAAATCCTGGATCTATGGGTCAACTCAAAAATTAATAACTTCTGATGTGGGCTGCGCTCTACCTCTGGCAATACTGCTGTTTTCATGCAAATGTGTCCATAATTTTTTTTTTGCATAATGCTGCTAGCAAGCAGACAAACAAATGGTGACAATCACATAACTTCCTTTGAGGAGGTAATAAAGCAATCAAAGAGGCAGACAGAAACCAAAATACCAAAGAATACCAAAATAGAGTGAAAAACAATAAACTAACACAAAAACACAGAGAGACACAGAGCTGGAAGGGTAGTCAGGAGAGCGCCTACCTCGCTCACCCCAAATTTTCTATGTGCTGATGCAACGCTGCAGTAGATACCACCCAGTGTTGTCGTACTCATCATAAATTATTGTCATCATAAATTCCTAGATCACAAAGCCTAGAAATTTTTGTAAATGCATGTGTTTTGTTGCTATAGTTGCATATCAACTAACACAGGGGATGTCTGTGCTTCATCTCATAAACTGCTACCTAATGACCAGTCATGTGAAGTTGTTTTGTTATTTTTATTTGTTATTTGAATGTAATTAACAGGATCAGGATCAGTCAGTGCTAGACATAGTGACAGTGGATCTGAGGATGCAATATCATTTCCTGTTATTGGTTTGTTAAATACATATCCGGTTCAAAAGCGAAACACATGGTGTCCAGCTGTTTGTTGACCTTGACCTTGAAAAAGAAATCATATGTTCTCGGGTCATATTTCGAGACTATAACCACTGGCAGCCTTAAGCTGCGTCCACACTGAGATTTGCTCATCGCGCATCACTTTGAAGTTGATGGCTGACGTATTTACTGTCAGGTGATATGTCAATCAACAGTTTCCTGCGCTCTCATTGGCAGTCATTGCAATTGCTCACCTAGAAGTTGAAAAAAGTTCATTTTGGACCCCTTCCATATTGTGTCACCAGCATGTATTTTGCCTGTAGTCCCTTTCCTTCCATTGTTGACGCAGCTTTACCTACGTTTCACCTGGTTTCAATGAAACGGGTCTCATTCTCCTCACGTCCACTGACTGACATCAAAGAACTGTACAGCTACACTTTGAGGAACAGAAGTTGTCGTTCCACTTCTGTTAATATACATTCAGATACAAATCATGGCACAACAAAGAGGTATAAGTTTGGGATTAAAGGACATTGTGAGGAGCAGGCAGAAGAGGATTCATCATTCATCATACAAATATCTGCTCCTGCATCAGTTTTAGCTCACCAAGTATAGTTGTCAGGTTGTGATGACAGATATGTGACTGCTCATCTGACTAAGTGATCCTTTTATCTTCAACCCAATCTTCATTTTATAAAAGGGAATATAACTGCAAAAATCGGTGTTTTCAGGCAGATAGTATGAAATTCTGAGAGTCGCTGCTTGCTTGAACACTTTTATTCAAAATCCATTAATGCAACCCAGTAGCACCAGCAAAATTTTCCATCTCTGTGGGTATTTTGTGACACAAAAAAACTTATACAGCAGGTGAAGAGACGTGCCCCACACATGACTCAGTGCCATGTTTCTCGAAAAGACTCTAAGGGGTCATCAGACTGCTGAAGAGACTGTTGCCTCCTTAAATATTAGTATTTTTTGAGTGCAGTAACATTTACTTTTGATGTTGCATTGCTAAGATTCAATTCAATGCAATTTTATTTATATAGCGCCAAATCACAACAAGCAGTCGCCTCAAGGCGCCTTGTATTGTGGGTAAAGACCCTACAATAATACAGAGAAGATGTGTTTGCATATAACAGTGTGTGTGTCAGTGTGTGCATATGTATGGTTTTATGCGGTCACTATGCCAGACTGTGTGTCATGATTAATGTTAGTGAGCATGTTGGCCAGAATACCTCTATCCATAAGCTCAAGTAACCATGTTGATCAGCTGTGGATTTAAATTTGTGGCCACCATGCCAGACTCTAATGTGCTGTTAATGTTTGTAAAATTACCTCTCAGGATATATGATGGGATAGGATATATGTATGATTACACCTTCATATAGGCAAGTATGATACTGATTTTTTTTTTTTTTTTCGGTTAACGTGCATTTCAGAACCTGGATCCGTCTTAGATGGACGTGGCCCACCTGACTTTTTTTGTTCCCAGGGCTCAGATTAGCTTTTGAAGTGGGTCCCCAGATGTTTAAAGCCAGCTGTCAACGGATACTGGTCACACTAATGGCTACAGCAGTTAACCTACACAACACCATCAGTATTTATGCTTGCGTCTGGTGCGTTACAGTATGTGCTAAATACATCGTGGTCATGGCTTGGTGTTTTATATGCAGTGCCAGCTACAATAGAAACAAATAAAATGCTAAGACTTGCTGACATTTGTGAGTTTTTATATTGAGGAAATCATAATTATGTCTTAAACTGAGGCCATAAAAATGGATACATTCAAAAAAGTAGGTGAAAATGCATTTGAGGAATTGACTGTTCCAAACAGGCCAATCTTAATCATTGCAAACTGCATCAAAATGATGCACAGCTCATGTCAGGTTGCGGTGTAGTGTTTCAGAAGGGTTTGTGGCTCAGATTAAACACAGCAGTATAAATCCCAGGTTAAGAGGACTCCGTCCCACTTTTATTTTTAACCTCCTGCACAACCTGCAGGTAAAACCATATCCTAACATCTGTTTAATGTTGTTCAGTGTTAACTGGTATTCATATATACACACATGCACTCTACTCTCAGGATGAATTGCATCCCTTCACTCTTTCTATCATCAGATTGAATTTTCAGTCAGTCTAAAGATTTGGCTAGTGACTGGTGCCAGCGCAACTAACAACTTTTCAGTCAGCTGTGTATGTGTTTTGTTCCCTATTGTGTCTAAATCAGCATCAGAGAGCCTTGAGCAAGACTGTAGACACCCGGAGGGATTTGCAGCCTTTTTATGGTTTTGACAGTCAATCAGCATTTTTCCTTGTTTGTTGACAGCGTTGGGGTTTATGCACACTAAAAATTCCTTGTCTGTTCTTCTACAATAAGGCACAAAATATGGGAGGGAGACTGACCACTGTGGCAGGAACAGAGGGAAATGCAAAGCTGCATTATAAAGTTGACAAGGGCTCACTCGAGGATACAATTAAATACAGAAAAAAACCTAATAAGCTCTGTCTTTCACATACCTTTTACCTTTTCATTTCTATCAGTGACCTCCTGCCAGAACATGTTATTTCTTCTTAACAGAGGCTCATAGCAGGCCCAGTTTAGTACAGTATAATTGGAGCCAGTTATATCTGCTTATTCCTTTTTATTTTAATTTAATAATTTTTTTACATTTAATGATTTAATGGAAATGTCCCACATTATATTTTAATTTATTCATTCATTTAACAATTTCCTTAAAAGAAAATGCTTTTCTTTTTGTGGCATGCGTGCAGCTCAGTATTCAAGTTGAACAGCAGAAAACATTACCCGTGCACTTTCTGACACTTTATGCAAATCAGATGAGCTGTTGCTGGTTTTATTTACATTTTTAGCCTAAGTAAATATCACTCTAAATTGGAAAAAAAAAAAAATGTCTTGTAAATGAAAAACGGGCTTCTCTCTTTTCACGCAGCTTCACACACACTAGAAAAATGTCAAAATACTCCATAATATACTATGTTCATTGTTGAACCAATTTAAAATGAGGAAGAATTACTTAATATGAGTATTTAAGAGGGATGGCTATGATTTGAATATTTAGGTAGTCATTAAGTTATAAAGAAAAACACTGAATGGTCTATGTGACCATTTCTCCTCTCATATTTTCAGTTGTTTAAAGGCACCTGGTAGGATGTAATGTATCTACTGCCAGAAGGTTGCAATAATGCATCTGGAAGCTGTTTGCACACCACTGTAAGGAGCAAAAGGAGAATAAGAACAAGTTATCCACAAGGTGTTGGACATTAAAGTGAGTGGCACAGTGAAATTAGATGCAGCTGGTCATATCGAGGGGCGGCAAAGTGGTTAGCCGTTTGATATCACAGAGTGTTCCTGGCTTAAACCTGAAGTTTCCATGTTTTTCCTTTGCCTGTGTATACTCTCTCTGGGTAATGCAGCTTTCTCCCACGGCACAAAGACATGCAAGTTGGGTTGACTGGTAATTATAAATTGTCTGTAGATGTGAACGTCAGCGTGAATAGCCCAGTGATAGACTGGTGACCTGTTGAGATTGTTCCCAGCCTCTCACTCAGTGACAGCTGGAATAGGCTCCAGCCACTCCTCAACCTTGAATTGAAATGGGGTCAAGAAAATGGACGGAGGCGCGGCGCAAACTCAAGTAAAACTAGCTTCTCACAAGTCTGCCACAGCTATCCACATTGATTTTAGTGGATACAGTGCAAGAATACAAGGCCCACTTCACTAGTCACACTGTTCCAAAAAAAATGATGTGATATTAAAGTAATTCTTATTGATTTCCAAACACACTTCTCATTAGCAGATCATCAGATACTGCTGTTTTGTCAGGTTTGTCGGAGTCTTTTGATCATTCAGCTCATCACAAATAGACACTTGCAAAATAGCCGTTAGCATCAATGTGCAGGGTTTATAGAGCTAATTCACTGTCACCTCAAGGTGCATTATATTGTAGGCTGCAGACCCTGCACTATGAAGCACACACAAAAAAAACAAACAAAAAAAACAACAATCATACAATCTCCTTATAAGCAAGCACTCGGCAATGGTGGGAAGGAAAAACTCCCTTTTAGCAGGAAGAAACCTCTGGCAGAACAAGGCTCAGTGAGGGGCAGTCATCTGCTGCAAAATGCTGGAGGTGAGGGGAACAAAAGGGAACAAAAGACCCAGTGGGGAACCAAACCAGGCAGAGAAAACAAGGATAAAAAGTTAGGGAAAATGACATAAAGCTCCCACATGGACTACAAACAGCAGTTTCTTTGCCGACCATCCTTCCATGCAGTCTTTATTGCTCTTTAAAACATGATCATTACTCCTCTGCTTCTAATATTGCCACAACTAGCACGTGAAAGGCACCAGCTTTGAATGACACCACGAGGATGTCTCGATACCAGCGACATCTGACAAAAACAGTATCACGTGACTCCCAGGGAACGTATTGCTCTCAGCCATAATAATGTGAAACGCATTAGACCTTTTAATGTTCTGTGTAGGTAAAAGAGCTGCTCAGAACATCAAGCTTGTTTTTCAATCAACAGAAGTGGAGAAAATAATGGTCCACAGGTAGTTTCAGTACTAATGAAGCAAAAAGCAAAACTACTGCAGAACAACAGGAGACTTTCCAGTAGAAAACCCTGTAAATGTGTCAGCAAAAATGAGTTTGCTCAACAGTAATAGACCTCTGTGACATTCAGAATGTAGGCTGGCGCGCTGTGCCATGTAATTTTCTTTGATTTAGGTGACAATTGCCTTTTTAGAATGGGAACATTATTGGCTGGAAGAACTTTCACTTCAAAGACAAACTGAGAAATCTGGGAAACAAAATATATCAGACTGCCTGTGGAGACCAGAGTTAAAAATCCCAGATGAAGCGGAGATCAGCAGCCCTCATAAAAGGCTCAGGACTGAAGGCCACTGAGATCATTATTTCTGTAAGAACAGCAAGTTTTCTCATCAAAGCCATTTTCAATCTAAAAGTGATGAAAAAGCATGTAATTACAATTTTGCCATCCATAGAGAGACTTCGCTAATCAGACTGAGAAGTGCCCTGAGTGGACTTCTTCTGTCCATCAACAACAGCAGTTTAATGAGCCAGAGGTTCCCCTGAAGAAGCACATCTGTCTGCTTGTTATGGAAGAGCTAATGGATGTGTAGAGAGGGGCTCACTCACAGTTGCCATGTGCAGCTGCTGCAATGCGTACAATAACACAAAAATAGGGTGAGTAAAGTAACAGTTTTACAGCAATAAACAAAAACAAATCAAGATAGATACACTTTTAATTTTTTTTTTTTTTTTTTTGTAGTGCTGTGGCTTCTCTGATTTGGTTTTGCTCCACTCTTTGAATTCAACACAGACACCCCACCACCTCTTCCATAAACAGTAACATCTGACAGAGTACTCAGAAATCAATCTGTCTAAACAAGGTTAGTTCTACAGAAATTTATTTTCCTGAGAATTTCCAGCATAACTCATTTTTCCCTGCTCTTTCCCTGCCATCAGGTCTTTTGCTAGAGGAATTGTGCAAGAGAACAAAGGTAAACAAAAGTAAGCAAACTGGAAACTGCTGTGTCAGTGATCCAGTGACATAAGGCTGACTTTAAAAACTACATAAAGCCATTTGTGAGACGACATATCCATGTATAACCAGCTGCTTTTGCTGAAACACTGCTGTTTAAATTGATTTAGGCTGCCTTTAACAGTATTTTCTTTCAAAAGATAAAAACAAATTTTACACTAGTTTTATTTGATGAAAATCAGAGGTTTCACTTGAAACTCTCCTGCAGTCCTGGCCAGCTAACGAGCTGCTGAGTGGACCAGCAGTTGGGGCGCAGAGTTAATGGTAGGTCTGAGGAGAGATACACCATCAGGAAGTGCCCCATCACATGAAGTTAAAAAACTATAGTGATATTCTACCAACATTACACCACTTCACGCAGAGCACACAGAGCTGTAGAAAATGTGCCCTCTAAGCATATAGTACAGTTAATATCACAACATATATTTAATCAATGTCATTTATTGAATTAATGTTTTACACATTTAAACAGGTGCAGGGAATTTTTTATTTTTTATTTATTTATTTTTTTGCAATCCATCATATAGTTACTCATGTAGGTTCAAGGCCAGTTAAGAAAAAAAAGAATGTCAACCTCTTTTCTTTCCATCTCATCTTCACCTGTTGCCCTCAGCCACTCCACTGAATGTAGAAAGAAAGAAATTCACAGTGCAATCAGCAGCTACTGGCAGCCTTTAAGGTCGAGTGTGTTCTTGGTTTCTTGTTACTCAGGACCTGAGCAAATGTTGTGAATCAGTTAGCATACCTTAAATAGCAATACTGTCCATTCAAATTGTTTTTACAGGCAGCATTGAATGTCACATGTTTTATGACATGCAAGACAGCTACTGTATCCTAAACACCCCGTACAGGTCGCCAACCTGTCGCAGGGCTAACACAGAGAGACAGACAACCATTTATGTTCACTTTCACACCTATGTGCAATTTAGAATCACCAATTAATTATCACCCCACTAAGTGTGTGTCTTTGGACTGTGGCAGGAAGCCAGAGCACATGGAGAGAACCCACGCGGACACAGGAGAACATGCAAACTCCACTCAGAAAGGCCCCAAACAAACTCAAACCCAGGACTGGGGTAACAGTAATAACCACCACGCCACCATGCTGCCCTGTACTACATTTTTTAGGCCTGTAAAAAGTACCACTCCTCAGTCCTAACAGTTTTCCACCTTATGATCAGAACTATTCATATGGATTTATTCTTTGAGTGGAACGTCTGAGAAAATGTCATCATTGTAAGAAATTTTGGACAATTTCATTAGCGGCGCAGAAGCTTTGTGAATATGTGCCTATAACTGTGCCTTGTGCTCTTTGTTTTAATCCTTGAACTCTTCTGATTATTGAGAAATCTCGTTACAAACCCACATCTTACATGTGTGAAATTGCTGCAAACAAAAGAATCCTTCTTTAACTCAGTGAATTATTGTTTTATTGATGTTACCTATGAAGCGACCACTTGTCTAATGAAAGTTTTTACTGTGATGGCTGCAAATTGCAAGAAATCTCAAGACAACAAGCTGCTTTAGATGGTGCAGGAGACATTAATGCCACAGAGAGAGAGAGACAGAGCATTTCTTTACTGCATGCAAAGATGGCTATCTTGGAGCAATGGACTGACCTCACATTTTAAAAAAAGACAAAAAAAAACATATTTTTTAAAAAGAGATCCTAATCTGCAGTGACTCCTTAAAACAAGAACCTCAGATGCTGTTACTGAGCGCTACCCACAACACAAGGCCAGCAGACATTGATCTAGCTGTGTTGTGGACAGGAGTTAGCCTGCTGTGCACAGCTTGAAGTGCCAAACGCCACCACACAGTGACTGAGAAGAGAGAAAAAGAGCGGTTAAAGAATAAAAACATTTTTAGTGTGCAGATGGTAAACCTTTGAACTGCTTATGAGCTGAAGTGCAGCATGAGATCCTTCAGCAGTGAGGACCCTGCCAGGGTGAAGGTCTAAATTTAAGTATCTAGTCTAGTGTTGTCATATCCTGCTGGAGGACCTCTAACAGGAAAAAAACAAACAAACAAACAAACAAACAGACACACTCGGTGCTTTTAGTTTTTAAACTGTCTTTCACACCCATTTATGCAATAGATTTTTTTTTTTTTGACAGTGTCGCCTTTTGCCAATAAAGCTTTTTAAGACTGGGCTCAATAGTTACATTTTAATTTCCTGTGAATGCTGGCACTAAAATGTAAATCATTCTGGGGTGTTACCTACAGTAGGTGTTCTACATGTGTTAGACATGAGGATTAGTTTGAAAACTAAATTGCCTCTAATCCAACTGCTAATTCTAACTTCTGCTTTTATGGTACAGAGAATCCACTCTATAAAACTAATGTGTATTTTAAATGCTTAGTCATTGATATAATTCATACAAAGTAATGGTAATGGGTGTATACAGTTCCAACATGGAAAGAAAACTAAACTGATTGAAGAACAGAATTTGACTAATCAACTATTTGGCAATAAGACTCTGAAGCAACATAGCAGAGTTGCTTCTATTTGGCAGTTAGACTCAAAACCCCCTGGGTCTAGACACACCTGGTGTTGGAGATGTAGCTGGCAAAGCCTTGGATGAGGATGTGACCAGCCAGAATGAGGTGAAGATGGCGAGGAGGCAGGTCACACCAATAAGAGTCTGAAAGGCAGAATTAGAGAACGGTACTGACACTGAAGCAGAGGGAACTAAGACTGATTGGTTTGCAGAAGGCAGGCAAGAAAACTGCTGGACCAGCATGATGACCATAGAACTGAGTTTGACGGTGTGGGAAAGCAGTGGTGATGAAAGAATAGGCAGCCCCATATGCTCAGGAATGAAGGCAGGCAAGTTGATACAGGTCTTCCTAATTGAACTTATGCAAAAAACTTAATTTGAACTTCCAGTTTTTGTCACTTCAGGGTAAGAGAAACATGATCACATTTTAGGTTTTATGAAGATTAATGTGTCATTAATTCAGAAATATTAGCTTTCATTTGTTTAGAATCAGTCCCGTTCACTCTTTTTTTTGTTGTTGTTGTTGCTCCTAAATGCCCTCTGTTCACCTCTACCTATTTTTACCAGGTGGTCTGACATTTATGCTGAGCACACTGTTATTTTTTTTTTAGAGTATTCCCTAAAAGAAGCTTCACTTGGAAATCAGAACATCTGCAATATCTCTTAAAAAAAGCTGGTTATAAATCATGACCTTGGTTGGCAGAGGAGATATTACTACTTGATTTAATGTAGTGACTTTGAGATTGAGTAATAATAAAAGCCTTAGAGGCTGAAAGATTTTTGACTGTGAACCACTATTTAGGTATGAAACAGCCAAGGCTGCAACACGAGCCAAACTTAAACGTATATGTGTTAACAAAGTAAAATTGCACCAACTACAAAATCCAGAGCATTAAATCCTTTCACTTTTATAGAAACTCATTGTATGGCTTCATAAAGCCAAGCTGAAAATTCTTTTTAGGTTTAGCTTTCTCTTCTGTTTTCCTCCTGTGATTTGATGTGTTATGGCTCAGTCACACTAGAGTAAAAACAGGACTGAAACGTCCTTGTGAATCTGTGGTCGCCTGGTGATCGCATTGAATTTTCACATCTGGAGACTGAATGCAAGTAGAGGTTGAGCATGCAACACCCTCAACCTCTGGGTTACTGCTTCTAACTGCAAGGCATACACAGGTCACCTGGTGAACGTGACCCATCTCCAGACAATCATGGTCCGACTTGGAGAGACTGCAATCACTTTCAGACAGATTGGTGATGTTTTGCAAATAATTGCTTATTTATAAATGCAGACAGATTGCAGCATGTTGCAATCAGTCTGAGTCAGTTCAATTCAATTCAACTTTGTTTATATACAGTAGCGCCAAATCACAACAAACAGTTGCTTCAAAGCACTTTATATTGTAAGGTAGAGATCCTGCAATAATTACAGAGAAAACCCAACAGTCAAAACGACCCCCTATGAGCGAGCAGTTGGCAACAGTGGGAAGGAAAAACTCCCTTTTAACAGGAAGAAACATCTGGCAGAACCAGGCTCAGGGAGGGGCAGTCACCTGCCGCAACCACTTGGGACTGAGGGGAGAGAGACAAGAGAAAAGACACACTGTGGAAGAGAGCCAGAGATTAATAATAACTAATGATTAACTGCAGAGTGGGGTATAAACAAAGTGAAAAGAGGTGAATGGGAAGAAACACTTAGTGCATCATGCCCCCCCCCCGTGCATGTAGACGGCAATAGATTTGCAGCAGACAGCAAGAGACTAGTGACTTTCAGAGATTTATTACAAAAATATTGCATGTAATTGCCAGCTTGACCCCATTTAATTGCAAACTGATAGCAGACTAACCCTTTCTTCTGAAGCAGCTATTTCAAAAACAGCAAGACCCCAAGTTCATGACATATGGTGACAGTATTTTTGGTTGTGCCATAGCCCCCAGCTACTGTTATCTCTAATGTGTTTGTAGCATTAGTGGAAATGATCATTTTTAGCTGCTTTGAATAAAATATAACCACAACAATATGATTACAAATTTCAAAAATCCGAATTCAGTAAAAATGCATTTATATAATTCATACAGTAGAAACATTTCAAACGGTTTCACTGTTTAGAAAGAAAAAAATAGTGAAATAAAAATGAATAACAGCAAAAACAAGAACTTCTAGGTGATTTTTAAAGGAGACCATTGACTTGGTCTGTTTGATATATTGTTCTTCCACAGGTTATTGCATAAACAAGCAAAAGCTGCATCTCCAGCATCTTTAAGTGTGATGGAGAAAGTGCGGCTGGTATTTGAGGACCTAAGGGCTTGTGCAGAAATGTATGGATATAAAGGTTAAGTTAAAAACCCAAGGTTTTATTTAAATGCTCTGTAAACCAATAAATGGACCTTAAAATCAATGTTAAATGCTATAGGGAACTAACGCAATGAAGGCGAAGGCAGAAGCAGGGCAATGTTGTCTCGCTTTTCTCTTTTCTCAGGTTAAAACCTTTAAAACAGCAGAGCACTGAATCATTTCCAGCCTTTTAATTCACAAAGTAGGAAGACATGCTGAAAGGGCACTGAGCAGTGGAATCTGCTTGTTATAAGAGCATGAGTGAGTCTTACTGTATCATGAGAAAATGTTGAGACTCCACGACTTTTTGTGAGAACAAACTGGAATAAGGGGAACAAGATTCTCTACCAGTGATCTGCTATCAACATGCCAGTGACAAGCTTGTTGTCCTTTCTCACATGTAGGAAAGAGCCTACGTCAGACATGTTTGCACTTCTGGAAATTCTCCAATGTGATTAGGTAAAGGAGCATCCTTTTTACAGTGTACAGAAGGCAGCACAAATAATGGCCGCTTGTATGGAGGGAATGTGACATGGTCATGAGTTGCACAGTGTTTTTGGACTCTTTAAATATTCCATGAGATTCTTGGTTTGCCTTATCTTCATATTGTTTATTGTATGTATTTCCATTTGGTACATAAACTCATGTTTTTAACTCCTAGTGCTTTAGTTTATTTTGTTCTTCTTTGTGATCCCTGGGTTGTTAATGTTTATATTGTTTCATATGTTTTTTCTTTAAGTGTACTTAGTTTCTTCATGGTTCCCCTTTACTTCCCTCAGTGCATGTGCATGTTTGCCTGATGATTTCTAGAAAGCGTAGAGTGTATGTGCGAAAATGGACAAGTAGACAACACAAAACCTCTCAGAGGTCCATGTCCATGAAGGCTACCTGCTTCACAGGTACAGTAGAGCAGTGATATTAATGTTGTTGCTAGTTGGTGTATTTGTCATCAAAGACTCATAGAACTGACAAATAAATAAATGCATCTGTCAGAGTGCAATGCAATAAACTGTGAAGCTGCTACTTGCAGTCGCCCTGTTATCACTGGTTACCATACTGTAGATTTACTTCATTGGGGGTTTGGCTTCAGTTATGACCTTGGCAATTCTGCTCCACTTTTCGGCTGTTAAAAATAACTACAAAACTCCAAAGGCAGCACACTGCACTGGAAATTATGGCTTCTTAAAACTGCCCTTATGAATGGCCATAAACATAACCTCCGTCTGAACAAATAAGCCTTGCTGAGGGCTACAGCAGAGCTGCCATTAAACAGGAGTCCCCTGTAGCTCAGATTAGTTTTTGTGCGGTCAGCCTGCCAAGAATAAAACTCAGTCTATATAGCAAAGGGCTGTAACGACCATGAACCAGATGACTCCCCTCGGTCTTTAACGGCGGCCTCAGTGAATGGAGTATGAATCAGGAGACTAACATGCAAGTCAAGAGGAACGGTGCGGACAGGGATATCACAAGGCCCAGCTCAGACAGCAGCAATAATGCAGCCCTCCAAATCCTATTATCATTGTAATGGAACGGATGGCGTGGGAGGAGAGAGGATGGGTGTGTGGGAGGGGGGGAGAAAGACGAGGTGTAAGGGTGCTCCTTCTCTCTGTCTCTCTTTGTCTCAAGAAAATGTGTGTGTCTGTGCATACACATACATAGAGAAACACATCTTCCTCTATCTTATTGCCAGTCTAGCGGAAAGCTCCAGGGTGACACCTGCGTGTCAAATAAATTCCTCCCTAAAGAAGAAAAATATCAAAAAAAAAGTGGAGATTTCTGAAGTAACTCTGGGCTTTAACTGAAAACATCTTACAGGACTCCGGCAGGAACAAGACAACATAAAAACCTGAAAACAGATGAGAACTGTATAATATAAAAGAAACTATGATATAAGGCCAGATGCAGACAGGCAAAAATAGAAAACGATAAACAATGCAATGAGACCTTATTCTGTACGATGGCTCTACAGAAAAGGTGTCTAAGCTGATGATTATCTCCAAATACTTGAGTCATAGCAGCCATTTGAAATAATGAATAAAAGAAGCAATGAGCCCCATCTGGATTTACTACTCATTAAATCTTCAAATAAAAGCACTGCATTTTTCAAAAGTAATTGAGGTGGTCCAGAGGGCAATAAATGGCTGTCTGGCACTACTATATGGATTATGGATACCTTAACGAGACCCGTGCCATTTGGAGAGATAAAAACCTGTGACCCATTTGGACAGGTATAAAAACAGCTGAGAGACCTCCTACTCACAAGAGTTCATTATAATGATGCATCTTTGTACAGTAGTTATTACTCCATGTGCTAATTACCCTTCTTCTTTACTATGAAAAACTGGTATCCTGGAATCCCATTGCTGCGTCTGTGTGTATATATATATATATATATATACACACATATATACATATATATATATATATATATATATATATATATATATATATATATATATATATATATATATATATATATATATATATATATATATATATATATATATATATATATATAACATGAAAGGATACCAGTGCATTTAGTGTCTGGCTAAAACTGGTTGCACTTTGTCCGAGAAAAAGCTCAAGTTAGGAACTCAGGGGATAAAAGCATTTGAACTGCACTGGAAGTCAGAGAACAACACCTGCCATAAACAACCATTGTTCTGTATTTACACTGGCAGCATCCCCAGTGTCTGGCCCCAGTGAAACCCACTCTGCACTAAAAGTCCTTTTAGCTGCCATTCCGCTAACCCACACAAATCGGTGTTCGTTTTTACAGCATCTCAGGACTTCACAATAGGATTGCAATGGCATATTTCTGACATCTGTTGTGCCACTATGGATGTGAAATTGGTCTTAAATTGCATTCGTAATTGTCTAAAAACAGTCTTAAATTCAACTTGGTAAAACTAAAGCAACCCTGAAATAGCAAATCTCCCAGAGGTAAAATTCAGTTTTCTCTACTGCCAGCAAATATGCCACTAAAGAATAAATTGTTTCAAGCACAAGACGTGCTGCTTTGTGCTGTGAATTTTTTTTTTTTTTTTTTTTTATCGAAACCCACGACAACATTTTCAACACCTCATTTCCTTGTGATAATGTGGATGCTGACATGGTGTTTACTCTTGAACCAGCAAAATGCTGCTCACACGTTATGTAATGTGTTTCTTTAAAAGCTTGACTTCTGGATTTGAGTTTGTGCAGTGGAAGACACCTTCATTATGCTGCCATAGCAGAGCACATACAGAATTTCACAGATGAAATCCAGGACATGCTGTGTTTTGGTAACAGTAGACCATCAATTTAGCAGTGCAATTCTCAGTGAAAACATGCAGTACAAACGGATTTGATTGCAGTGACAAATAGAGCTGGAAAAGGGTATGAGCATAGCATCAGGGGGAGCAGTGGGCTTAATGTATCCCCCAAAGCAAGTGTATAAATAAAAGACAAGACTATAAGTGGCAAAGGGTGGATACTGAGACATATTCGTTTCATTTGACAAAGGACACAAGCTGGGCAGTGATCGGCCTGGAAAGGTTAGGAGACACTGGGCTAACAAAGTGGAGGAATTTAGCTTTGCTACAGGTGGGAACAGTACATTTTGCAGTGACAAGAACAAGCGTCAGTCTGGCCAAGTGACATTAATATTAACGGTTAGGTTAGTGTCCTTACAAGATTCCTTCTCATAACCGTGTGACTCAATATGTAGGAGGAATCTTGTAAGAAGATAGAGAGAACCATGTAAAAGCATCCCATAACCCCCCAGAGCAGTTGTCAAAGCTTTAGATGGGCATCAGAGCATACACTGGATCTCTTCAGTATCTTCTCATCCTGTGCAGAAGCAAGAATCCCACTGAGGATGTAAAGCCATGTTCTAACCATTAAGTACTGCAAGAAAGTAGTGAGTGAAAGTGAAGTAAGACAGATGTACACTGATGATCCCCACAGGATACACAATGCAAAGAGATCTTGCCTGGTCCAGGTGTCAGGAATTTGCTTTTAGGTGCCCTTGCATTAATGAAAACAATAAACATTTGATATATAACATGTGCTAAGAACAGAACACAAGGGCAACTGACTTAACTAGAAGATTACTGAAGAATAATGAATGATCTAAGATGTACTTGAGACCTTGGATTCATTTATGCAGTTTGAAGCCTTTCAAGCTTCTTAGCGAATCTATTTAAGTTTAACTTCTGAGCATTGCTAAAAATATGAAAAGCCTAAATTCATGAGATACATCTGAAATCTGTCAGTTCACAGCATTTTAAATTTCTGTTCAGTTCTGGGACTTTTGCTTTCCTCTTTTACCTAACATACTGCCTGCTTACTTGTTGCACTGGTTATATGTTCTGATTTTAGCTGTCAAGTTATCTACTTGTCATATGAATCTCAATTGGTCATGTGACAAGGGCCTGTATTATGCTGTAATATTAACTGATCATGCCAAGAAGAAACAGACAGATGTTTTATAATGATTTCATGATCAGACACTGGAATACACAAACGAAGAACAGGGGACATGGAAAACTGTGTTATAAAGTATATTATAAAAGCTTTAGTTATGTGGATAAGTTTGATCTGGTGGAGAGAAAAGACAGGCCGGGAGGGGGAAAGGGACTGAAGCCGCTGTTGGAAATTGGGCAAGCAGGCAAATGAGATTATTTTATGGCTCGAGGCTGCAAAATAAAAAAAAAAAGGTGGCGAGCACACAGGGAGATAGTTAAGTTAAAACAAGGAAAATCCTAACACAAAGACAGAAAACCTAGATTAAGATATGCTGATTAGCTGACAGAGCCAAGGTGTGAGATAAGGAACCAGTGGGAACTGGTGGACGCATCCTGCACCCTGAAGTCTGACAAAAACAACACACAATTTTCTCATATGCACTGCATCCCTGGCATTTTCTAGGACTTGCCCCCCCCAACAAAAAATTTAGATTGAATTTAATTTGGTCACCACGGTGCACCTTTGATCAGAGTGCTCTGATAAGCTTGCTAAAATTAAGATGAACTCCACCTTTTTGAAGCACTGTCCCAAATAAGCTTTAACAAAGCAGTATGGGATCATTCATTCTGTGGTAAGGGTGGTCCAGATTACACAGGTAGGATAGCAAACCAAACAGTGCACAATGGAAGAAGTCAATGACATGGTGAATGGTGTTAAGATGGCCATTTTGATAGAAGACAGCAGAAGGGTGGATTGAGAAGAAATCAGAGGAGCTGTTGAAAAGTCCTGAAGGCACCATTTACAAAAATGGCTCTTGATGATGACCACAGGTGGTTCAACAAGGCCACTGATGCGGACACTAAGCACCAGGATGTGAAAGGTAAGTTTCTACAACCTCATGGTTCAACAGCAAATGCTCACATGGAGGGATGTCTGTTCAGTCTATTGGAGCTAACAGGTTAGGTCATCTCCACTCACACTGAGCTGGGAAAAAGAGAGCTCAGAAGCATGGCCCCTGATGTAATTGACTTCGTAGAGAGCGCTCATGTCTCCGCCTGCTTCCCACTGGTCATGCAGGTCAGACGGAAATTAACTGTTAAGAAATTCATCTTAATTCAAACCAGGCTGCAGTGCAGACTGAACAAAATCACAGGCAGGGAAAAGACAAAGACTGAATGAAACCAGTGGTAAAAACATCCAAAAACAAAACATGGGTGTTGAAATACACCGAAAACATACACAGGACTATAAATATGCAATGAATATCCAGATGCAGGTGAAGCCAAGGAGGTTAGGCCCACCAGTCACAAAGGAGAAGAAAAGACAGACAGGATAAAAAAATACAAAGAATTTCTTGGTAAGTGACAAAAAACAGAGACAGAAAAGCAAACACAGCAGAGACAGGGAAAGGGTAAACATACACTATAATGCCAAAAGCATTTGCTCATCTGCCTTCATGCATATGAACTTGAGTAACATCCCATTCTTAATCCATATGGTTTAATATGATGGCGGTCAACCCTTTGCATCGATAACAGCTTCACCTATTCTGGGAAGGCTTTCCACAAGGTTTAGGGGTGTTTATTGGAATTTTTGATCATTCTTCCAGAAACACATTTGTGAGGTCAGACACTGATCTTGCATGATTGATTGATTGATACCTTAATGATCCCAAAATGAGAAGATGAAAAGGCCTGGCTCACAGCCTCTGCCCTAATTCATCCCTAAGGTGTTCCGTCAGGTTGAGGTCAGGACTCTGTGCAAGCCAGCTGAGTTCTTCCACAGCAAAAGTTGTACCAAATAAAGTGTCTGTGAGTGTATTATGCCAAGTACAATAAGTAAGAAGTACATAATGGCATTTATGCAAACAATAAAATACTTTTATACAACTATTTTCTAATTCATCTATTCATTATTTAGATTGAAACATATGAAGCGATTTATGCGATGCATTTTTAAATGCTTTAAAGACATTCTGTAAAACTTTAAATTGCATATTTACACACACCTTGAAACAGCTGCTTTCCACTGACTCCAAAGCAATTAGAACAACTGTGTAGGCAAACTGTTAATTTAATGGTGTGTAATTAACTGCATTCTTTATATAGCTTATGCATTACATGTATAAGAAAGTATTCTGATGAGACTACATTTGCTTCTACATGTCGCAGATTAATGAGGTGTACAGCAAACAGCACCTCTGCCAGTGTGCTCCTTGTCATTACATCATCCAGGCAAAACATTACTCCCATTTGCACAAATATCTTGTCAAAGCAGTTTAGAGCAGATAAAACACTGCAGAAAGTAAACGTACTGGTTTGGAACAGCAGGGTGAAGGGTTATAACCAAGGGCAAGTCCAGCAGAGTGTGAAATTGCAGCACTGAAAATAAAAATATCTGTTGTGATAATGACAGGTTTGGAGTAGCTCCAGTATATTTTATTGAACAGTTAATGAATCACTGCTGTATTAATTTTGACACTAAAGATGGCATGAAATTAAACCTTTTGTGGCAGGTGTTACATTGCTGCTCACACTCTAAAGTGACTTTTACACAAGTGAATGACATATTGTATTAAATGTTAAGCATTTAGTGAATAGTAAGTAAATATTTACAGCTGTGGAAACAAACTTGACATGCCTCAAGCAGTCCACCTAGACACATAATTTATTTTACGACCGAACCAAGAAACAACACATCTTCGATCACTACTTAAAACCATCCATTAAGACTGTTCTCTAGATCTATAAATCATAGTCCCAAACTAGTGAGTATAACTCAAAGCTAATTAAAGGATTTCAGCCTTCTTACTTCTGCCTCGAAATCTACAATCTTAAGCCTGTCCCTTTCAAGAGGTTGTCTATTGATCACCTCTCCCTTTGTCGAGTGTAGAGCTGTACGGCCGATGCAATCAGTTTTAATATAATGGGCCCATGCGTTTAATTGGGCCTGGCCTCAGCATTCTTCTCTATTGATTAAAATCTCCAGACTAAACCTCTAATCAAGCTTCAACATCGGTCAGGCTATCGCTTCCTGACAATAACCGTGCAAGAGGATTTGTATAAGAATCCTGTCATATTAAGTTGGAGCTTTATGGGACACATTATTCCTTGACACACTGCTAAACTTTGTACAATGGCATATTTAAAATAGATGAATATGAGGAATGGACTATAAAATGAGGATAATTTTGGCCAGTGAAGTCTGATACCTGAAAGAAGTTAACAGTTGATTTGGTAATGATTTGTATATTTTTTGAAGTATTGTTAATTGACCACAGGAAACTGGATTCATCACTCCATAAGACCCGCTGCCACTGATTTTCTGCCCGGTTCTTGTGCAGTCTGACATACCTCAGCCTTTTCTCCCTGTTTCCCTTCCTTAAGAATGGCTTGTTGACAGCCACTCTTGAACTGAGGCCATTTCTGATGATGCTTCAGTGAACAGTAGATGGATCAGCTGAAGGGCCATATTCATCTCTGAAGGACAAAGCAAAGCAAGGCCAAAAACCCCCCTCAAAAAGCATTCTTTTGAAAATGGTCAGGTGCAAGGACTGGATGGAAAATGACCTTCAGAAAGCCCAGAGAACTATTGCTGAAAGTCACTTTGAAAAATGATAAATTCCTTGGAAGCAAAACATTAGACATTCGGGGTGGCTTGAGACTTTTGCACAGCCCATTGCAGTCCAAACCATTATCAAATTATATTTGTTTAACTGAGAGGAATCATCATGTTCACAACCATAAGCACAATTCTGTGAGTACCATTAATAATGTCAACACAGTGAGGTGAAGCCTTGTGCTACATTGTTTCCCTGATATATTGCATTAAGGTCATCTGTGAAAGAGACAGAAACTCCAGGCTGTCAGTTTTGCTTAGTTCAGCACTGTCTCCAAAAGTCTCCAACAGATAATAACAAATATATATGATTATCGATCCCTTCCACTCCTTTGAGATCCGAGGTTGGACAGTTGATGAAATCAAAACAAGTTTTATCTCTTGCCATTTCCAAAGCCTTTATCTTGATTGTTTTTAAACACTCAGTTTACTACCGCAGGGAGACATCATTGTCCAGTGTGAACATAGCTGCCAGCAGTGCACAAGCTAATAATGGGGAAGAAAAAAAAAATCCCACAAAACCTGCTTGTTTATTGAGCATAGAAGGCAATTACTGCACCACTTGGAACTAGGTAGCCATATGCTCAGAGTACGCTTTGTACAGAAAGTGTATCTAGTTTTCATTAAGTACATGCTTTCAGTACTTTATATATTCATTACTCTGTGTAAGCTCTTTTTGCCTGGAGTACCCTAATGGAACATTTTAATGGGCTTAGTAAATCACAATGAAATTCTTCTAATGTTTGCTTGGATTGTATCATCAGTGAATACAGAATGAGACTTACCATTGGGAATGTAACAAGTGAAAAACAAACAAGACGTAATATGGAAAAAAAAAATGACAGTCTGTATGATTTGGAGACCAAATAAACAAGCAGTAATATTGTTTTATTCCACTCTGGACACTCACATCAGACGGAAGTAGCTGTGTTGCACTTCCACATTAATTATTCATCAGCACATTGGAGTAGATAATCATAAATGACTTCGCTGAAGAGGAATTCAAAGAATACAGCATTTGTATGTTTGATGAGCCGCTCGCTAAACACATTTATTTTAGACCCTGTGACTTGATGTTGGGTATTGCACAGAAATAATCCTGATAAATAAAGAGCTGGAGATGCACTGATGCAAGGAGTAGATCAAAGTTACTACTACTACCACTACGACTACTGCTACTACTACTACTACTACTACTATTCCTGCTTTTATAAGATTTATCTTTCATCTCCAGCCCCATATGTCACTAAGACCCCATTTTAAAATTGAGTAACAGAATCAATACTTCAATAAATCAAGAGATATAGCCTGGTGCACCTGGTTATTATTTCTTTCATGCAGGAGGGCATATGTCAGGTCAGCGTTTTATGAGCTGTCATGGACTTCGAGGACTGCTAAGAATAATTTCTTATCATAAGGTTGCATCTCAAAAATACATTAAGGTTGGCATTTTTTTCCCTCCATAACCATATTGACACTTTCACTCAGACATCTTCACTTAAATCAATTTAGGGAGCTGTCATAGCTTGTCGAAACTGTGGAACATTTTGTGTTCTGCCGGCCTCGAAACCTGCACACAGCCAACAAAAATCAGAAGCCCGTTGTACAGCAATGAGAATAATGAGGATGTTAAAAAAAAAAAAATGAAATTCAGGATGAAATTGTGTGCAGCAAAGGAAATGCAACAGTCATATTTTATCAAAGCGTTAGAGACAATACTTTGAAGTCACCCTTGAACTTGAACTAAGGAGTGTACTTCTCAGACAGAGCACTTCTCCAATGTTCTCTGGGAAATTCTGCTGTCAGATCAAATACAAGAAGCACAAAGAGCAGGGGGAAAAAAAAGCTGTTGGTCAAGGAGAGGTCTCTGTTTTCAGGGATTCAAATTATCTCCTAGAGCTGTTCTCTGACAGCGCTTTAACCGTGGCAGTGAAGGCAGTTTGGACATATTGTCACGATAGAGGTTTCTGCTGCCACGCTACCGACAAAAGCTGTTCGACTGCAGCCTTATTTAAATTTTTGATTGGTTTACTAAAGCTTAAGCTTTTTGGCTGCACAGTGCAATTCTATTTCTTTTTTTTTGTGTTTTGCATTTTGGCACCAAAATCATTGTTGGTAATAGATTTCTTAGGCCACCATAATTATAAATTCAGGACAATTTACGTGTCTGTAACTGGCAGCAGCAGCACACAAAGGGCTGGAGCCCAGCTGTCATAGGGTGAGAGGCAGGGTACACCCTGTACAGGTAATCCCAAAACATCTTTTTCTTGCTCTTCAACTGTTGGAGTATGATGCATATATCATATATATTGTAACAAGAGTGGAGTCATACACATTATATCATCCACAAGTATTACTTTGTGACCTGCAGTTCCAAAGCAATATCAGTCTAATGTCTTGTTTAATAAATATATAAATAGCTTTCTCAAACTTCTATAATATCAGCTAATACACAGTGCAGTGCAAAAGTCTAGAGCCACCCCTCATTATTTTACATTTTGCTTCCAAGTAACCAGACTTTCTTGTAATTTTTTAACGAGCAGTAGTTCTTCAGGCTTTCAGGAGGTCTTTCAAAGTTTTTTGTTTTTGACCATTCCTGAAGACTAATTAAAGAAATTACAAGAAAACGGAGAGTTTAGGGTCTGCTGAAGAATAAAGGTGGTCATACCAAATATAGCTTGTTAGAACTGCACAAACTGTGGTTTTCCATTATGTACAGTATTTTCATATAAGTTTGCACGTTAATAAATTGCTGCACCTATTTCCCATTTTCCTAGCACAATATAAAGAACCGTCAAGTGGCTCAAGACTTTTGCACAGTACTACTGCACCACACATTCATCCTACAAAGACATGGTGGCTGAAACCAAAACTCTAACACTTGGATTCGGAACACTAAAGTAAAATTTCCTCTGGCCTAATGTCTATTCTCTGTGCCTCTTCTTCTAATTGGTCTCCCTCAGTACTGTTTTTACCCACCATGAAGGCTGATTTATGCAGTCTGCCCTGAACATTTGCTCTTGAGATGTATCGGCTGCTTGAAATCTGGAAAGCATTGATGGAGATTGTGTGCTGAGGGGCCTGTTCTAAAGTTGGTTACTTTAATGAACTTTTAGGAAACTCTTGGTTTTCCTCTCCCGAGGCTTTTTTTTCCTGAGAAAACATTTTTGATGATTTTTGCGACTGCAAAAAGAAAGTTCTTGAAATGTTTTTGACTGACTGACCTTCATGACTAATGGACTGCTTTTTTTTTTTTTTTTTAACTTAGTTGAGGTGCTCTCATCATTATGTAAGCATTTCCTAAATTTCAATGGCACAACTAAAATGCATTAATAAGGTAATATCTTCTTTGGACATGGGCTCATCTCTTAAAATCTGAAAATTATTTCATATTGAAAAAGCATCAAGTATTGCACTTGTAATGATCTTGTCTTACACTGGCAGTTACCAACCTCCCACATTCACTATTGCATGCCTCTGCATGATCTGTTGACACAGCGTCTGTGGCTTAACGCAGTCTTAGAGATGGAGGTCACAGTGAAGGCCGTTAAGTCGCCTTTTTGATGTGTGACAGAAAAACACAGATTCTATTTTCTACTTCTTTTTATTTGGCTCACATCACAGTGGGAATATTTCACATTTTGGCACAAAATGTTAACCAAGAGTGTCTTTTCTGTTTATTACTGGTTAGAATGGATGACAACACACCCTGTGACTTATCTGTGCGACAGATTACAACTGTCAACAGTCCTTCAGTGATATCATTTAAAGCAGGAATATTGATATGCTTTTTAACCATATATAACATTTTCAATTATTCATCTCTTCTGTGCAATGGATGAATTTAAACATAAGTCACAAAAGCTAAAATAGAATTGTAACAACAAAAATATAGATTGGTATAAATTACACAATACCTCTACCACACATTCTTTCTTTAATGCTTGTCACGGCCCAACCATTTGCGCTATAATCTCTTCTTCTTGATATCTGTGTCTTTCTCTCACAGCTGCACTTAATCAGAGGAGACAGGTTAATAGTCATTGGCCTGTAGTAGCCGTAATAGCTTCACATACATGAAGAGCTACTGTAATGACTACATCTTCATGTCAATTAGGTTTAGACATTTTACTAATAACCTTCCACTCTGAGCTTCCTGACTCTTTATGCTCGATGCTTTAGGTTTGCAGTGGTTCTACTTTATATAAAGAGAGACAAAGGAGAATGCAAAGAGGATTCATCAGCAGCAAATGTAATATTTAAAAAAAAAAAAAATTCAATTGGAAGAGGTCAGGCTTTTGCATATCAAGCAGGCACTGAGCTCATCATAGTGTTAACTGAGGTGTTAAAATGTAGATTTCATATTCTGGCTCAAAATACTTGACTGCATTTCATTGTAGCCATTGCATCGCGTACTTATTGTGGACTCGTCTATTTCAAATAGCTTTACATGTATTTTCTGACCTGAGGGAAAACATTTGTTCCTCAGTGAGCAGCAGTACATGAGTTATACAGTGAAGCCTGCTCTTTCATGTAGACCACTGAAATGAAACGTCTGCTCTGACCAATTGCTATGAAATGACTATGATAGAGGAGGTTTGGGCAGAGGTGCAGCCGATGTGGTTCACAGGAGTATTTTTTTTCTCTGTCTTAAGCCATCCAACTACTTTTTTTCTTGTCATAATTTTGATGCTTTCTGACAGATGAAGTGCACAGCAGCTTTGGCACAGATGAGCCATAGGGAAGGGAGAGTTGGGGTACTATTTGCATTATGTATGTACCCATACTTTGTTCTTTGAGGCCTGTGATTCAGCAGTTTGAAATCAATAATGAGCTTTACAAGAAAGTACCTAATGGGCAGGTGTTCATCACTCTAGACAGAACACACAGCATAAAAATAATACAGGTAGAAGTATCAAACTAAATCATCATATTTCATTAATAGCTCAAATTTTACATTAATGAGTGCCTTGGTTTGGATAGCTGCCTTCTCTCTTTTCTACATGAACGAAATAGGATTTCTCTGTTATTTATTTCCAATGATTACCTGATTTAAACATTTAAAATGTTGACTTTTTAGATAGACCCAACTTACAATTATCTTACTAATCATATGTAAACAAAAGATTTTGTGGGAAATCCTTTGCAGTCAGTGACTGACATCTTTGTCCCAGAGATGTCAGCAGCTGATTGAAATCAGAGCTCACTGAAAATACCCCACCTCTTCACCCTAAAAAGTTCTTTGACTGCTTCTTCATTCCATCATTGTCATAATGCAGGCTGATTTTGTTTGATCAGGTCCATAAAAGCTTTTCCAGAACTTTTTAAAACTGCAGCCTGGTCCCTCAGCTGTTGATTCTTAACAGGGTTTGGAAGTTGTGGAGAATTCAATGAGCTTCTCTTGAAGTCTTCTCTTTGATAATGGAAGCATAAACAGTTAAACTCACAGTTAAAAACTGTTTTTTCATAAACAGATTTTGACTATGAAAATTATTCTTCCCTTTCCCACAAGACTCTGTAGTATATATATATATATATATATATATATATATATATATATATATATATATATATATATATATATATATATATATATATATACATAAATCCCAGCTCGCCCCTACGGGTGGTCTTTTTGCCCTTCAAGCTCAGGTCCTCCAGAGGCCTGGGAGCTTGAGGGTCCTGCGCAGTATCTTAGCTGTTCCCAGTATTGCGCTCTTCTGGACAGAGATCTCAGATGTTGTTCCAGGAATCTGTTGGAGCCCCACTTTGGGGGTCAGTGCCCCGAGTGTTCTGATTACCACAGGGACCACTGTTACCTTCATCTTCCACATCCTTTCCAGCTCCTCTCTGAGCCCTTGGTAATTGTCGAGCTTCTCGTGTTCCTTCTTCTTGATGTTGCCGTCACTTGGTATTGCAACGTCTATCACCATGACCTTCTTCCTTTATTTGTCCACCACTGTGATGTCCGGTTGGTTAGCCATCACAAGTTTGTCTGTATCTGGAAGTCCCACAGGATCTTAGCTCTGTTCTTTTGAACCACCCTTGGGGGCGTGTCCCAATTTGACCTCGGGACTTCCAGGTCATACTCGGCACAGATGTTCCTGTGCCAAGTATGACCGGCCACTTGGTTATGACGTTCCATATATGCCCTGCCTGCTAGCGTCTTGCGCCCTGCTGTTATGTGCTGGATTGTCTCAGGGGCATCTCTGCACAGCCTGCACCTGGGGTCTTGCCTGGTGTGGTACACCCCAGCCTATACTGATCTTGTACTCAGAGCTTGTTCTTGTGCTGCCATGATTGGTGCCTCTGTGCTGTCTGTCAGTCCAGCTTTGTCCAGCCATTGGTAGGATTTCTCTATGTCATGCACTTCTTCTATCTGCTGGTGATACATGCCGTGCAGAGGCCTGTCCTTCCATGAGGGTTCCTGTTCTTCCTCCTTCTTTCTCGGGTTTCTGCTGCCTGAGGTACTCACTAAGCACATGATCCTTTGTGGCCATCTTCCTGATGTATTCATGGATCTTCGTTATTTCATCTAGGATAGTGGTTCTGACACTCACTAGTCCTCGGCCACCTTCTTTCCTCTTAGTGTACAGTCTCAGGGTGCTGGATTTGGGGTGAAAACTTCCATGCATGGTAAGGCGCTTTCTTGTCTTAACATCAGTGGTTTCCATCTCCTCCTTTGGTCAGCTTAGTAGACTGGTAGTAGACTTTAGGAGGACAACACATGTCATTCAACCTCTGTTCATCGAGGGGGATGAAGTGGAGCTGGTTTCAGATTTTAGGTTCCTGGGAGTACATCTGCAGGATGATTTGACCTGGAGTATCAATACGACCAGCATTGTCAGGAAGGCCCAACAGAGACTGCATTTCCTGAGGGTTCTTAGGAGCAACTATCTGACCCAGAATCTGCTGGTGTCCTTCTACCGTTGCTGTGTAGAGAGCATCCTGACCTACTGTCTGTGCGTGTGGTTCAACAGCTGCACAGCAGCAGACAGGAAAACACTCCAGCGAATCATCAACACGGCTCAAAAGATCATAGGCTGTCCCCTGCCCTCCCTCCAGGAACTGTTCAATGCCCGCTGCCAGAGGAGGGCACAGAACATCCTCCAGGACCCCTCACACCCTGGACACTCCTTGTTTCAGCTACTGCCATCAGGCAGACGTTTCAGGACAATGAAGGCCAGAACAAACAGACTGAGGAACAGCTTTTATGCCAGGGCTATCATTGAACTGAACTCTGTGTGGTTTGGACAGTGATGTGGGGTGGTAGTGCTGACTGTGTGCGTGCGTTGGTGTGTGTATTGGGGCTAGATTCGTCTTAATTTACTATTGTGCACTGTATTTTAGTAATCATTTTTATCACTCATATTTTTATTATTTTATTATTTATTGTCTGAGGCACCTAAAAGGAATGCATTTTAAATTTCGTTGTGCAACTTCTGTGTACAATGACAATAAAGATTCTGATTCTGATTCTGATTCTGATTCTGACAACTGGCAGGGCGTAGGTGTTGATAGCCCAGATCTTGTTCTTCCCATTCAGCTGACTCTTTGGGACTTGCCTTACTCTCTGCAGGTACTTGGAGGTTGCAGCTTTCCTAGCCGCCTCTTCATGGTTCCCATTTGCCTGTGAGATTCCAAGGTACTTGTAGCTGTCCTCAATGTCTGCAATGTTGCCTTCTCTTAGTTACCATCCGACTACACTTCTCCAGTCCGAATGACATTCTGATATCATTGCTGTAGATCCTGGATCAGTGAATCGAAATCTCGTTCACTCTTAGCATACAGCTTGATGTCATCCATGTACAGGAGGTGGCTGATGTTTGCTCCATTCTGTATTCGGTATCCGTAGCCAGTCTTGCTGATGATCTGGCTGAGGGGATTCAGGCTTATGCAGAACAGCATATTTGAACATGTTAAATACCTGATACAACTTACTGACCGAAAGACTGACTGAAACAATGTTCATATATATATATATATATATATATATATATATATGAACATTGTTTCAGTCAGTCTTTCGGTCAGTAAGTTGTATCAGGTATTTAACATGTTCAAATTTCTCCCTGTATGTGATTAAGAAAGTTATGATATCTTGTCACAATGTGTCATACTATAAATTTAATTAAAAGGAGCCCTAAATATAATATGCTTCATGAACACTTGTTGCATCTGACAGCAAGAGCATAAAATAAAGCAGCAGTTGGGCTGCGACGAAGCAGTTTATGATGCAGCAGTGCAACAAATCATTTTTGGTTGACATCACTTTAAAATGAGGCTCCGAGTCAAAAAAGACATCTCATTTTGTTAAGGTGCTTTCTGCCTCGTCTCCTCTCTCTTCCTCGCCTTTCCTTTCTTCTTTCACTTGCATCACTGGTGAAGGGACTAAGAAGCAAGAAGAGGAATCCAGGATGTGCAATTTAAGAATTACGTTAAGGGGGAAAGACAACCTGCCAGCCCAGCAGCCAAAAGAGGCAGGGTTGTCACAGATCTTACCTTTTAATATCTCTGACATATAGTTTTGTCTTTTGTCTGAGTGTGATTATGACATCCTTCACTTGCATGGTTTCATCCTTATACTGACAGTCAGCTCAGCCTCAGTCTAGAAAGTAATGCTCATTCAATTCTGTGCCACATGTGAGATTGTGTGTAACGGTCAGTATGGTCAGTAAAAGTCCAAGACTCCAAGTTTTTGTTTGTTTAAGTTGTAGTTGTACCTTGGTTTTACTGACACTTTTCAAGTCACATTGGATCTTCTTCCCATCCTATACTACATTGTCTCCTATATCTATGAAAAGTTAGTCCTATATAAAACATAGTTCTTTATAGATTTGTATTGGGATCAACACAATATTGCATTATTTGCTGCTATCTCATATTTCTACATCATATCAGATATAGTGTTAGCTTGCATTGCTGTCACATGGGGTTGCACTGCCCTCGGTAGGATCATTCATTAAGTCACACAGTGTGCAGGGTAAAGGTCTTGCTTGGTTTGGCGGTGGAGGGATAGAGCTGGCAGAAGAAAAAGGGAAGTGAGGTGCACTGGTGCAGTGTCCCAGGTGGCCTCTGGCTTCTTTAGCATCATTGTCTGTGTGCAGATGAAGAGTGGCAAGAGGGAGCAGTGCAGACTCATCCTCTTCTCTGTCTCTTTATATATATTTAGCATGGAGGTTTAGCACTTCAAATGATAGTCTTTAGCGCTGTCAACCACACCTATTGCTAATTTAGAACTACTACTTAACAGGAAATAAGAGTATCTGGAGAAAACTCAGGCACGGGGCCCCAGGTAGCATTGAACCCAGAACCTTCTTAGAAACGTGAAATTAGACACATAGTTTAAAAGCGACTAAAAAGTTCAATTGTAAATCTGCCACGGTTAATGTATGAGGTTGACCATTACCTCTTTTGTTTGCTACACGGATACTGTTGACTGGTGAAGTCTTAGCTACTGAAGACACTGCGTGAATTTAACAAAAATGATATTGTTTAATAATTGTTTTTTTTCTCATGATAATTATTTGTGGAGCAGGACCGTGTGGCAAAGGTTGAGCTGGAATAACAAAAAATTGAATAATTTAAGGATTCTCTCTCTTTCATAGCAGGTGGTGATAACAAAAAAGAAAAACAAAAGACTTTGCTGCACGGCAGAAATGCATTATGTAAATGTTACCATTTCCACTGCTTAAATGTGTGGCAAAAAATAAGACATAGACAGATCAGGCTATCTGTATCACCTTTGGCTCCTCAGTGAACAATATCCTCGGGTAGAGGAAAACAAATGAGCCCCCATCATTGAGAGTGGCGGTAGGCCCATAACAGCAGGTGGAGATAAGGAGGGTGTTGAGGGTGGATGGCTGAGAGGCACTGTCTGAGAAAACAACCAAGTAAACGCTCAATACCCAGAGCCCAGATTCTCAGAGAGTGCCTATTAATGAATGTTCTCCTGATAATATTCTGCAGTGGATACACTCATTTTATGAGAGCACGGAGGTTTCATCAAATTACTCTGGCCTGTATTATGCATGCAACGCAACAAAGGCCAGATGACTAAAAATGAACACTACTGTGGAGTCTCTCTAACCTGGAGTGGTTCCCACATAGAACTAGAGACTACAGATATGGACTCCCATCTTTACAGCATCTGTTCTCTAACCCACAACTGTGCCCACTGTTGCTTTTGCTGTTTTTAATATATATATATATATATATATATATATATATATATATATATATATATATATATATATATAATTATTATTATTATTATTTTTGCTGGTTCACCAAAGCCAGGGGATATGTTTGCGATGCTGCAACACTGGACTTTGTAGCAGAGGTATTTTAAACTAGGCCACTAACCTAATCAAAGTCAGAGCTTTCTAGAGTGCAAAAGACTAAAAATGATATGTGGTCAACTTTGGCCAGCAGTAAGGAAAATGGACAGGCTGTCCATCATAACCAATCAAGAACAATAACACAATATTGACTGGACACTTCACTACTCTCCACATGACTATCCACTGGACTATCTTTGGCATTGCTGTGCAACTGCCATGTTATGTAAATAAATCTTAGACATATTTAAAAACAAACAAACAAGAGACATAATTGCTCCAGTGTGCTTTGGGTCTGCTGGGTCTTGTCCCAGCTGGACATGTTCAGAACACTTTACCTAGGAGGCTTCCAGGAGGCATCCTAGTCAGATGTCTGAATCACCTCAATTGGCTGCTCTGATAAGCAATACCTCTACTCATCATTCTGTCTTTATGATAGACCTCTATCATAACTATAATGACAGTGTTTCAAGAAACCTTGACCAGGTCTAGGCTCTCTGCTCTCTAGTGCTCTCTCATTAACGTTAAGATAAAGTAACGTTACTAACAGGCCGAGGTTAGCACTGATTAACTCTGACACTACTGGACTATCTTTAAAAATGTTTTAGTGGAATTTCCTACATTGCTGCATCCTCTGCTCTGCTATTTGTGTCAGAGCAGTGCTCCTCCACATACAGGCACACAGCTTGAAGTCAGAGACTGAGGGGTGGAGATGACTTGAAAATTATGTCAGGTAAGGAAAACTATGTCCCTTACTGAGAGCGTAATAAAATGTTCTAGAGCAAAACGATAAAATTTTATTGCTACACCTTCTGGACAAACCTGCATCCGTGTTTGCCTGCCATAGGAAATGAACAGACGCACATTTATGACAATGATGTTATTCATTATCAGAAAGTGATTTTTTAAAAATATTTTATTGTTATATTTGTTGTTGTAAATATACTGTATGTTTTGCTCTGATTCTGTGGTGGCAAGTAACATTTCAGATTGGTTATATTGACATAAATCCTTGTTTATATACAAGATGATTTCTGTACACTTTATACAGACTGGATACAGTCCAGTGGCTGTAAATGTATAATGTTGATGATTTTCCCATTCACTGATTTATGCCAAGTGGAGCTGTTACTGCTGTCAGAGTTGCTTTTTGTTGTAGGTGATGATGCTGATTCTGTTTTGGTGTTTTACACCATATTGATTATAGCGAAAATCTGTAACTAAGAAAAATGTCCTGATCGGTGAACTGAGCTGTTATAGCCAAATTCACAGAGCAAGTATTGTCTTTAACTAATGTTCATGATTAGATAAGTTGTGTTTAAATAAAATCAGATAAGTTTTCCCCAGTGAACAGCGGTTACCACTGGGTCGGGATTCAGTCTCTAGCCTTGTGCTAATGGGACTTTAGTAATTGATTTCACTGTGACTGCAAGCAAGCTCCAGCAACCATTCACAACTGGTCAGGGAATACTCATTTTTCCCTAGCAACTGGTAGCTCCTAGGTGGTCGTCAAATACTCTATGGGCCTGCATGACTGGGGCCTTAAACATTTATTTGAAATGATTCCTTGTTTATTTCCCAAAGCTTTCACTGAAGTTCTCAGCACCACTGATCAGTGAAGACTGGAGAACTGAGGTCGATGCAGGCTTAGACTGGTGGTGTATCTATAATCAGATTTTGCAACATTACATTTACTCACTACGGATTCCCAAATCTTTCAGCATAGCTCATGAAATATTTACTAAGACTAGATTACAGTTGGTTATAAAGAATCAACAAATGGTAGAGGTTCATACATCTCCTATCCTCCCACTGTTTTCTGAACTGTGCTTAGATTCCATGGCAGCCAGAGGACACGTGTCCTCAAAGATGATCTTTTCCAGCGGTCCAAAGCTTGATGTCATAACCAATTCAGCTCTGGAGCTTTCAGCCTGTGCCTCTGATGATATGGTTATCCTGGATGATGGATGCTCCATTAAACAGCAAAAAGTAGATCAGGAGGACAAACGTGTAAGTAAAAGTGGAAAATGTGTTTGTTGTCACAGCTTCCTTTAAATTTTTTTAACTGTTAGCTTTGTTTCTAAGTTTATTTACTGTCATATCCAAATTATCTTATTTTAAGTAATACTGGCCTGTCTTTTACTCTCTCCTTTTCCAGTTATTTAAATCTGGTGTAAATAATATAGTCCAGGAACACAACATGACCAAAGGTCTGACTGACTTCGCAGAGACAGAGAGCTAAAATCCTCACTACAGACGTGGGTGAAAATTGTGTGTAATTAAGACAGATTTTTTTCAGGCCTAGTTACAAAGTTTATTAAGTTCTTTTTAAAAAACATCATTGCTTACAGTAAGTTTCAGACAAATGAGAATTGAAGTACATACATATAAAATGCATAGAGTGTATGTCAATAAAATGCTTGGTCTGCAGCAAAGGGAAAGCTGACTGTACACTCTGCAGATCAGCATTTTAGTGTGAACCTCCTAGTATATTCCAATTGTAGTTGACATCTTCCCTATAATAGATAAACACTGACATGCACAAACAAGCTGACCAGTCACACTGACCTGTCACATCACTACCACATCCTTGCTGATGTGGTAGTAATACTAGTAAAGTACAGGTAGCTCTGAACTGTAGGATTGTAAGTACATTTACTTAGTTGCACAAACACACCAGTCTGCAACAAAGTGAAATTATCGTTTGGCATATTGTAATCTCATTAGTAACTATAATCTCTATTACATTTCAGGGCAAACTACTTGCTGTGCTATGATTTCTTTACCAGCCCTATATTTAAAGATTTCTCTGAATAATGTTAAATCTTTACATTTGAGCTGCCTCTCCATCCCCTTACCCAATAGCTAGAATGCTACTTCTAGAGTCAAAGTGCAACTATTTTTAATAGTATTTCCCCCCTTTACATATACAGTATAAATCCCTTTTAATTTTGTTCTCTCCTGTTTAAGTTCATGCCCTTTACACCTCTGGGAGGCAATTAGAAATTGTAAGACTTCACCTGATTGCTCTTTAATTAGCTCCTCGGAGTGTATTTCTTGGTAAATGAGCCAACCACAGACAGTCACCACTTGAGCCTTCAGTGGCCACTTCAAGTGTAGTGTGTGTACATGATAATAGTTGCCTGACTCACATACTGGAAATTTGTAATGGTTCACCCATCTCACTCTGGTCTTAGTGGTTAGATTTTACCCTTAACTTATTCCTATGGTGCTCATCTCTTAAGTGTTTCTCAATCTAATTGTGATAGGCAGAATTAGGAACAAGGAAAAACATGCTTCTGTGTGTTATTGTGGTGCGCATTTCAGATCCTGTTTTACAGAAACAAGTCCTCTACACAAATCCTTTGAGCTAAAGGGCTTCCCAACTACTCAAGCAAGCAAGAAGATTGAGACAAGTGGTAGAAAGAATAATTGCACAATGCAGGTTAAAACTAACAGTCCGAATGTGATTGATTAAGCTTCTCTGATTCCAAACAGTACTCAGAGCCTACAGTTCAGAAACTGCTAATGAACAGTCGGAAAGAGTGAGTGCTGCATCAATCTGCACTCTACCTCCAACAATTTCATGTTAATCATGGTGATGTCTTCCTTTTGCACCACTCTCCAACCTGTTTTGTGAAAGTTTGCAAATGCATTTATGCAGCTGAATTCAATAGAGCTGCATGTCTGCTGATCGAGATAGATGTGTTGGAGGATGAGGGAGAAAAGTAATAACCGCCTCACTGAGGATACTCTGAGAATTATTGACTCTATTATGGATTTTTCTTTCCCCCAAAAGTCACACACTATAGCCGGGGTGTCACGTCCACATGTCATAAAGGTCTTTCTCCTTACATTGATTAAAATTACATTTTTTTCTATGAAAATAATGCCTTTACAAGTTAAAAGGCATTAGATGCATTTCTGTATCATTACCTTCTATTTAAATGGCACTAATTCACAACAATCAGTCATCTCAGGGGTTTTTATATGGCCAGTGTTTAGCATACACACCAGTGAATATGCAAGTAAGTTCCACTCCTGTCCTGTAGTCTTACCTGAAGTCTGCCTCTCACTCTTTTTTAGTTGCAAGACCCAATTCAGTGAGCTACATAGAGGGAGATTGTTGGCTTGGATGGACAGACGGATGGATGGATAGATGGATGGATGGACGGATGGACGGATGGAGACAGAATTAACAGGCGTTTGTTAAGCAGAAGAAGAAAACCTAGTGCTATTTTGAGTCTCAGGAAACTAGAGTAAACTGCATTAAACAAACCTGAACCACACTGCCATCACAAAAAAAGACATTTAAATTTGTTGGGACAAGATGGGTCTTTTATTTTATTACAGTAACATACCGTAATAAAATAACATAATAAGAAGTACATTTTAAAGACAGTATATGTGTAAGGATAACTGAATAATTTACCATTCAACAAGTTCTCCTCAGCTAAAGTTACCTTTACGTAACCTGTCTGTAAACTACCACAACAAACACTTTATGTGGCGACGGTGTTAAACACTTGATTTTTATTGGAAGGTCTTTAGATGCAAAGCTTTAAAGCACTTTCTTTAAGGTAACATCATTTAAAGGTTTATTATATGTTGCAAATGTCATTTGCTGACATTTAAGTGTTTGAATGACTCGAGCTTCCTTGGCTCCTGCTAAGTATGAACACTTACATAAAGAAAAATGTATGATTTTAATCAACAGTTGCACTTCTAGTGACTTCTAGAGTCACTACAGTAAAGGGCAATACTTTCCTGATTGTGTGTGCTGACCAATGTCCTACAAAAACCCATTTTAAAAATGTGTGAAAACAAAGAAAACCTGTCATCTGTCTCATGTGTCTGACAGCTGCATCCCTATTTTTATCACTCCACCTGTCTGGTCTATTATCCTGCATCTTCCAGCTGTCATGTAAACCAAGTGTTGGGATATGTGTGCTCCCCAAACTTGGGTGACCTACTGCTGACCTGAACTTCACCTTTTGTAGACACTGATGAGCATTAAGGGTGCTACTGTGGTTCTCACACAACTCCCTCTACAGCAAAGAACAGCTTAAAAACCTACACCAATGTATTTGGGTATAATTAGTTTTGTTCATAACCAAAGTATTAGAGGGTGATGATGATAGATTGAGAGATCAGGACATCCCCAGTGTTATTTTAACATTTTGTTGAGAACATGAATGTTCAAATAACATGACAATTACTGTTGATATATTTCATTCTGAGCTAAAATATCAGCCTGCTGGTTGTGCCAGATGAAAAGCCTGAAGCTAGCTGCACCAGCTGTTTATTAGTTCAAACTATACTGTGTATAATGATGACTGATGCATCACTACTTCAATGAAATTCCATTTGGTGTTATTACCATTACCAGCCTGTTTCATGCAAAATTATTCAAAAAAGTTACGAATGAATTTCTATTAAATTATCACTAGAGGTGGAACTTGGTCCAACTTACAAGTGATTAATTTTGGAGTCAGCCCAGCTCCATATCTGGATTCAGGAATTCTTTTCTATTCTGAGAAAACTGGACATTTCATGCAATATCTTCTTCAACAGTGCATCCCAGTTTTTTTAATTGAAACTTAAAAACAAAGTAATCTAGACTGAGTTATTCTTCTGTATGGGGACTTGCTGGACACATGCAATCTTGCTCCATTGTTGATTATAAAGTGCAAATTTACAGCAAAGACCTTACAATGTTAAAAAGAGAAAGCAAAAAAAAAAGAATCACCTTTGAGTAAGGACGTAGGTATGGTGAGGTGAAAACAAACAAACAAACAAACAAACAAACAAACAAACAAACAAACAAACAAACAAACACCCCATCAGGCTCAGGGTGGGAAATTGGAGGTAAAAGTCACTAAAGTCACAATTCAGATTGTGTAGATTGCTTTGCAATTTCAGTCCCATCTCCTGCATGAACAGAGGTCAAGCGATTGTTGCTCGAGTGTCCATATAAAGATGCTTATGTAGCAGACATACTGTAATGACATTACTGTAAAATAAATCATTAGTATATTATATATATATATATATATATATATATATATATATATATATATATATATATATATATATATATATATATATATATATATATATATATATATATATATATAAATAAAATTACAGATCTTTGAATGTCTGTTTGCTACACATTAAGTCACATCTGTTGCATTTATCACAGACCAGCTCCATATCCAGAGAAATTAGGCAGACCCCAAAGAAAAGTTTAATTGAGATAAACTAAAGTCATTTAAACAATGAACCCAAACTATGCTTGCTGAGGGGAAAGAGAAAGGAGATTAGCATACCAAATCATCTATTAAAGTAAATGAGGAAATTTTCATTAACTGTTTTTAAAATTTTTTATACTAGCTGCTTTGCATTTAGCTCACAAATAACTCCATTTATCCATGTATCAGGTCTACTGTACTCCAGATTTATTCTCAGACTGCAGCTGACTTTTCTTCTACCTGCAGATAAAACCTTTTCATATTTTCTCATTTCACAAAAAGCTAGGTCTGTCTCTAATGCTCTTCAGCTGTGCCTGGCATGGCATCTTCTCCATCAGGCCTTCTGGCTAACTGCCGTGGGCCCTGTTGTGGTGTCTGTATTATATCAAAGTAGGTAGATAAAGCAACAGCAGGATCATCATTAGCTGTCTGTTCATTGTCACTGGTATGTTTTGAAACTCTGTTTCCGAAATGTTTGGCAGTTAAACTAAAATTGATCAAGAGTGTTGTTTCACACCAAATTTTCAAATCACATTTGTGAAGATGAGCAAGAAGAACGAGTCGTACATGGATTCGTTTACAAATTATGCAGCAGTCCATCGTTCTAAGTGAAAGCATCACATTTAGTAAATTGCAGTAAAATTTTCTAAATCATTTGATTACGGTATATTTCTATTGTGTAATTTTATAAGAGAACCACAGATTCTGTCACCAGTGTAAAATGGCAGCAACTGTTTTCAAGATGTTTTTTCTTCATTTCCAGGGTGGCCTATGTGGTTTAATTTTGCCTATTATCAGTTTGTGCTTTTTGCAGTAACCGCACCAACTGTCATGATCCCAATTCTGACAAAAGTTTGTTTGTTTTTACTGTTTAGGTTGTTTGACATTCATAGTTTTGATCGTTAATCTTATATATATTATATATTTTCTTCAGCATTTTAGAATCTTTAGTTCTTGTCATAATTTAGTTTTAGAGATGTATTTGTTTCCTCTTAACCTCTTGTGTCAGGTTAAGTTCATTCATGTGTCTGTTTCCACACTTAGTTGTGGTTCTCACATCCTGTTTTATTTTGATAGTGTCCCGTGTTTAGTTTTGATTACTGTCACCTGCTTCTTGTTACCTAGCTGTGTCCAGGTTTCCTAATTGCCCTCACGTGTATAAATAGTACTGTCTTTCAATACTATTTATACACATGGTACTGTCTGTTAACTCCCCCTGTTTGCTATAAGGTATGCATACAAATGTTGAACTAGTAGTAAAGTAAAGATGGTCATGTGATCAATGATCTGTATTGGCTTTTTTAAACAATCAAATGGATGAATATTGTATTAATGTTTTCTATTTTATACACAGTATGGGCAGTGGTGAGTGACTCGCAGTGACACGATGACCCTGATCCAGCTGCCACCTCAAATTAGTCCTCATCACTGCATTGGACACCCTGTCTGTTTGGTTTTTTTTGCCTAATGCAATATGTATCCTGTCTTTGTGTTATGTTATTATTTATTAGTATGTGGACAGAAAGAAACAGCTGGTATTTTATGCTTTGTAAAAAAAAAAAAAAAAAAAAAAGGGTGAATGAGTGGCAGAAATAGCATAGGTGTCTCCCAATTAAATGTCAGCATACCTGCAGTCAATCAATAATTGGGTCCGTGTGATTATTATATTAGGATTGAAAATTAAATTAGGGAGTTAAGAGCCATGTGGACGTCAGTCAAACCCTTTTAAAGCTAATTAACCGCTGCCGTCTGAAACTTCCAATCAGTAAAATAATCCAGAAGCATACGCTCTATTAAGGGCTAGATTAATTGGTTCACTGACATCCTGAGGCATTAAAGCGCCTGGTGAAATTCACATACACAGATGCAGATTTGCCATTTAAACTTCACTCAAACAGTTCAGGGAAAGATGAGTCTTGCACTCCTGTCATTTGCAGATTAGGAAGCATACATACGGCCCACAGCTCCCAGTTCACTGTAGCTGCTGACAAATTACAGTCAACTTATGTAGAAACCACCTCTTTTGACAGGCATTTGTTCAAAATAGGTCCTGAATGTGAATGTAGAGATGAAAGGAGTGGTTTTCTTCACAAACTGCCGGGGAATAATTACTTAATATCTACCACTTAGATTCTTTGCAGGAAGTGTATTTTTCTTTTCTTTTTCTTTTCTTTTTTAATACCTCGAAGACCGTACCTGCTCCTCTTTGAGAAGGCCGGTAATTATACATCTTTTTCACTGTCAGTCATTTTAATCATTTTAATTATGTTTCTGTTTTTAACTTCTAGATGTTGCTTTGAAACAAAATATCTGGTTTACATCCCAAAAAACCTGAAAATTAAATGAATGACTACTACTTTGCATTTTTTAAGGAAGAAACGAACTGACAACTCTGAAAAATGTTTGCAAATATGTTTACAAACATTTGCTGGTCTTTGGATTTACAAATGATCAGCCATTAAATCACCTGAGTAAGAACTCTGACCTGTCGGGATATGGACATGGAACTGTGGTAGTTGAGGCGTCTGCCACCTTTGGGTGCTGTGTGTTGCAGGATGTGGCCTCAGGCTTGTTCCAGCACATGCTGCTGTTGCTCTGTTACATTGGGACTGAGGGAGGTTTTCAGGCTGGGTCAATGCCTTCGGCTCTTTAATGAGTACCTGAGTAGTTTATGCAGCATCGTGGAGCCCACCGTGTTGCTGGTGTAGGCCATTGCCAATGAGCCGTGTGCTTAACTTGCAACAATGTTTTGGTGGGTCGTATGTTGAAGTAACAGCATAATGCCAGCACACAGATTTTCCCAGTCGGCCGTTGCTTTGGAATGATATGATCAGTGTTATTATCTCTACCTCTACTTGTTTAAATGCCATGACATCGACACCAGCAAGAATTGCACACACTATAGATATTAGTTTTTATAAGATTAAAAGAAACTCCTCTCCTTCCCTCTCTTTCTCAGGTGGAGAGTTGGGCTGGCATTATGCTCTGCCCCTCCTGCGGGCGGAGTCCTCCTGGTTTCCTGGGCCTCAGCCGTCGCACCTGTTTTCAATTACTCATTGCTCACAGTATTTAAGCACCAGCTTGAGCCCCCACTCTTCGCCAGCTGTTTGTTGCCCATGTGGTGTTAAACAGGCCTCAGATGCGTACCTGTTGGTCCTGGTTTCCCCTGTATCTAATAGTGAATCTCCTTGCTCTAAGATAGCTGAAGTGCTTCCCTCAGACTCATCAATTCTAGTGAAAGGAAAAGTGCTTTCCATTTGTGAAACCAGGTCACTTGTATTCTCATGTCACAGTGAACCTGTAAAGAATGGACTCCATTTTCTTCACTCGCCTGCATACCAGCTAGACCAAGTAAGATCCAGAGTTTGCAGGAAATACTAGTAGCCTCCATAAAAATGTATTTAACTTAGTAAAAAATACGAAGTTTGAAGCGATGTGTGAATATCTTGGCACACAGTATTCAAGAACAGCACATAATTCACACTGCTGGTTATGGGAGCATGCATTATAGCATATAATTTTTCATATTTATATGAAAAATTATATAAAACCTACTGTGGTATGCAATATTGTATCCCGGTAGCAGAATCCATTTCAGGTGCCTTTCATTAATGCTTAAATGTTCAGCATTATGAAGAATCCCGAGTGCCATTCCCACCCCGCTACATTAATCCCAAAGCTTATTCAGTGCAACAAAGATATTACAAAAGCAGAGAGGAAATGTCATTTTAAATGTAAACCTAAAAGACTTTCTATTCTCTTGTGCTGCATTGTTGCAAGTGATTAGGTAAACAACTCAGAGCAGGACGCAAAGAAGCGAGGGTTGAGATTGGACTGTAAATGACCTGGTGATAGCAGCTGTGGCTAGCAGATGAGAACAAGCTTATTACATTTCCCATGGTAGAGTATGCTTTGATAGAAAGGATTAAATAATTAATGGCACCTCAAACACTTCTATAGAAAATAAATTATGGGAGCATATGAGGGAGACTTGGACTGCTTAGCTTGTCTCACACATATATAATATAAATTACCATGCATCAAGAAGGGTTTGCCCAGAACAAATTGCATTTTTTCCAGTCAAGACCTTTCTCAAGCTCAATTTCCAATGAGGTCATCAGTTGTTGCACTCACCTGTCTCCTCTGGAGGAACCACAGTGATCCTGTTTCATTTGTTGGGTGACTCGTTATTAATCCAGGAAAACAATTGGTGTTCTGTGTGTGTGTGTGTGTGTGTGTGTGTGTGTGTGTGTGTGTGTGTGCCCTCCTCTGCTGCTATGCTAAGGTTGTCTTTATCTAATGACTGCCCTAAATTCTCAGAACTCCGACTGGGATGTACTGTATCAGAAACGATAACTTGAAATGTTTTAACCCTAACTCGATTCTCCCTCTCACTTGCTGCAACAATCCTTTCAGCTCTAGTGGCCTTTTATAGTTTTTGTGACATCTCCATGATTTTGATTTTTCTTTTTCTTTAAGCACTATCTCTGCTGTAGTGCGTGCTCTTCATTTTCAAAAATTCTATTACATGACTTTGGTATGTGCTGGGAGATCTTGAATACTCATCTCCTTTTTTTTTCTGTAATAAATTCATCTGATTCTACCCAGTGTAATATGTTCACGTCATGTTAAAGCTGTGCCTCCCCCTCCGTTCTTTGCTCAGTCTCAGGGAATTCATCTACCCAAACCGCACAGCTCAGCTAAAACTCTGTGGCACGATGACCCCACAATCTGTGCCACAGCATTCTTCTCTTTCAGTGGGGGGCTAAAGCTGAAGCACTAGCCAAAAACTGAAGCCTGGAAAGCCATTTTGTGTTACTCCCCTTAAGGCACAATTACAAACGTGAAGTAGAAAAGTAGCTGTGGGTAGAAGGGCCTTGGGTTATACTCAGCTCAGACCATCTGTTCCCTATACAGGAGATTCTTGATCTATTATATCAAAGGGGAAAAATAATGGAGCCCAAGGGAGGGTCAGTGGCCCTGTCGGAGAGCAGCTCTAATACAATGAGAAGGATGTTTGCGTTCCACTGCTATCTCCTGATTCTGCAGGATTCAGCTGACCTCTGCATTGCATGGTGTCAGAATGCAGTCTTAAGCAAGAACCACAAGGTCTTAGAAGCCTTTCCAGGAGTGTATCCAGTGTTGCTGGTGAGATGAACAACAGGGACAAAGTAAAGCGAGCACTTCACATCCTTGCGAGGGCAACATGAGGTCTAATCTTCACTACACCCATTTGCATGCCAGGAGAAGAAAACACAGTGAAGAAGAGAACGGTTTGACCCAGTCGAGGGTCATTCCCAAAACGTTTGGTAAGGACCCCTTTATGTCACAATACAGCAGTTAGTGTTTTGAGCACAAAATGAAATCTGATTCACTGAACAGAAAAGATGCACTTCAGTAATTCAGAAGCAGAAGCGTGGGTTGGTGCCTCTTCTTCCCCACACAAGCCCAGACTCTTAGAACTAAAGTTACATGCAGAAACTTTTTTTTTTTTTTTTTTTTTTTTTTTTGGACCATTTCTCTACAGCTTTTGCACCTCTATGGACACATTTTTTACAGCACAATAACACCTGATCATATCAGCAATGATAAACAATAATGCAGATCAACTGAAAATGACATAAAAAGCTTATTATATAGTCCTCATAGCATATTTCTGCATAGAAGTCATGCTTGCATTAGCAAATGATGAATGAGTGACAAAAAAATGACTTTGAGTTACAGTGATTTGCTACACAGAAGGAAAATCTGTTTGCTGTGCCACCACAAATGTAAGTAATAGTCACTTTAAGCCTGGCTATCCCTCTAAAAACTGACATAAAGATGCTGAAGCGCCTTCATCTCTAGGGAGCAACACAGAAGCCAAAATGATTTAGGCTTTCTTAAGTCTGCTCAACATACACATTGATTTCTAATTACAGCAAAGCACAGATCTACAACTAAATGTCATTTAAATGATAATGCTTATATAACATTTATACTTTGACAAAAGATTTTCACAGACAAACCTTGAAATCAGAGGGACAAAAAAAAACAACCCTGTCACTGAGTTTCTTGCGCACAAAGTTGCAGCCTTGTCCAACTTGATTCTCCTCCATAGTGTTGAAGGGAAGGTCACTGAAAGCATTTTAGCTGTGGAGCTGCTCCAAAACTGTGACGTCCTGCTCATCGAGGTGAGTCAGCACTGAGTTTCCAGATTATCCTCCTCCTATGAAAGACTGGAGACTTTTGGCTTTGGCCAAAGACTCTGAAGCAGTCAGAGATGATTTATTAAAGTATTTTTGATGTGGTTGCTCGAGTCTTGCCCAGTTTGTGGCACAAAATGTCCAAACTGAAGATTGCGTGTAATCCTGGTACCAGCCAATTCATTTAAAGATCTCCTACACCCACACCAACAAAAAATAATATAAGTGGTGGCTGGAAGACAGACAGGCCAAATTCTTGCCATCATTATTTGGCTACTAATCTCCACTTTCATATGGTCAGTGTAAACTTAAACATTAAAACAAAGTTTGCAAGATTTCTCAGAAACAATCATTGTGGGCTATGGATGGGAATGATTAATTTTCTAGAACCCTTGCAACAGCTGGTTTATGGTCAATTTTAGTCATTAGGACAAACTGGAGCTCTAAATAGCACCGTGGGAGAGAGAACATTGTGCATTTAAGGGGAAACGTCACTTCTGGGAAGCTTTAATTCCAGCAAAATAATAATAATAATAAAAAAAAAAAATAATAATAATAATAATATAAATAAAAATAATAAAAATAATAATAATAAAAATAATAATAAAAATAATAAAAATAAAAAATAATAAAAATAAAAATAATAAAAATAATAATAAAATAATAATAAAAATAATAATAATAATAATAATAATAATAATTCATTTAGCAATCATCAGACTACCTGTTGCCATGCTTACTTGGTTACTAATATTTAGAAGGGTAGTGACCTTGAGCTTAACTGAGCTTAACCTTTTTAAAATACAACATTTGGATTGCTATGATAAGGCAGTTATGTTTCAAATAATTTAACTGTAAATTTGAACTTAATATGGCTCATCCGTTTGTGTTAATCCTGACCAATCTTATGTGTCACAGTTGATATTAGTAATTTATGACATTTTGCCACTTGCATTCACACTCACAATTCTAATGTTGGATTTCCAACCTAATTATGTTGAAGTTTTTAAATGTTTGGTGCATTGTGAATTCTTTTGGGTAGCTACACTCACTTCACATGTTTGCCGATTATCTTCATAGCTGCTGTGAGTCCTGTAGGATCCAGTCTTTTAAGAGCAGGACACAGACTGTCCATCTGGGACAATGGAAGTACGGAACATGGTCCATTTGGACCCTCCTCAGCCTTCCTTGGAATGCTGTGGGAAGTTCTACCGGAGGTGGGAGCTGAAGATCTCGCAGACTGGGGCTTCTGTCAGGTGTTCCCAGTGCACCCTTACTAGGACTCTCCGGGATCCTACCCTGCCACCTGCTCCAACTCACCACCAGGTGGTGATCAGATGATAGCTCAGCTCCCCTCTTCATCCAGAACATACGGCGACAGATCTGATGATATGATTGCAAAATCGATTGATCGGCAACCTAGGGTCTCCTGGTGCCACATGCACTTATGGACACCCTTATGTTCGAATGTGGTGTTTGTTTTGTGCAAACCACAGTTTGTCCATAAGTCCAATAACAAAAACACGTGTTCAGATCCACTTCCTCCCAGTCACGCCTCTCCAGGTCTCACTGTCATTGTCCATGTGAGCACTGAAGTCTCGCAGTAGGACAATGGAGTCACCGGATACAGCAGCCTCGAGCACCTGGCCCAGTGACTCCAAGAATGCTGGGTACTCTGAACTGTCATTGGCATGTAAACTCAGACAACAGTCAGGACCCATTCCCCGGCCTGAAGGTGCAGGAAAGCAAACCCACCCCAGTTCGCCACCTCTCTCCGAGGGCAACTCCGGACTGGAACAGAGTCCAGCTCCTCTCCAGGAGGCTGGTTCCAGAAGCCAGGACATGTGCTGAAGTGAGCCTGACTATATCTAGCCAATATCTTTCAACCTCGCACGCTAGCTCAGGCTTCTTCTTCACCAGAGAGGTGACGTTCCAAATGTTAATGATACTGTAATTGCAATCTCAATGTCTTACAACATGCTTAAAAATTTTTTGAATTAATGAGTATTGTTAATGAAAACATTTTTGCTGGAATATGTATTATATCTTTACTAACCCAGGGGTAACAAAGTATTTGGATAAAAGTTTAGGACAACGCATCCAAATTAGGGCAAAATGATTTTGCAGAAGGTAAAGATATCTGCTGAAGTTTTCTATTATGAAATGGGGCTGTAATTTTATCCTGACTTCAACATTTATTTTATATTCTCATTAATTGCAGGAGGATATCCACATCAGTGATGGGTCTTGTTACTGCATTGGTAATGTATTTGGGATCATTGTCATGCTGAAAAATGAAGACACTGTCAATCAGATGCTTTCTAGATGGTATTATATGGCCAATCAAACTCTGATGGCACCTCTTTGTGTTCATAATTCCATCAATTTTGACAAGATTTCAAAGGCTTCAGTGGACCAGTTGCCATTATATGTAGTCTGCACTTTCTACTTTGTAGGTTTGCTGTGCCCACAGCACTGAAAAATTTGACCGTGTTTAATATTAACATCCAACACTGTAACATGACAGAGAAAGGAAAAAATTTCCTTTCCTTGAAAAGTTATTTTCTAATGCTATACAGGATTAGGTTGAGGATTGCTCCTTTATGTGGAACTCAGCTCAGCAGTCCTACGCCATCTACCTCCCTACAGACAAATTGATTAACTCATGATTTGTTGCTGCATGACCAAGCTGTTGATAAAAATTGATCCATTTCGGGCAGACGGATCCCTAGCTGAAGAGATTTTTGAAAAAATTACATGTTGGCTAATTTTCCAGTCAGCTAGAAAAGATTTAGCATTAATAAAAATGTATTACTACATGGATTACTGTCATACTGCGCATTTCTGGGATCTAGAATCCCAAATAGGTAATGACTTTCCTGTATATCCTACAGTACCACTTTTTCTATGTACAGTAGATATAAAATATTACAATGTGCTGTATATTTTTAGATCTGTGTGTGTGTGTGTGTGTGTGTGTGTGTGTGTGTGTGTGTGTGTGTGTGTGTGTGTGTGTGTGTGTGTGTGTGTCTCAGTCTTTCTGTATTTTCCTCCTGCTTGCCAACAAAGGTAAAACTCTAATACCATCAGGGCCATGAGGGTTTCCAGCAATATAGAGGAATACTTTTTTTTCAGGTGCAATAAACACAATCTCACCAGAGGACAGCAGACTGAGACAAGGTCAGTCAGCAATGTACCTGCCACAGCAGGGAAGTCCCGGGATCCAGTAATGCTTTATGCCAAAATTAGACAGCATTATGCGCTTCTATAATACTTCTGGAGTTGTCACAAGAGATCCATTCTGTCTTTATGAATGTCATGCATGAGCTTTCAGGGTGAGATTAAGAGATAGCAGTGCAGGAAAATAATGTCTGATGTTTAATATATATAGTCAAGCTCGATCTCCCGAGGTGCGCTTCACCATGAAGAGTTGCTGCTTGACAGACAGCAGGGGGCCTTCATTAGTACACTACTTAATACGCCACCCAGATACCACTCCAATCTGCACACCCCCACCCTTCTTGCAAACAAAGCATCTGTAGTTCAGGTGAGTCCTTCAAAGGAAGTATATTTGCATCTGGTGCTAAAGCAATTTAACATGATCCTCTCTTATCCTCAGCGCTTTATCACCTGGTCGTTATGACAGCTCCGAGCTGTGGCCTTCTTGTAATGGGATTATCCAACACGTTCACTATAGGAGTTGTGTAGGCTGCTCAGAATGTTCTGTGTCCCCTGTGACCACATCTGCGTGCGCCATCACTGCACAGACCTCCTTCTGAAATCAAAGTCTAGTCCAACAAAGCATGCTAATATCACGCGAAGATTATTTGCCTCATGATTTTACGAAGCTAGGAAAGAAGTTTTGTGTATTAACTGAGCTAGTATCTAGGGTTGTATGGATGGAGAGCAGATGAATAAATAATGGTGGTGGTGGGTTCAAAAGAGAAAGTTGTGTAGTACCCTTTTTTGTAAGAAGGGGGGAAAAAAAGTCACCAGAAGCAAAGTTTATTTTTTGCTGGTAAAATAACAGTACTCATTTCCTCATAGGTTTGGATGGACTTTTTATTTGCCTACATTCACTAATAAATACGTCAGTTACAATAAACAGTATAGTTTAAATTTTTAACACCTGGCAAAAGATATGAAACAGTAACACAAAAAAAAAAAAAAAATCACTGTTTCGTCATTTAAAGTATCACGACGATGCCGGTACGAACATAATTGTACTTAAGGAATATTCAGTTATTGTAACTGGTTGATATTTCCAGTCATTTCTATTAAGTCTTTGAAATTTTGCTGCCAGGAGGCTGAGTGCAGGACTGCTTTACCAAAGTTTACCGATGTAAAGTGTTTAAATGGCATAAGTAAGCTGGGATATTAAAGTCCTGATACGATTATTGAGCCTCCCACACTTACGGAGGTTGGAGTGCTGGATATGTATGCAGCTTTTTAAATTTCACATTTCATCAAAGAGTTGGAGTTAACTTTCACCCTCTTGCCAACCTTGCCTTCCCAAACTCAATTAAAGGCAATCCAAGTTTATTTCATTTGTTTAATTTTCATGCTCCCCGAGTCTTCCTACACTGGCCTGCCTTTTTCTCTCTCTCTCCCTCTCCTGCTCTCTCGGTTCTTCTCTGGCTCGGGCGTGTATCATTTACCTCCTTCAGGGGTGGTTTCTCCAGGTGTCCCTGCCCTCTTGTCAAACACTGATTAACCCGCCTGCTCTTCATGAGGTCATCAAGGCTGAAGAAATCTATCAGTTGTTACCATATCAGACGCTGCCCAGTTTCAGACTCCATTGCATCCCAAGCTGTGTTTATCTCTGTATTCTAGTCTTCCTGTAAATAAACCTGTGTTAAACTTTCCTCTCTGTCCAGTAAGTGAGTCCTCCAATTAGTCGGTTCTTGTCAGTAGTTACTGTGGCTCTATGGGTCATGTAAACTTTGCACACTCTACTGCCTTTTTGCAGAAATTCTGGGAATTGAAGAGATGCACAATAACGAGGTAACAAGTGCAAGCTCCCCATAGATTTCTACGGAAGACTATTTATTCATGGATAGTTTTAAATAGAAACTGGCAGACACATTTATCTTTACAAAGGAAGGAAACTTATCATGACTCATGCAAATAAAATGGGATATGGATAAATGTGAAGTTTGATTAGGTCAGGTGGCAAGTATTCCCAAATGGAGAGACATTCCAGGTAGCTCATTTCTGCAGTTACTCACATTTACATAAACTTTTTTCAAGTCATGTCAAATTGAACTACAGTAGCCAAATTAATGGTAAACATGATAGCTAGAAATAAAGCAAAACGTTTGTTAACAGCATGTATAGGAAGAGTTTCAGTAGTGTTTAGATATCAACTTTCACACTCCAAGTCAGATTATATTTAATGTGTGTGCATTCTTCAGTAAACATGACAGAATGGAAACTTCTGATCTACTAACTGTTGTGCAGTTAGTCTCAGTTTGAAGCCTTTGTGTTTTCATGTCAACAGTAAATACAGACCATATCTGAGAGTTGAAAACATCTGCATATAATATTCAATGGAGAGTAATCAGTGTTTTAAAGTGAAAAGCCAGTATCATTTTATATTTTATTATAAGATGCCCTGAGGTAACTGTTTGCTGTGATTTGGTGCTATATAAATTTCATTTACTTCCTCAAACCACTTTAAAAGACCAAAGCTGGTGTTGTTTTCTCTAATTCTGTCTCTCAGATCCTTCAAACTTTGTGTGTGCCAGTCAGTTCCAAGCTGATAATTTTATCTGAAGACATTTCTTTTTTTAAATGGGTCACAAATTGATAAATTAGTTCTTAAACAACTGGTAATTCCAGTTTTTTCTCAAATATTTTTCAAACTGCAGGATAAAGTACAACCATGCACCATGGTATTTGGGGCAACAGGATGATGAATGTGGTTTGAGTGAAAAATAAACGTGTGTGTGTGTGTGTGTGTGTGTGTGTGTGTGTGTGTGTGTGTGTGTGTGTGTGTGTGTGTGTGTATTGTTATGAAGGGAGATGTTAGCCTGTGGAGCAGTGTGGCTCAGTGATGTATTTTAATAGTTTTCAGACATCAGTGAAGCTCTGTGGCTCTCAGGAATAAAATCTATCAGGGATGGAAACTCATGTTATGACCCTGCTAAAACTTCTGAAACAATTCTGTTAAACCCCAGGTGAGAAATGAAAACCTCTGAACCAGTGACTTGCATTTCATTGGTATCAATCGACAAACCAGCAAACTCTTGCAGATATTTTTGTCATTTTCTGGAAATATGTATTCATTGCCTTCCTTATATGTTATCCACCCAGCAGCTTGCCACAGAAAATCATCCGAAAGCCACACAAGTGTTTTTCTCAATCTTTGAAACACTTGGAGCGTTGTTTGTAGTCTTGTCACAGTGACTTGAACTTGGTCTGTCTTGCAGGTGGAAAGTGGCCCTGCTGTCTCACTTCACTTTTATTTAGTATTCCAGTGGTAATGCGGGCAACTGGAGCTCATCTGCAACATTCTCGTCTTTGGCTGCAACAAAGGAGGTTTTAATGCCAAGGGATGGAACAGGCAGTGACAGAATCTCCCCAATGACTCTTTATGGAGTCTTCCTGAAAAACAAAGTCAATAAGACTTGGTACGCGAGCCACGGGTATTGATTATGTGTCTCTGACTATGAGGCATGTGGGGTGATGTAGCAAGGATGAGGGGAAAGGGGAGTGAGTGTGAGGCATGGTGAGGGATATGAATAGAGAGTGAGAAAGGGGGAAAAAACTGAGGGAGGGGTTGCATTTGATGCTTTTGGGATTTGCAGACCTCAGTGAGATGGGGGGGGGGGGGGGGGGGGGTGTGCTGGTGTTTTCAGTTATGATCACGGATGAAGTAGAAGGCAGGATTGCTGTTACAAACCAAAACAATGTGCAGAAAGTGCAACGATCCATTCAGAAATCAAAATAATGTGGCAGTAATAATCCACAGCACCCTTCCATGTTTGTACAGTGATATCGGTTACCTTATGGCAGGTCAACATTGTTGGTCAGTACTCTCCAGAAAACCCTGCAGCTCTACCGGCATGCCCAAAATCAAGTCAAGTTGAGCACAGTCAAGCTCATTTGTGCTTTTTTTTTTTTTTTTTTTACAGTTCCTCTTCCATTTGAACACAGACACTAAGCAAGACAGCGACCCCAACACACAAGTTATTCTACCAACAAGAATGATTAAGAACTATAAATATTTTAGAATGCCAAGTGAGAGTCCTGACCTCAGTTCACCAGAACTGCTGTAAAATGACTTGAAGGAAGCGGCAGCCAGAGCTGAAATTGTTCTGTTCAGAGGAGCTAAATTTCCGCCAGTGTGCAAAACTGGTCAGCAATTGTGAATCACGATCACAGTACATGTGTATCATGCCTGGGTACTGCTCTTCAAGGGGTCAGATGGTGGCATCTCTCACACACTAGTCACAGTAGTCAAATGAACTGGATTTTGGAGGTGAAACTCTCTCAGGCACGGTATGGATCGCTCAGTGTGAGTACACTCTATTTAACTACTAATGAGAATAAATTAAAACTTTAAGTTGAGAAAAATTGAAGCCACTTTATTATGATTAGATGCGAATGTAACACAACACCCACTAGCACACCATGCAGTTAGCAAATTTACAGGACCAACAGGGGCTGCAAGTATATAAAACACGTGCGTTTGCAGCACTTAAACCAGTAATCAGTGTATCTGAACTGCTGCTGAGGGCACTGTCCAATAGACCCACACTGTTTGCCTGACAGATCTTCTCATCTGCAGTAACAAAGTATGATAGCTCACCACAGCAGAGTTCAACCATACACAGCACCGTATCATGCTGTTTCCTCTTAAGATCCAACCTTCCCTCATTACAAGGGGTCACAACAGCAGGCAGCTCCACATATTTGCTTTTTACACCGGATACGCTTCCTGATGGAACCACCAAGAAATTTGTGTCTCCTCCCAAGAGAGCTTCCACTTGTTAGAAAGGTGTAAAACCACTGCACCATGAAGGCATTTCACTCCAAAGCTCTGCAAGCTTTAATTTACCATTTTTCCCTGAAATTAGAATTACATTTATTGGACATTAATGCACAACACAAAGATTTTTTACCTGTGTCTAGGCAGGTCTTTAAATTCCTTAAGCATGTTGGCATACATTCAGTAGGTTTTAGTACACATCAGCACATTGGCATTGTCCTTCACATTATTTTCTCTTCCTGTACTAGAAGCATTTCTTTTTTTTCTTTTTTTTTTTTTTTTTAAGATTTTTTTTTTGGCTTTTTTTTTTTTTTTTGCCTTCATTGGACAGTGTAGCAATGGAGAGTAGACAAGAGAGAGAGGGAGAGGGCAGGGGAGGACCAGCAGCAAACAAACCCAGGCCATCGCAAAAGTAATAAGGGCACCTGCTCACCCACTGAGCTAAACCAGCACCCAGAAGCATTTTCTCAGCTCAATACAAAACCACTTATTTTCTGTGATGGTGATCAGCAACATTCACTACAAACAACTTTTGGTGCATGACAGTATGGTTTTCTCCTTAGGGAAGGAGGAAATCAGTTGGATGTGATTAGTAAGAACACACAAAGTACTTTGTGTTTCAGTGCATATAAAATTGTTAAAATCACTTCCTGATCAGCTTAAAACTGACAGGAACGAATAATTGTAAAGGGTGTGTGTGTGTGGGGGGGGGGGGGGGGGCACTAACTGGGTATCTGTTATACTAGAAGATACAAGATGAAATAAGTGAATGTCAAGACGTCCTCTTACATGCATGTACTGCAGAATGACAAGAGCAGTCCTGCCATGTGTTTATATATTTTTTTAATCTAAGCCCAGATGACCCGCTAAACCTATTATCTCTCTGACAGTATCTCATGGTTAAGAGTGGCTGCTTGAGAGGTCAGGCTCCAACAACATAACTTAATAATAGGTTAGGGTGTGACATGCAAAAGCTAGTGCCAGTCCACTGGGAGGTTTACAAGGCTCTGATTTAATAAAAAAAAAAAAAAAAAAAGCAGACTTCCCCTCATCCCTGGATACGTAAAGCTAAACAAAAAAAGGAGAGGAACTTCCCGAGAAGGTGTGAAATAAGATTCAGGTGGGATCAAAAAGTGAGCTGATGGGGATTGAGACTATGCAGGGGAAAGATGGGTGGCAGGAGGGTGGGTTAGATCCTGCTCAATGGGTTCCTTGCATTATTAATCTGTAAGGCTCAGCTGCAATAAATTTGCATGCTGCAGCATGACTTGGTGGCAGACATCTCACAGTAAGAGGCAATAAAAGGCTGTGGAAGAACCAATAATGTATTTTGTATTTTATGTAATAACAAAATAGCACGACATCCCTTTTTGAATAAAACGTACTGAAAACCTTGACCTGACTTTGGAGTAACAATTATTTCGATTCATTTTCTTACACAAAACCAGTCATAGGTTTGGGCGCACCTGCTCCTCCAAGGAAATCTTTATTTCTTGTAGAAAGATCCTAATATTACATTTAAAACTGAACCATAAAAGACACTGAAAAAATGAAAATGAGCACAAACCATGATGACAAATTACTTTCTTTACAACATATGGTCAGTTTAAATCAAGGAGAGGATGCCTGATGAGTTCAGGCAGCAAAAAAAAAAAAAAAAAAACACTACCTGCCTGCCTGTATACGCACACTTTCTCAGGTACAGGCCATTAAGCAGTTAAACCCATTCACCACCTAAAGTCTCTGTCCTGCCAACTTTTAGTCCAAAAAGAGTCGCAAATGGCTGTAACAGTCACATCAAAAGTTAATTAATTCTCAGTCAGACTGCACATAAAGAAACTGTCATGAGTCTGGAGGGGAAATTTTAGTTAATTTAAATATGCATGTTTATTTCAGGAAACTGTAGGTGACTCATCTTTAAGCATAGCAAATATCCAGGCTGTTTACATATTGCACATTTGCAGCATGCTTGATATTTTTTCTAATTTAACATTACTTTTAGAAATTTCCAACAGTAAACAAGGTCAAAAGATGGTGGTATAGTAGTAGGTGAAAGTAGGCAATATATTTATATTTGTTTGTTTTTTTAAGTTAATGTTTTTTTTTTTGTTTCTTTTTTTTCCCCAAGGAAAAAGAGACATCAATAACAAAAGAGGATGCAGCAGGACGGTCACTGCTACTGAGAGATCCAACACAAAATAATTTGAGTGAGAAGAAAATGATTAAAAACAAGCCAAGTTAAAATAAGCACAACAAACTGCAACCATGTGCTGTAGCATCAGTTTGTTTTTCTGCTGCTTTTAAAGAAATTATGAAAAAAGTTTCAAAGATGACTTTTCAGATTTTATCTTAAATCTCATGTGTAATGAACACAGTCTCTGACAGATAAAGATATATATTTTTTCCCTCTTTCAAGGATATTTCAGAGGGGTATTTTTTTATTTACAGATATTTCTTGTATTTATTATGGGATCCAGTTAGTGTGGAATATGCAGCAGCCACAATAATTCCACCTTGTTCCCATTTCTTCGTTTGCAATGGTAAGCATTTCCTTGTTGACATTCAATAAAAACCTTCACTCTCTGCTCTCCTTGCATCTCCACTTCTGTGTGACTTGACCTTTTCTTAACAAGTTAAATAATACACTTGGGAGTTTCAGTATATGGAGAAAAGCAATATTTTTCCCCTACTGCTCCATTACTAGGCGTAGCTTAGAGAGGGCTTTAGCCTGCAGTTCAATTTATTCTTGCTTCATAAAAAGAAGTGGTGGGGGAGAGCCTTGCAGGATGAAAAAAATACTCAACACTGTTTGATCTGGGGAGTTCAGCGCTGCAGGGATCGTAAACAGGGATGCTAAGACAGAGGGAGGGTTCTCTTTTCTTTTGTTTGACCCCCTGTGTCACCGCTGCTTCGACAGCAAGTAGCTCTGTTGATGGATTTCTGTAAACATTCAGCCTCAATCACTCGTTGCATTTCATCTTTTCTATATTCCTGAAAACAGTAAAACTTTTACTGTTCAACTCAGGAACTGCTGAGAGCCACTGGAGAAATAATTTGAAATAAAACAGCAATATAGTTTATCTGCTGTCATGTAGATAATGAGTTCACTATATTATTTCAACCTAACAATACCCTGTTTTGATGCTTAGCTTACATAAATACACAAGTGACACAAAGGCTAGCATTAAATTTACACCCATTGGCTAAGCTTTCAAACTATGTTTTACTTACAGTATTTAAAAAGATGCTTTTAGGTGCTCTATACCCTCTCCCAAGAAAAGTGTCATTTTAATCAAATCCAGCAAAGAGCAAGAGAGAACTACTAACTTTGCTTACAAAAGCAGCATCCAGGACTGGGTTATGACTGCTACTGTCACTCTGGTGTCTGCAATATCACCACAGACCTTAAGGTGCAAGCAAAAATCAATTCTTTCCTGTTGATGATCATCACTGGTGATGAGAGCCTCTTGTTACAACCCAGAATAAGCTGTTTTCAGTGGAAGAGTCCAGGCATCCAGCACAGGGTTTGTTTTTTGTTTTGGTCACACCAACACAATCCACCAGATTGCCAGATTTGGCGTCCTGCAACTTCATCCTCTTCCCCAAAATAAAATTCAAATTGAAGGGTCACCATTTTATGCCTAAAGCTTGGTATGAGCAGCCAGACACTGGAGCACCAGTGTCCCTGCTGCCAAATTCAGAAAGTACCAGACCCTGATGGCTCCTCCCATGGACCCATGTGAGGTGAGTTCATTCACCACACCCGGAGTCCCTTTAGGCTCTGGATATCGTGGGGCTGTTCTAGCTTACATGCCACACATTGTGTGGAAATCAGGGACAGCTCCCTTGGTCTGGAAAACTGGGGTAGTAGTCCCTTTTTTAAGGAGAAATGGGAGGTGTGCTCCAGCTTCAGGGGGATCAAACCCCTCAGCCTTCCTGGGTACTCGAGAGGACTCAGCAGGAATGCAATACTGGATCAGCTCTTCATCCTCTCAAGGCTGTTCAAGGGTACATGGGAATTAGTGCAACCGGTCTACATATGTTTTGTGAAAGGCATTTGATCATATCCCTCAGACGTGTTCTGTGGGGTGGGCTTTGAGAGTATGGGGTGTCAGCTCCATTGTTGCATTGTTATTCGGTGGCAGAGGGAGTTGGGTTCAGTGGCCTCTGCAGATGATGTGTTTCTGTTCGCTGTGAGCAATAACCTCCAGCATGCATCAGGGCAGTTTCCAGCCGATTTTTGAGCACCTGGGATGAGACTTTGCACCTCCAAGTCTGAGGTCATGGTTTTAAGAAGAAAAAATGGAGTGCCCACTCCAGAATGAGAACAAGAAGTCCTCCACTTGGGGCAGCAACAAGTATCGCAGCAGGAGCATCTGCAGTAATGAGGCTGCTGGAGCGGTATGCTGTGGTGAAGCGAGAGCTGAGCATGAAAGCGAAGGTGTCACTGTGCATGAGTACTGGAACCACAGCAGCGCTGTGACAGATGGTTTGGGATTTTATGGTCAGAATCACTAGCTTTACAATGGCACCTTGTATCATAGATAGAAACCTAATTAAGAAGGTGCATAGACCCACCTCTAGGCAAGGGGATATTATCCATTAAAAAAAAAAAAAAAGTCTCGCAGTGCCACTCCAAGACATTTTTGTTTCACGACACATTTGTTTTGTGACTTCAGCCTTTAATCCATATCTTTATAAAAAGAAACTTAAGGACCATGGTAAAACAGCACCAAGTGTGAGGAAAAGCGCTGCCTTAAATACTAACTCAGGGAACAAATGTCCCCTGCTTTAAGCCCACACAGCTTCATCATTCACACAGATACAAAAAAAAAAAATATGAAGCCAAGACATTAGTGCACTTTTAAACTTTGTCAACAAGAAAATACTGCCAAGGCTTACAGCGATAGTTGCTGCACGCTAAAGAGGGACAAATCTCCAGAAGGAGAAGCAGGAACGGACATAACGTGCTGGAAAGCGGTGGAGCAATTATTCAGGCTTAGAAAATAGCAACATTGCATCATGGGATGCAAATATATGAAATGTCAGCAAATTTCCCTTGTGAGTGCTCTGCTATATGATGTGGTCTTTACTACTGTTGAATGAAAGTGCAGGCAGCATTTTACTGTTGTACTTGCTCAAAGGATATCTAGTTTGAACTCATTTATATGGTTTTTGGCAGTGAAATTTGGGTGAGTGCATTATATATAATCATTATATAGAATGTGTAAAATCCTAATAAAAAAAAGGAAATAGCTGAGAATAACTGCAATGGACTAAAATGTGCTACATCTCCCTTTGGACTGTTGTAAATTATAAAGTTGACTAAAACTGGAAAAACTCAATGCATTCACACCTTTGTGTAATGACTGTTTAATATAGTAAACAGAGACATACTAAGCCAGTGATTACAGACTGACTTTCAAATTTGTTGCTCATTAGTGGATCATTTTTTGGCATTTTTAGACCACTCCAGCTGCTCTGTTAAAGAATTGATTGTTTTCTTCAACAACCCCAAATATATGCTAATTTGGCATCGATTGAATTAAGCGCCCCTCAGATGAATGTCTCGACTGACCTTTTCATAAATGGCTTAGCTCACAGAGGTAACTGGAATCATTTAGAGCACAGATGTGTCACTTTTTCACAATTTATTTTCCGGTGTCACTTGTCATAGACCAAAAATATGACTTTTCTCTGCATTTGTCCTAGTTCTGTCAGAATGTGCTGAACTTTTACTTGAGAGCGTAGACTTCAGAATGTGACCTGCTCCTTTTGGTTTGGAGAAAAGTTGACTCAGTTATTTGAAATAACCTACTATGTTATGCATCACTGAAAACTGGCAGAGGGAAAAATGTTGCTTTTCAGTTGCTTTGCAAAACATTCCCAAAAACAAGCTATGCACATTAGAGTGCTGTGGGACAAAGCTTCACAATAAAGGCACTTAGTATCCCGCAGACCCCTGTCATTCCAGCCTTTCACAATTTTCCCAGCATGAACCATTAATGCTCAGTCGCCTGGGACTGGCTCCAGAGGAAAGGGGAATAAAGAGATGATGCATGTATGCGCATGATACACATTCTAATGTCTGCCATTAGTGCCGTCAGTAAGTAATTTAATGCCTGAATTTTCAAAAAGAAAGCTTGTTAGACGTTTCCATCACATTCTGTTTTTCAGCATCGCCCATTTGTTTGTGAACTAACCATTTTGAAACCTGAACTTTAGCTTCAGGGATTTCTGTCATTTCTTTTTCTTTTGTGAAGTGGTAGGTTCACATACCACAAGCACATATGGAGCACATATTTCTTGGACTGTCTGTTAGTACAATTAACAGCACAGAACACCATATTATTTGTCAGAAATTAAAAAATACTCCAAATGGCACCAACGCGACAAACAGTCAAGAGGTCCATATGTTTACCTAAGAAATTAGTGTCTGTGGATATGCCATATCTTTACTGTCCAGTTGTTTATATAGTTGTGAAAATGTCATAAAATGTTGTTTAGAAAAAATAAATAAATCCTAGCTACACTATATTGCCAAAAGTATTTGCTCATCTGCATTCACACACATATGAACTTGAGTGACATCCCATTCTTAATTCATAAACTTTAATTTGATGTCGGCCCACAGTTTGTAACACCTTCAGCTCTCCTGGGAAGACTTTCCACAAGGTTTAGAAGTGTTTGTGGGAATTTTTGACCGTTCTTCCAGAAGCCCAATGTTGAGGCCAGACACTGATGTTGGACAAGAAGGCCTGGCTCACAGTCTCCGCTCTAATTAATCCCAAAGATGTTCTATCAGGTTGAGGTCAGGACTCTGTGCAGGCCAGTCAAGATCTTCCACACCAAACTGGCTCATCCATGTCTTTATGGAGCTGCTTTGTGCACTGGTGTGCAGTCATGTTGGAACAGGAAGGGGCCATCCCCAAACTGTTCCCACACAGTTGGGAGCATGAAATTGTCCCAAATGTCTTGGTCTGCTGAAGCATGAAGAGTTCCTTCAGTGGAACTAAGGGGCCGAGCCCAACTCCTGAAAAACAACCCCACACCATAACCCCCCCCTACACCAAACTTTACACTTGGCACAATGCAGTCTGACAAGTACCGTTCCCCTGGCAACCACCAAACTTAGACTTGTCCATCTGATTGCCAGATGGAGAAGCGTGATTGTCACTCCAGAGAACACGTCTCCACTGAGAATCCAGTGGCGGCGTGCTTTACACCACTGCATCTGACACTTTGCAGTGTGGTTGGTGATGTAAGGCTTGAACACAGCTGCTCAGCCATGGAAACCCATTCCGTGAAGATCTCTACACACTGTTCTTGAGCTAATCTGAAGGCCACATGAACTTTGGAGGTCTGTAGCGATTGACTTGGCAGAAAGTTGGTGACCTCTGTGCACTATGCACCTCAGCATTTACTGACCCCACTCTTGCCTACTACTTTGTGGCTGAGTTGCTGTAATTCCCAAATGTCTCTACTTTGTTATAATCCCACCAACAGTTGACTGTGGAACATTTAGTAGTGAGGAAATTTCATGACTGGACTTGTTGCACAGGTATCATCCTATCACGGTACCACGCTGGAATTCACTGAGCTCCTGAGAACGACCCATTCTTTCACTAATGTTTGTAGAAGCAGTCTGCATGCCTAGGTGCTTGGTTTATACACCTGTGGCCATGGAAGTGATTGGAACACCTGAATTCAATGATTTTGATGAGTGAGTGAATATAGTGACTTCATCACTTAAGATCTTAATAGTAGTAGTTCTAGTTTAAACAAATGTTTTCTGTTGATGAGTTTGCTTTCAATCAATGTATTTAATTTTGATTTATTCAGTAATTAAATAATCTTGGCCTCATCTAAAATATAACCATATAAGCATCTTAGTAGATTTCTTCCACCCAGTCAGTTACTTGAGCCACTAATGTTAATTAACACATCTCGGCTCTAACAATGATGCATTATTGTTATTCTGTTCATGGAGCAGAAAAGATCTTTGTCATTGTCCCTTTCAAAGAGATAAAGGTGGCACAGAAAATGATTCAAAAATGAGCTGGATGCACTGCTTCTAAAAACTTGCCTTTTTAACTAGACTCCTGCCTTCTCAGGCCCACGACTCTTTATCAGGTATAGAATAACCTGTGAGGGGACGTATTTTTGTTCAAGTACAAATATGCTTATTTGACATCAGTAATGACAAATTATATGCAAAAAGCATTCCTCAGAGTGTCTCTGCAGACCTTGTGTATGGTTTCTCTGGCTTGTGTGCTTGTTAGCAGATTCACAAGGTAGTCCAGGGGGATTTCAGGCACGACCAGAGGGTATTCTTTCAGGACACAGCAAGTCGAGCCAGCTTTTTTCAAACCCGAGCTGCACAGATGTGTAGGACACACTATTGTGAGCAGGAGGTCTGAGTACCACTGGCTGATTAAGGATATATACTAGCTGGTAAGTCTTTGCTCATTTAGCTTTTAAAAAGTCAAACATCCATATTCATCTAGATGAATCATTTTTAGCTTTAGGAAATTTGCTCAATGAGTGTTCTGAAGTCACCAGCTTCTTACTGAAAAAGATTCAACCTAAGAAGTTAATGTGCTTAATGCATGCACATAAATATCATAGCGCCAATCACCTATATGTACTGGATAGATGCTTGCTTTAGATAAATGCTAAAGGTTAATGATGTGAAAAACAGCAACTAAGCAACGACCAGATGGAGCTCCTGCATGTGTGTTAATCTCCTTCTGTCTTTATTTCTTTGCCACACAGAGAGCAACGTATTATTGCACCTTGTAAGATTTTTCATGAGAGTTCATGTTGCTGTATAAAGAAATGGATCATTAGTTATTGTTTGGGTTTATATCATTACCTCTCAGCACTGTAGACATGAATTATGCATTTTTGGGAAATGCAGTTGCCGTATGTAAACAGCTTCTACAGATTTTTCTGCTTTGAAAAAGAAAAGCTAAGATTATAGTGTTCTCTAATGTATACAGCCAAAAGAACTAGTAATTATGTCAAGAGGAAATTAAAAGGGTTTTAAGTTTTAAAGCTTTAAAACAGGCTGGAGGGAAACTTGTCTTCTTTTCATGCTTTTTTTTAAGGCAGGTATTTATACCCTAAAAGTGGCAAAGACTATACTTACTTGTCCAGGTAAACTGCAGCCAGGCAGGAGTTCAGGTGGTTAATTAAAAACACAAAATGATAGCTGTCAACAGAAAACAGAAGCAATTACAAAGCAGTACGATGCAATTGAGTGATAATTTGACAAGGAACAAACGAGTGATGGTTCATAAAAGTGCAGCAATTGAGTGGGAAATCAGAAACAGGTGGGGTGGGTGAGTCAGGTGGCTCTGGCAGATCAATATTGTATAGCAGAAGGAAGGGAAAAATAAGAGGAAAAAGGTTTTTATTGAAGAAACTTAATTCATCTAGGACATATCCTTAAATAGCTATGAAATATAATGTAACATAAAATACCATTGTGAAAAATGTTAAAATTATGAAAATACTGGTCAGACTAAGTGTAGCCTGGTGCAAATGAAGTGCAAATCCAATTCTGAATAAGTTGGGATGCTGTGTAAAATGCAATGATTTGCAAATCTCATGAACACATGTTTTATTCTCAGTGGAACACAGAAAAAATATAACATGCTTAAACTGAAATATTTTACTATTTAATGAATAATATTAGGACGTTTTTAACTTGAAGACAGGAACACATCTCCAACAAGAGGCTGGAAAAGTAAGTGGTAGTAAAAAGAGCTTGAGGAACATTTTGCAATTAGGTTAATTGGCAACAGGTTAGTAAGATAATTGGGTATAAAAAGAGCATCTTAGAGAGGCAGAGGTTCACCAATCTGCAAAAAACAACATCTATAAGTTATGGAACAATTTAAGAATAATGTTTTTGTGATGACTTTGAGCATCATCCAAAGATTCCTGGAATCTGGAGAAATCTCCGTGCACAAAGGACAAGACTAAAAATCAATATTGGATGCCTATGATCTTTGGACCTTTGTGATTCTGTCTTGGAAATCAGTGCATGGGCTCAAGAACACTTCCTGGAATCACTCTGTGAACACAGTTCGCCATGCCATCCACAAATGCAGGTCAAATCAAAGTCACGTAAAGAAGAAGCCATATGTGAACATGATCCAGAAACACTGCCATCTTATCTGAGCCATTTAAAATGGACTGAGGCAAAGCACAAAACTGTTCCATGGTCAGAAAAATTGAAATTTCAAATTCTTTTTGGAAAACATGGACACTGCACTCTCCGGACGAAAAAGAGGAGGAACCATCTGGTTTGTTCCAAAGTTCAAAAACCCACATCTCTGATGGTATGGGGGTGCATTAGTGTTTATGGAATTTGCAGCCTGCACATCTGGAAAGGCACCATCAGTGCTGAAAGCTAGAAGAGTGCAGGTGCAAATCTGACCAGATCTTTCATCAGTTGAAAATATTTCACTATGAAACAAAAAATACAGCAAAGAAGACCCAGGACTGAATGGGACAACATTCCTCTCCTAAAAGTCCAGCAGCAGGAGATGCTACACAGTGGTGCACATGGTCCTGTCCCAGCTTTGTTTTTGAGATGTTGCTATTCTGGTTTGTTTAACACGTTTTTGTTTACTAATTAATTCCATATGTGTTCTTCATAGTTTCGATGACTTCTGTATTGATCTACACTGCAGACAATTTTTAAATAATGAAAAACCACTGAATTAAAAGGTGTGTCCAAACTTTTCACTGGTACTGTATTTATAATTGAAATTCTTAATATCATGGAAAAAGAAAGCATTTTTGTTACAGAAGATATGTTCACCCATTTTTTTGGAACAAAGCAAACAGCCTGAAAATCAGCAGTGAACTGAGTTCCCTGCTATGACAGACATATGAATAGGGAATATAGATGTATATGAATTGAATCTTCTTTCAATCTTATTTCAATTAAAGCCCACTTATGCAGGCAGCCAACCAGAAGTCAGGTAGTTTGTGGATGCTGCCTATGAGCTGGACTGAGAAGGTTGGTATTGAGCTCACTCATTGGTTCACAGCTCACAAGCTTTCAGTGGAATGAGATGAATTATAGATTTTGGCTTTAGAGTACACAAGCTCAACAAATCCCGATAATGTACTGTGAAAATGACAATGAAACTGTGAAACGTGGGCGTACAAATGTTTAAAATATATAGTGTACACAGTGGTGTTGCATTTGAGCAAAGCACACACCTACTGCACTGGTTCAAATGAATTCTTCCTGCTCATTTTAATCTTTTGGAAATATATGGAAACACCAGAATCAAAGTGAATGTGCCATTGGTGTCCACGTAATCTCCACACTGGTGAAAGCAAACAAAATAGATGTAACCAGAAAAGACTTACCTGGCAGATGGGCCTGAGAAAATAACATTTCAGTTAATATGATTTGTGGATGGAACTTATTTCCGGGACCATTTGCACACTTGAAAGCGTGCCATAAAATATTCATAATGCTTGTAGCAGAGAAAGAAAATCTGTCTCTTCAATTACAGAGGCAATTTTTATGCATGAGATTTGCAAACAAGTTTACCACATATACCTGCTACAGTTGGATGCAATGATTTAGTCCCATTCATCATCCCAACCATCTGGATGACATGGGGGTGGTGAGGTGGAGGGGTGGGGGGGGGGCACTGTGGATGGGAGTTGCCGAGAGGAAGGGTTTGAAGTTATACACACTTTCTCTGCTCTATTTACTGAGTGACATTTGCACAATGTTTTACAAAGGGGTGAGCTGAGGTGAGCTACTGAGCTGCATCATGCTGTGCTTCAGATGTCATACAGAGTTTCATTATTCTGTGCTCACTGTTTGAGGCTCAGCTCAAGCATGAATCAATACAAAACATTAACTTTTCATTCAAATAAAACTTTGAACCATACTTTTTTTTTTTTTTTTATGTACCCACTTATGATCTTCTGGTATGTGTGTCACTGGTCAGATGGCTACAAAATTATAGTAAGGAAAATTCTGCAATGATAGTATTTCATAATCAGATATGAGGAAACAGAATCTGCTGAAGTCTGCTTTTTTAAGCACACTTCATTTCATACCTTAAAGAAAACTGATTAATACCACACGAAAGGTGACACGGCAAGGGGAAAACAATTAAATTTCAATTCAATTCAGTTTTAGTTATATAGCACCAAATCACAACAAACAGTCACCTCAAGGCGCTTTGTATTGCTGGTAAAGACCCTACAATAATATAGAGAAAACCCAACAGTCAAAATGACCCCCTGTGAGCAGCGCTTGGCGACAGCGGGAAGGAAAAACTCCCTTTTAACAGGAAGAAACCTCCAGCAGAACCAGGCTCAGGGAGGGGGGGGGTCATCTGCTGTGACCGGTTGGGCAGAGGGGGAGAGAAAAAAAGACATGCTGTGGAAGAGAGCCAGAGATTAATAACAATTAATGATTAAATGCAGAGTGGAGTATAAACACTCCACTCTGCATGGAGTGGAGTGTTTATACTCCATCTATCCATCCATCCATTTACCTAGTTCAGGGTTATGGGGGGTGCTTGGGGCTATCTCAGCTGTCACTGGGAAAGGTTTGTTTGTACATCCTCATTTCCTCTCCTTTCCTCGCTTCCTCCCCTCATTTCTTAGTCCCTCTCAAAGGAGGAACAGAGGAGACAAGGAAGAGACAAAAGGAGAGAGGAGCCAAGGCAACAGCTATTTACCAAAATGAGACAGCCTTGAAAGTGTTATAACCCAGCTGCTGCATTTTTGACTGACTTTTTAAAAATATTTAAGGTTACTTTTATGAAATTCCCAACATTCTCAGTCTGAGATTTTTGATCATGCAGCTGATCGTCTTAAATAATTGAATCAAGTTATGAATACAAAGTTTAAGAGGTGTCTCCTCTCCTTCATTCATTACACAGTGAAGGTAAAAACTCTTCCACAAAGGACACATCTGTGCATCCATAATTATAGCTTCTCTGGAAAGCCTTTTCTCTCTCCTCCAGATGCATTTTAGGAGGTGAGACCTCAGCAGCAGCAGGGTGTACTGAGACCGATTTCCGGGTCATAAGGAGGAGGAGAGAAGACCAGAGGGAAAAAAAAATGAGGCACAAAATTTAAGAAAAGCTTATACAGCCATTCACACATACATTCACACCTATGGCCAATTTAAAATGAACAATTAACTAACAATCCCTGACTGTGGGAAGAAGCTGGAGTCCCTGGAGAGGACCCACAAAATAATGAACATGCAAATTGCACACAGGGTGCCCAGGCTGGCTGCCAGATTCAAAACCAGGACCTTCTTGATGTGAACATTTAGCATTGTTATGTTGTTGGTACTGTTGTTAGTTTTGAGTCAACAAAAGATATTCATGTTTCCCTTTTTAAATTGACATCTTATTCTTCATATTTTTTATAATAGAATAGAATAGAATGAATAGAATAGAATGCCTTTATTGTCATTATACAGGATGTACAATGAGATTGGAGGGCCACTCCTGTTCAGTGCCATGTAACAGAAAATCAAACTCTCTAAATTAAAAATATTATAAAAATATTATATATATATATATATATATATATATATATATATATATATATATATATATATATATATATATATATATATATATATATATATAATCAGAGGTTCTTATATATCTCTTATGTGTAAGCATTTTGACACTAAAACTCCTGCCATCTTTGTGCACAGTTGCCATGGTTCCTGCTGTTATTTTTATCTATTTCAAGGTTAGTGGAAAACTGTGTCTGTTCTCTGCAGTGATACAACAGACTGTCACCAGAAAGAGTCTGTGCAATCCAGTTAAATCATCAGTAAATCCAGGTAAGTCATTTCTAAACTCTGACTAAACTCTCTGGTACTACCCACCTGATCTCGCCACTGAAGTGCAGTAACTCATTCAGGGGAGGGTTCTCTTACTTGTACACTTAAATGTTTTATGTCTGGTTCCAGCTGTAGAAGAGATGCTAAATCTTTAGATAACATTAATAAAGTGACACCAACATCCAGAGGATGATTTAGATTATCAGCATTAAAGGAGCTTATTTGTTTCTCCTGGCAGCAAAAGATGTCCAGCTGAAAATCACATTTACCTTTTTTATCAGTACCCAACGGAGCCTGTAAACAAAAGATAGGCCTGCTTAGGAAAGGCAGCAGAAGGGTATTGATCAGGAGCTGCAGTAAGTAATTCCACAGCTGCTGCAGGTCACTAAATAAGATTTTGCATTATTGCTGTGATAAATAGATTTAGCAGTTTTGTTATTTGTTAAAAAACAAAAATCATTGTAATTCTCACCTTGAGCTGTTACTTTAATTTGGTTGGAATTTGTTTTGGTTGGAAAGGAGCCCAATAAAAAGGAACATTTGGTTGAAATACTAATAAAATCCCTTCAGGTCTCAGTTGGTTCCATCAAACTGTTGTCCTGACCTCCCTAACTTGTTGGTAGTGCAAACTTTCAGTCATTTTTCTGTGTTTGCTAGCAGTCAAATTTGACAAGGCGTCACACCATACCATACAAAACTGTTCTTCCTCTAATGTTGGCTGAGCCTAAATGCACTCTACTTTCTTTTCTTAACAACATTAAAACACAAACAAACAAAGGCAACAAAAGGCAAAGAGCAACATTAGTTCCACGCACCTGATGATTTACCTGAGAGAACTTTGTGCTGGCTAGCTCTGCTGTGTTCACTGGCTAACTGCTAACTGGAATTGCAGTTTGATGGCAGGAAAAACAAACTTTTAAGCAGACTGCAGATGTAGCGCTTTTTATCAACCACTCAAACTGCTTTATACAACATGCGACATTCACCCCTTTCCATACATTCATAAAACCCTTTAATTTTCTTGCACAAGCAGGCTGTGACATGTGGACTGGAGAAGCCTGGGACCAAAGCCCTTTAAACTTCCAAGTGTCATGGCCGGGGAGGAAATGGACGAGGAATGGCTGACACGAAGGACTCCAGAAGTCAGCGTAACATAAAAGGGATTTATTTCAACGGGGGAAACACAAATACAAAAACCTTGGAAGGGAGGCACAGGGAGACGAAGGGCAGGCACAGGGAACACAGGAACATGCGGGCACAAAACATCAACGACGCGACAGAGAACAAAACAAAACTGAGGGCTTAAGTACACACTGGGTAATCAGGGCAAGAGGAAACAGCAGGGAACAACAGGTGAGGCAAATGAAACTAATTACACAGGGGAAGCAAAGCTGAACACAAAGCACAGGAAAACCAGACTGTCAAAATAAACAGGAAGTGACAAACCAAGGAACATACTGACTAAACACGGGGAACAGGCACAGACTCAGGACAGAGACGCAGACATATCACAACACTAGGAAATAAACTAACACAAAACGCTGGGCCAACGGCCCAGGACATGACAGTACCCCCCCCTCAAAGGCCGGCTCCCGACGGCCAAAACCAGAAAACAAAACCAGACAAGGGCGGGAGGCGGGGGACCAGGAGGGAGGGCCCGAAACAAAAACAAAGACAGGGAGCAAAACAGAAATCACAGGGCGTGAACAAAACAAATCAAACCCGTACCGGAAGAAAACAAAAACACAGGACCAGAACAAAAGGCGACGGCACAAGGCCGGAGACAGTCCAAAACAGGGGGTCGAAACAAGGAACAGTCCAGGAGCTATGAAAAAACAAAAAACAGCAGGGGAAAAAACAGTCCACAGTTCAGGGGAGTCAGTGGGAAATCCAAAAACAAAAAACACACAGTTCAGGAGGCCGCAGAGGCCAAGGGGCCACAAAGCAAAATCCCAACGAGGGAGGCCAACCGCGCTCCCAGCGGCGGCGGCGACGAGGACGAGAAGGAATCACTGGAGGCCGACCGTGCTCCCAGCGGCGGCGGCGACGACGAGGGGGAGTCACTGGAGGCCGACCGCGCTCCCAGCGGCGGCGGCGACGACGAGGGGGAGTCACTGGAGGCCGACCGCGCTCCCAGCGGCGGCGGCGACGACGAGGGGGAGTCACTGGAGGCCGACCGCGCTCCCAGCGGCGGCGGCGACGACGAGGAGGAGTCACTGGAGGCCGACCGCGCACCCAGCGGCGGCGGCGACGACGAGGAGGAGTCACTGGAGGCCGACCACGCGGCATGCGGCGGCGACGAGGAGGGGTCACTGGAGGCCGACCGCGAGGCGTGCGGCGGCGGCGACGGGGAGCAGACACTGGAGGCCGACCGCGGGGCATGCGGCGGCGGAGAAGGGCGACCCCGGGCTCTGGTGGGGAACCCTCGGGTGACGTGGAGCGCTCGGACTGAGCAGAGACCCCCACCGGCTCGGACTGAGCGGGACCCCCTGGCTCGGAGCGCTCGGACTGAGCGGAGACCCCCATCGGCTCGGACTGAGCGGAGACCCCCATCGGCTCGGACTGAGCGGGACCCTCTGGCGCGGAGCGCTCGGACTGAGCGGAGACCCCCATCGGCTCGGACTGAGCGGGACCCTCTGGCGCGGAGCGCTCGGACTGAGCGGAGTCCCCCCTCGGCTCGGACTGAGCGGGACCCTCTGGCGCGGAGCGCTCGGACTGAGCGGGACCCCCTGGCTCGGACTGAGCGGAGACCCCCATCGGCTCGGACTGAGCGGAGACCCCCATCGGCTCGGACTGAGCGGAGACCCCCATCGGCTCGGACTGAGCGGGACCCTCTGGCGCGGAGCGCTCGGACTGAGCGGAGACCCCCATCGGCTCGGACTGAGCGGGACCCCCTGGCTCGGACTGAGCGGAGACCCCCATCGGCTCGGACTGAGCGGGACCCCCTGGCTCGGACTGAGCGGAGACCCCCATCGGCTCGGACTGAGCGGGGCCCTCTGGCACGGAGCGCTCGGACTGAGCGGAGACCCCCATCGGCTCGGACTGAGCGGAGACCCCCATCGGCTCGGACTGAGCGGAGACCCCCAACGGCTCGGACTGAGCGGGACCCTCAGGCTCGGAGCGCTCGGACTGAGCGGAGACCCCCAACGGCTCGGACTGAGCGGGACCCTCAGGCTCGGAGCGCTCGGACTGAGCGGAACCCCCTGGCGGCTCGGACTGAGCTGAGCCCTTGGGCTGAACGGGGCCTACATGGTGAGGCTCCGGATGCGCAGGCTGGGACTGCGGAACAGGGCACACTGCTGCTTTATTGAGCAGCAGGGGCCGCTCGGGGAATAGCCAAGGTGCAGGGGACTGCATGGGAGCTGACGCTATGGGCTGCGTGGAAGCAGGCCGGGAGACGACTGGCTGCGTGGAAGCAGGCCGGGAGACGACTGGCTGCGTGGAAGCAGGCCGGGAGACGACTGGCTGCGTGGAAGCAGGCCGGGAGACGACTGGCTGCGTGGAAGCAGGCCGGGAGACGACTGGCTGCGTGGAAGCAGGCCGGGAGACGACTGGCTGCGTGGAAGCAGGCCGGGAGACGACTGGCTGCGTGGAAGCAGGCCGGGAGACGACTGGCTGCGTGGAAGCAGACTGCGAGCTAGGGAGAGCAGACTGCGAGCTAGGGAGAGCAGACTGCGTGGAGGCAGACTGCGAGCTAGAGCATGCCGACTGCGTGGAACCCGACTGAGAGCTAGGGAGAGCAGACTGCGAGCTAGGGAGAGCAGACTGCAAGCTAGGGAGAGCAGACTGCAAGCTAGGGAGAGCAGACTGCAAGCTAGGGAGAGCAGACTGCAAGCTAGGGAGAGCAGACTGCGTGGAGGCAGACTGCGAGCTAGATCATGCCGACTGAGTGGAAACTGACCGAGAGCTAGGGAGATCTGGCTGCGTGGAAACTGACCGAGAGCTAGGGAGATCTGGCTGCGTGGAAACTGACCGAGAGCTAGGGAGATCTGGCTGCGTGGAAACTAACCGAGAGCTAGGGAAATCTGGCTGCGTGGAAACTGACCGAGAGCTAGGGAGATCTGGCTGCGTGGAAGCTGACCGAGAGCTAGGGAGATCTGGCTGCGTGGAAGCTGACTGAACGCTACGGGGAGCAGTCTGCGTGGAGACTGACTGAGAGCTAGGAAGAGCTGACACTGGGCAAGCTGTCATTACTGGAGCTACCGAGGGAGCCGGAGCTGAGGGAACTGCGACTAAAGATGGAAAAACTGCAGATGAAGAGACCAAAACCGAACTGACTGAAGGGTCCAAGGGGATTACGGAGCTAACTGACGTTAAAGCGGAGGGAGCAGACTGAGAGGGCACAGAAACAGCTGACACCGGGGACCGAGGAAGAGCTACTGGGGCTGACTGAGACTGGAGTGGACAGGGAGCGACAGGAGCTGGGGCTGACTGAAGGCGAGGGGAAGCGACTGGAGCTGGGGCTGACTGAAGGCGAGGGGGAGCGACTGGAGCTAGAGCTGACTGAAGGCGAGGGGGAGCGACTGGAGCTAGAGCTGACTGAAGGCGAGAGGGAGCGACTGGAGCTAGAGCTGACTGAAGGCGAGGGGGAGCGACTGGAGCTAGAGCTGACTGAGACCCTGCTGCTGCAGCTAACACAGAAAACCGATGCGAAGGCTTGGACCTGGTTGCCCCCACCCGCGGAACAGGAACGGGTGCAGAGGTCAGCCCGTCCGTGGCTGCCCCCACCCGCGGAACAGGTACGGGTGCAGAGGTCAGCCCGTCCGTGGCTGCCCCCACCCGCGGAACAGGTACGGGTGCAGAGGTCAGCCCGTCCGTGGCTGCCCCCACCCGCGGAACAGGTACGGGTGCAGAGGTCAGCTCGTCCGTGGCTGCCCCCACCCGCGGAACAGGTACGGGTGCAGAGGTCAGCCCGTCCGTGGCTGCCCCCACCCGCGGAACAGGTACGGGTGCAGAGGTCAGCCCGTCCGTGGCTGCCCCCACCCGCGGAACAGGTACGGGTGCAGAGGTCAGCCCGTCCGTGGCTGCCCCCACCCGCGGAACAGGTACGGGTGCAGGGGGAGCTGGAGCCAAGGGAGCGGGAGCAGGGTGAGCAGAGGGAGCTGGAGCTACAGCTGACTGGGAACACTGCGACTGAGGAGGAGCTGGAGCTACAGCTGACTGGGAACACTGCGACTGAGGAGGAGCTGGAGCTACAGCTGACTGGGAACACTGCGACTGAGAGCTAGGGAGAGCTGCGGCTGACTGGGAAGGCTGAGACTGAGCTGGCACGACAGCTGTCTGGGGAAACTGAGAATGAGCTGGCGCTACAGCTGACTGAGGCGAGAGTGACCGTCTCCGCGGCGTTATACCGCTCTGCTCCCGCGGCGATTCTCTCTGATGCTGCCGGGAGCTTGGTCTTCCTCCGTCAGCAGCAGGCAGTGGTGACGCGGAAGTGGTGGGAGGCCAGGGACCCCTGTGACCCAGGAATCGGAAAAATGACTCCTCTGGAGTCATTCCGGGCGCTGGCTCCAGGAAAACGTCTCTCCGCTTCCTCCGGTATCTCGTCCTCCGTGGCTGCGGCGACTGCTGAGGACAGGAGGGGCCAGCGAGCGGAGTGACAGGTGAGGGAGCGGCCGGCGCCAAAAACAGTCCGCCCACGCGGCAGACCTGCGGTTTAGGCGGGGGCGGTGAGCGGCGTCGCCGGGGACCGTTCAAAAAAGCTGGTCCCCCCAGCGCCAGGCGAGTGCCATTGTAGCGGCCGGAGCTTGCAGGGTCTTTAGTATGGTCGCGTCGTTCTGTCATGGCCGGGGAGGAAATGGACGAGGAATGGCTGACACGAAGGACTCCAGAAGTCAGCGTAACATAAAAGGGATTTATTTCAACGGGGGAAACACAAATACAAAACCCTTGGAAGGGAGGCACAGGGAGACGAAGGGCAGGCACAGGGAACACAGGAACATGCGGGCACAAAACATCAACGACGCGACAGAGAACAAAACAAAACTGAGGGCTTAAGTACACACTGGGTAATCAGGGCAAGAGGAAACAGCAGGGAACAACAGGTGAGGCAAATGAAACTAATTACACAGGGGAAGCAAAGCTGAACACAAAGCACAGGAAAACCAGACTGTCAAAATAAACAGGAAGTGACAAACCAAGGAACATACTGACTAAACACGGGGAACAGGCACAGACTCAGGACAGAGACGCAGACATATCACAACACTAGGAAATAAACTAACACAAAACGCTGGGCCAACGGCCCAGGACATGACACCAAGTAGTGGACTGCTCTCCTAAGCAGGAGCCTGTGTAGGTTGAGATTTTATTCTTATTTAATTTTTAGTCAATACAGTCACATCCTGATGCTGGCAAAGGGGTTGAGTTGTGAATCCATCAACCAAAAGTTAACATCAAAATCAGATAACTAATCCCTATAGTTGTGTGTGTGTGTGTGTACACAATATTTTACAATATTATATATATATATATATATATATATATATATATATATATATATATATATATATATATATATATATATATATATATATATATACTGGTGCAACTTCACTAAGTAAACCCTAGTTAACACAACAGATGTTTCCTCTTTAGATAAAATCTAGCCATTGCAGAAAAGTCCTCAAAAATAAATCTAACTGATTCATGTCATCAAACTGTTGCATTGCTTCTAACAGTCAATCTGAAACTTGGCTACAGAAGATTTTACATTTCTGTTCCTGAGCCTTTTTCAGTCTGCACGGCAGCAATTACATTTCAGGCCTGAAAGTTATCACCTCCTGGGTACATTCAGTAAACACAACTGTGTCTAAGCTTTTCTTTAGTAAGTTTGTGATTAACTTTCAGGTGAACGATGTATTGCTTAAGTTCCTAGAGTTTGTACATTTGCAATGAGGAACAGATAAAGTTGAAAGACAGACTTTCATTTATAGAAATGTGTGTTTGTAGATAACACTATTTGAAAAGGGGAGATTTAGATTTTTCCTCCCTTTTTTATAGTTGATGATTGAGGTTTGCCTCTTATTTACTGGTGACCTTTACAAGTTAATATTGACATGCTCACTGGACAGAGCTATCGACAGCATACAGGGGTGATTTCAGTGCCAAATCTCTCATCACATATAACATCATACTCTGAATACCACAGGAGTCCTTGAGGTGAGAGATGAAAAATTGTAGGTAGTGAAAAAAAGAATCAGTGGGGGTGGAGAGGTGTTGATGCAACACAGGGCACGCAGTGGCTGGTTATTTGGAAACTTAGTGTTGCTCCCATGCAGGGAAAGTTTAGCGGATCTCAGACATGGTGGAGGTGCCTCACAGGAGGCAAAGTCAATGAGATATCTCCAGCTGATTCTGAAAACTCAGTGTTGAGAGATTACATAATTAAACATGAAATGTAAGAGAGAACTTCAATGTAAAATAAATAGCAAATGTCTATTGAAATATATGCTGTTAAAAAAATAAAGGAAAATTTTGAAAACAAATCAGATCTGAATGAGGGGGAAAAAAACATGCTGGAAATCTTTACTGATATGGACCGGGAATTGTGTTAGGAATGAAAGGATTCCACCTCATTTGATAGAAATGAAAATGATCAACCTACAGCAGGCTGAATTCAGAAACACCCTGAAAAACAAAGTGGAAAAAAAAATGATGAAATTCCATTGCAGCAACTCAAAATGGTACTCAGTACTTTGTATGGCCCCCAGCTGCTCATATGCATGCCTAACAAAGTCAGGGCATGCTCCTAATGAGACGATCGAGGGTGTCCTGGGGAATCTCCTCCCAGATCTGGACCACAGCATCGCTCAGCCCGTGGACAGTCTGAGGTGCAACCTGGTGGCGTCAGATGGCCTGAAACATAATGTCCCGGTGTTCTGTTGGATTTAGACCAGACAGGGTCAGTCAGTGTTAGCAATTCCTTCATCTTCAAGGAACTGCCTGCATACTCTTGCCACTTGAGGCCGTGCACCAGGAGGAATCCAGGACCCACCGCATCAGCGTAGGGTCTAACAATGTGTCCGAGGATTTCATCTTGATACCTAATGGCAGTTAGGGTGCTGTTCCCTAGCCTGTAGAGGTCTGTTCATTCACCACCCTCATGAAGTCTGTTTCTGATTGTTTGGTCAGAAACATTCACACCAGTGGCCTGCAGGAGGTCATTTTCTGCACCTCTGCCAGTGCTTATCTTGTTTCTCCTTGCACAAATATAAACACTGTGTCCAGCTCTCCTAGAGGAACTTCCTGTCCCCTGGAATATCCCCCATGCTCTTGACACTGTACTGGGAGACACAGCAAACCTTCTTGAATGGAATGTATTGAGTAAATGTATTGCAGGAGTTGGACTATCTGCGCAGCCTCTGAAGGGTCCAGGTACAGCCTCGTGTTATCAGTAGTGACACTGACTCTAGCCAAATGCAAAACTAGTGAAAAAACAGTCAGAAAAGATGAGAAGAGAAAAAATGTCAGTGGCCTCATCCTGTAATGCCGTTCCTGTTTTGTCTCATTGGGGCCCCTGTAGTGCACCTGTTGATAATTCAATTAACACCAAAGCAGCTGAACCTGATTAACAACACCCCCACTGACCAGATCACTATTCCAGAAATTTAATCTACTTGATGCTCATTTAAAAAAAGGGTTCCTCTAATTTTTTGGAGCAGTGTATAAAGAAGTGAAAATTTGAAGTACTTGCACCATATCTCTATATTTAAAGCTACTTCAGTACAGCTATAACTAATTTTATTTACTTTGCAGATCAACATTTTACAGGATGTTTTCTGATAAAATTCAAGTACAATATTCTGTTTTCAGCACAAAAGTTATGACCATAAAATTGTAACATTTTGTACTATATTATTACAACCAAAAGTCAAGCAGTAACATTAGTATTCCTTTAAAAAAGAAGCGGATTAGCCATCTCACAATATCCCTGGCATCGCCGTCTTTCACACCAGCCATAAACCTTCACTGTGGTCTTCTTCTTTTTGTCCCTGCTCACAGCTCCATCCTCAATATCTTTTGTCCAATACAGTATATCCACTACATACATATCCAAGCCATCTCAGCCTTGCCTCTCTAGCTTTGTCTCCCAACTGCTAAATCTGAATAAAAAACATCTAAAAAAAAATACAGCACTCTAACTCAGTTATTTAACTTATTGATCATATAAAGTACATTGATTACTGTACGATTATGAATTCTTTTCTTCTGACAGTCATTCTGCAAAAGTAACTGGACATTGTCAAATTTAGTATCTACAATAAATAAATATTTCAGACACTCTTGTTCTTTATGGCAGAAATTAAAATATCAGGACTGGAACTGCATTAATAATAAGAAATATGAGCCCACCATGAATAAACTGCATAAATGACAGTTAATGTAATAATGGGGTGATGTGATTGCATTTTCTATCCATCCACAGAAAGATTTTATTGCAATTTGACTATTATTACACTACATGCAGGTATCACTTAATTGCTTGTTACAGGGAGAGAGCCAGAGTGACAGCAAATGTGATACTTATTAAGGCTGAGTGAAAACACACCAACTCTGAGAAGAGACAAAATTGGATCTGGCAGGCTCAGATTTCAAACTTTCCCTTGCCAGACAACTTTGTTTCAGGTATAAATAAACCCCACAGCGAGTTAGCATTTCCCCAAGGTGTTATTAATAATGAGGTTATTAATATAGCATTCAGGGAATACAGGAACCCTATGAATATAGCAATGAGGCAGATGATAGATAAGGCTTGCTTTCAGACGGCAGTTTGGACATGCAAACTTTTATTCATGACCTCCAATAAAGTCTGCCTGGCTCTATAAAAAAGACAAAACAGACCGCTGCCGGCCGTGTTCAGGCATCAAAGATGATGGATAGATGCACCACGGGGCTGCGAGTGTGCAAAAGCTGCATTAAAGTAACTGTGGAAAAAAAAATACTTCAGAAAACCTGAAAGGGGTTACTGCCCTGCAAAATAAAACTTTAGTAGTAGTTTCTGGAATAAAACACTGACAGTGAAGGTCAGAGATGAAAGAAGATCAAGACAATTAGGATGAATGCTCCCACCGGGCAGCACACTCAAAGAAATAATGATAGTCAACAAATATTCGCTGCTTTTTCATCAAAATGTTACTGTTAACAAAGTGCTTATTTCGTATCTAAACTGGCACAAACTCCAAACACTCATTCCACTCAAGTCATGAGACTCAATCTGTATATGCTGGCATGTGTGTGTGTGTGTGGGGGGGGGTGGGGGGGGGGGGGGGGGCATATCGTTAGCCTTAGGGCACTACATGGACTTTAACTGCTTATTTAGATTTATTTTCAGCTGTGCTGCTTATTGGTAGGCTGGTTGTCGAGCTGGTTGTAGCCTGTTGTGTCAGGGAGCAGTGAACTACATGTAATTAAACAAGTACAATATATAAATGACAGGCGTGGATCCTGAGTCTCAGTAAACATTTTACTGATGACTTTATAGATGCTTTCTTTATATTCAGGTTATTAAAACATGAGTTTGTTTGGTAAATTTTGGTCTCTGTTAGAGTCAGAAAGGAAATCATCTGATCCATGCTCATTGGCTGACAGCTTGTCAATCATAGTTCGTTTTCTGATGAGTTTCACCCCTTTCTACATCCATCTTTTATATACACTTTTTTGCTTAACAAAATTCATATTTGCAGAGCAATTTGAGCAGGATCATTTAGTATTATTATGAGGGCAGCACAGTGGCGCGGTGGTTATCACTGCTGCCTCACAGTTAGAATAACATCTAGAAGGACTGATGGATGGCATTTAGTATTATTATTATTTTGCTATTTTGTGTCATTAAGAAATTTTTCATTATTGCTTCCCTATTGTAATTTTGACAGGCTCCGCCCTTTTTATGTCATGATTAAACCCACTGTAACTGCCCAGGTGATGTATTTGCATGCAGTCACACCCTCACACATGTGGAACTTTCCTCAATTCTTTTCTTTGCTCTCTCTCTTATCCTCTGTCTCTCTCTTTCTCATTTTGTATCTATCTTCTGGTTTTAGTGTGTCTGTGAGGGCTACCTGGAGACATGTAATTTCACCAGTTCCCACTGGATCTGTCACTGGCACACCTGCACCAGATCACCTCCCTCCTGAATACTTAAGGACTGGTTCTTTGCCAGATTACACAGCTTCACCAGTGGTATCAGATTCAGGGTTTATTTTTTCCTTTCCTAGCTTGAGTACTTACCTGTCTCCCTGCCTCACATCCTCGTGTGCCAGCCAGTTGCAGCCAGCATTCACTCTGAAACAAATCTACCTGAAAAAACAAACAAAAAAAACCCAAACCTCTATCTTCAATTCATTCGTACCCTGACACATTTCATCCATATAAATAAACTTTTGAATTGAGCTCCAAGAGAGACTCCACTAGTTACACTTCAATCATGACAAGGCTATTAGAGAGATTAGCTGGTTTGCTGAGCAGTCCTGCTTGGAGCAGTACCTCGACATGGGCAACACCAAAGCCAAACAACCTGTGCTCTCACATGAATAGATTTTGTCATAAAACAGTTTTGCTGTTCTAGAACTTCTTTAAGTTTAAAGTAATTGGTAATTCATAAAACTATGCCTTTGAATTAATAAGAGCTAGCTGCAGCAACTGTCATATTATTTGAAACAGCATAGAATCACCTTAGTGTATTTACCTTTGTTAAGGTTGAAAGGGTGTACATGGTCTGTAACATCCATATGGATGGCAGGACCCAAGGCTTCCCAACAGAGCATTACCCAAAGCATCACACTGCCTCATGCCTTCTTCCCATAGTGCATCCTGGTGCCAGGTGTTCCTTAGGTAAGCGACGCACTCAGCCATCCATGTGATGTAAAAGAAAGCGTGATTCATCAGACAAGGCCACCTTCCATTACTCTGTGGTCCAGTTCTGATGATCATGTGCCATTGTTGGCAGGTGACAGAGGTCAGCATAGGCACCCTGACTGGTCTGCAACTATGCAGCCCCATACACAACAAACTGCAATGCACTGTGTATTCTGATACCTTTCTATCAGAACCAGCATTAACCTTTTCAACAATTTGAGCTACAGTAGCTCATTTGTTGGTTCGTACCACATAGGCCAGCCTTTGCTCCCCACATGCATCAATGAGCCTTGGGCACCCATGACCCTGTCACTGGTTCTCCACTGTTCTTTCCTTGGACCACGTACAGTATCATAGATACTGACTGCAGACTGAGAACACTCCACAACAGTTGCAGTTTTGCATCTCAAATCCTTACACTTGCCCATTTTTCCTGCTCAAAATGTCCATTTGCTCCCTGATATATCCCACCCACTAACAGGTGCCATGATGAAGAGATAATCAGTGTTATCCACTTCACCAGTCAGTGGTCATAATGTTATGCCCGACCGGTATATGTTTAACTGTGGCTCACAAAGAAATAACTAATTATGGATATGATTGGTATGTTTATCAATCTGCACCTGCAGATAAGTCACTTAATTCTAATACACTTAGTGAGAGCACGTAGTGAGGTGTCTGTGCATAAATATTCCGGGATGCCTCTCTTTTAAATGAACTTCATCACCAGAAGATGTAAGCAAAACAGACCAGATCTCTGCCCTAAAGTGCTGACTATAGTTATCCAGTGATTTACATAAATATGTGTTGCACAGAGATATTCCCATAACAGTTCCTGGACAACAGATATATTTGTTAGTAGTTATTTATTCTAAAATCCAAGAACTACTTTCACAAAAATCAAATCTGTGTTTGGTTATTTACCTTTGGAAAGAAACCTAACCGGAGACTACTGACCACTGACCACTGGCTCCATGGACCACACCTGGTTTCATTGACACCCTCACCAATCCAAATTAAATATACAAGAATTTGTTTTAACTGAACAGATTAGGAGTGAAAATGGTAAAAGTTGACTGAAATGTCCTTGGACTCATAAGGGCATACTACCTAAGGAGGTCCAGTCTTCAGGTGCTAGAAATGAATGTTTGTGCCACTAAAATAGAAGAAAAGCAACAGTGCATGTTTGGGATTATGCATCTTGCAAGGATGATATTCCTGCAGTGTACGGAAGCAGAGATTGGAGATTTATACAAGCATTTGCTGCACCTGAATGTTTTCCCCAACAGACTGGCTGAGCAGCAGAGATGACATCTGAAATGTCTGGAGATTGCAGATACAGTCGCAGGCACAGTTATTGAATGCACACAAAGCGAGAGAGCAAAAAACCCAATGAGTGAGAGAGAGAATTTTTTTCGAGACTCATCCAACCACTTTTAACCATCTTTTTGTTAAGAAATTGCCAGACTTTGTAACCCTTTATCAATCACATGCTTGCTGTCTTTTTTATTATTAAAAATAAAAAATGTAAGTACTTTCTTTGTTAGAGTCTTATGGGGAAAAAGTATTGTGTAGCACTCAGTGATTTAATAAGTAAGCAAGTAAGAAAATTCTGCTTAGGTGAATGTAAAAGCAGACTGTATTTCCTCACAAAGCTTTCTTCTTGTGGGCTGTGTACATAGTTGCAGTTATTTTGCATCAACATTCCAACTCCAGCATAGAGAGAACAAAAAAAAAAGAAAGAAACATTCCTCTGTTTTCCAGATACATCAAAACATCAGGTTTATTTACCAAGGCTTTATGCAAAACAGATGACCTGCAGATTGGGCTCATGTTTAGTTTCAGTAAATAAATCCTAAGTGGCAGCAGAGTTTGTAAACACATTGATGCTCTGATTTGCTTTCAATGTAGCTGTCACAGAGAGAAACAGAAGTGGGTGAGAATGCACAAAGACTACTGTCAGTTTTAGAGGTGCTTTTTATTCAAGTTGTGTTACTGACTAACAACCTGAGATATTCTCATGCGTCTCACACATAAAGCTGTGAGGATATGAGAAAGATGCAGCGCACTTAATTTGCTTTCAGGTAACTTTTCAACTCAGATCTTCATCATATGAGTTGCATATTTGAATAACTTGTGTATTGTGACAGCACAAAGCCTGATTCTAAACAACCTTTCTAACATTCAGCGCCCAGCGGTCATCTTCCTCTTAAGCCTCCTGCAGGTGCATATCGCTGTCTTATCATGGAGCGCTTGGCCCTTGTGAAGATTATATTTACTCTGTGCTGCTGTAAGCACCTTTCCTGACAGATTATATGAATTAAGGCCTTATTATGGGCTCTGGCCAGGAGCTGCATGTACCGGTGATTTGTAATAAGGGCAGTGCTGAGGTGAGTCAGCAGCAACTGGCCTGATTACAGCAGCTGGACTTCAGGAGGAAAACCCTTGGCTCATCTGCAGTAAACAAACACCGCATGAGGAGAAGGACACGCCATTAGCTGCTTTGTACTTTGTGGACACACTGTTAGGCAACACTTTCCATTCATGAGGATCAGGTTTGAAAAATGTCATCAGTAATGGAATCTATAAAGTGACTTGATGTTGCAGGAAGAAAAAAGACAGAAGAGCCAGTTTGGTTCATAGGAATCGGTCAATATTTTATATTCTTTTGTAGCAAAATGTTTTCACACAGAAACAGTTTTTTTTTCTTTTTGTTTTGTCCTAGAACCTTATGTGAGAATCATGTCTATGTTGAGTCAAATACACACTTAAATTTATATTCTTAGTTAGCAGAGTGGAGGGGGATGTTAGATGATGCCACAAGTAGAGACAGCAGGATAAAGAGTCACTTCTCACAATTACTAAAATACATATTTCAACATGTACCTCCAGTGTTACAAAAGCAGGTTGATTTTTTTGGTTTTATTTGCTCAAATTTTAAAAACATCCTTGAAATTTTACCCAAATTTTCATCCAAATGGAATGTATGAGAATAGGATTAGATTTGTGCTACGTATAATCATGATGAATTCAATTTCAATGTGTTGTTTTAATGTGTTGTGCTATCGTGTTGTAATGGAGATCTGATTAAATGTAATTCTGTTCTTTTACATGTCCAGTGTGTGATAATAAAACAATTTTAAGTTAAAATTTAATGACTTCAAAAAAGGAAAAAAAAAAAGGAAAAATTTATATATATATATATATATATATATATATATATATATATATATATATAGAGAGAGAGAGAGAGAGAGAGAGACGTTAAGGTGAAATATGACAAGTCTCTACTGATCAGTGACCACGCTCACAGTTAATGAATGAGAGAAGAAGAAGAGAACAAAGAAGACACAAAATTATCAATACACAGGTATGTTTACACCTAACCTTTGCTCCAATGACACAAAGAATATTATGTTTCATAAACCAGTACATGTAGGCTGCCATTGTTCAACAATCTGTGGTGATGTAACTAATTATGAAAAATATATATCCGGCTACAGGCGAACAAAATAATATGAAATAATGTAACACAAACACTAGTTCAAACATGAACTCGCAATTACCAAGATGAACATTAAATGTAAACACACCTACACATTGATTTGTCTTCTCTATGGACTCCCTCTCTTATTTGCTAACTGTGGAAGCTGGCAAGCTGTCACTTCATTCAAAATTGGTCAATACAGAAATTCAGGAGCAAAGCTCCATCTGAAGAAAAGAAAAAAGTCTTGTCTGTTCATCCATTTGAAGCCATTCAAGCTTTGTCCAATAAGCCTGCTGCAATTGCCTTGAGCAAATGACTTATGTAATTAGTCATTAACGTGCACACAAATGTGGGTTTTGTCTGTATTTCTCTGATGTACACCAAGAAAAAAAAAAGTGAATTTTTAAAATCATTTTAGACATTTAAATTATTGGAGAATTTTTGTGCTTTTTAAATTTATAACTCATCTTCAAAACTTACAAGCACATGATTTTATAGCTCACTTTGACATATGTCATATGGAGTTAATCGCACTGTAGGAGCATGTCAGTGCAGCAGTGTGACTCACTGGCTGGTATGGATATAAATGGAGCTCTATGGCATGGATACTTTGAATCAAGCTTTGGGTAAACAGGATGTTACTGGCAATTTTCATGTGATTTGGTAATAATACCTAAAAACATCTAATAGATCTAGAAATACAGACAGATACCAGAGATAAGCAGTGCATATTAGTCTTCATGTTCCAATACTGTTGTATTTTAGAAGAGGCAGAAATTTTGCAGTTAGCTCTCTCGGACTCTGGGCAAATAAAACCAATATTGTCTACATGCAGGAATACCACTTGAGAAAATATGTATTTTAGTCATTTGAGTGGCTTGACCCTTCAAGAATAGCCAGTCCTCCACTTCCCCCTTGCAGTACCACATAAAACCCCATTTCAGTAAGCCAACTAACAATGACCAAGTTGGTACATCACAGTAAAGCACCTTCTCACTGTTTGCTTCACATAAAAATAAAATTACTACTGCACGATTGCCCCTTCCCCCCATCCCCATTTACATTCTCACCCAGTTATTGTACAAAAATGATGCCAATATACAGAACGGTACACCTACTGCAGGGAAGAAACAAAAACGGATGACCACCCCACATGCTGAAATGCAGCAGAGCTCCACAGAATATTGAGAAAGGCATTAAAATGTAGAGCTGTTGCAGTTTTGATCAGCAGTAGTCTTGAGTAGTGTCTAATTCAAAGTATCTTACTGCAATGTACAGCCCCGTATGAACGAGAATGAAAGACAAATGGTTTCTTTGATGGATCAATTGAAATAATACATAAACCAACAAAGGTTTTGTATCATGCAATTTGGTGAAATGTTTGGCCCTTAATGACTTATCTTTCCCCTTTCTTGCTCTCTTCTAAGCAGCACAATGACCTTTATCAAATGACAAATCCCTCCATTTAACCTGGCTAAATGAGTAATTGCCATACTCTCTTGTTTATTATACCTCATGAGAATAACAGCCTGATGATACATCCTGGTGTTGGCAGCTTTGGGCAAATGATTAAGTGGGCTTGATGGATTTCAAACACCATCCACATCCAATGACTGTAATATATCTTGATAACATCTGAAATAGTACCCTGAGGCGAGCACTCTGTTTACATCAATGGCCCTTTTGCCTACAGGGACCATTGTCACCAGGACTAACCTATGGGGAAAGTATCAAAGCACTCAAAATGACATTTTGTTAGAACAGGATTTTCAACCTGAGCTGGAAAAATACAGATTTTGACTGAATGGAGACACGTAGTTCTTTGAAAGCTTTGCAAACAAGCAAAGAACTTTGTGTTTGGAGCCATTTGTAATCCATCTTAGACATTTGTTGTATTCCTGTGTACTTGCTTTCAAATAACATCATACAATACATAACCTGAGGTACAAATACAAGACTGGCTTGTTGTGGTTCAGTGTTACTGATATCTAGAACATAGGACCATACTGTTACTTAAAATTAATCATGTTGTCAATTTGCGATTGACTGAAATTTGCTTGAAAGTATTTGAAACGGCTGTATGAGACATGGTAGCATCTGCATATGTGTGTGTGAGAGAGAAAGAGTGTATCTGATCGTCACTGACAGCTACAACCTCAGTACTGAGATGTGCGTCTGCTGATGAATTACCTCAAATAATAAATAGTAAAAATGATAGAAAAAAATGAATGAAAATAAAAATGACTTTGTTTTAATTTTCTTCTAGCTCCTCTGGTCCTTCTACTGTTGCAGTAGTCCCATTTCATGCTGAGGGTCCATGACATTGTGATCCAGTTCACCACAATTGAGGCATATCCTCTTGGCATTCAGTAGTTTTAATAAAGACATAATAAATCCACTTTGAATTTGTCATCTTTCTTCCCCCCTTTTCTCTCCCCTCAGGGATAATCTCACATACCCTGTGGAGTGGGAATTATTCCATGTTTTAAAATGAGATCATTTTTCAAATACAGTTTGACACTGTCAGAGAATTGAGATCATGGCCAGGAATCTGTTGATTTGAGTGTCTTATTATATTCACTTGGGTGAGCTTCATGCAGAAGATAGTTTCCCTTTGGAACATCCCTCACTCTACACCCATGTTTCTTTATATTCTCACAATGATTTATTGGTTGGCCATGAATCACATATGTAGTCTGTACTCAGACCGTGCTCTCCATTACCCACTCGGAGCTCTCAAAAGTGGGCTTCTCATCTTCACTGTCATCATACTGCAGCAGCATGCCATTAACAGACAGACTGCGCTTAGTCCAGATATTACTGATCCTGCGTGGGTAGCTGCTGCGACTCTGTGTGGCCCCTACATGACCCATGTCAAACGAATGGCTCCTCTTTGGCTTACCCTCCTGAGGGAGCCCTAGGATGCGTCCCAGCATGGTTGTGGACTCAGCCCTCCCTAGCAATGGTTCTTTATCAGATGGTGGCGCCACAGCCACTGTCATAGCATTGGAAGTGGTGGAGGGGCCAGAAGCCCCTGTGTTGTCTCTCCCCGCCCCTCGCAGCTCCAGTGAGGTGAAAGCCCCTAAAAGGTGGTCCAAGTTTTGGCGTGTTTTGGGGCCGTGTCTCCTGAACTTGTTGCTGGGCAGGGTGCTGCACTCACTGCTCTGCATGCTGTAGCGGTCACCAGCCCCTCTTGCTGCTTGGCTGTCCAATGAGTTAGAAGAAGAGGACGATGAAGAGAGGCTGCTCTGGAGCGATCCACACTTGAACTCTACCATCTCCTCACGCATGACCACCACTGTGGACTTGACCTGTGGTGGGGCTCCGTTGAACCTGTTCATTCCTCCATTTGTCTGTGAGTACGTGTTACTCACACTGGGTAATTTATTAGTCTGGATCCCACTCGTCACTTTATAGCGAACCATGAGGATGATAATGAAAACCAGGAGTGTAGCCACGATGATACCACCGATCACCAGGATCATAGTGCCACCCAGGAAGCCACTGTGAATAGACTGACACTGTGGATAATCCTCAGTGGTGACAAATTGGACACAGCCAACAATGTTGGTAGCAGTGAGAGTGGTGGCAGTGTCATCCCAGATGGCCAAGACACACAGATCATACTGCATCCCTGGGACCAAATTAGTGAGCACAAAGGCTCTGTTAGTCATGGGAATCATTCTGAAAACAGAGACAGAAAGACAGGGCATTAAAAATACAGACCGCTTTCTATGGGAGTTCAAGACAAGGCTAAAGTACTTAAATGTTAAAAGTGGTGTTGAATTAGTATATCATGCTTTGACATATCAAGGAAATAGCCCAAATTAACTATGCTGAGTAGTTATTTATATGCACAAAGTAATTCAAAGAGATGACTTCATTGCTCCCAGTATACCCCATTTGATATGCATGAAGCAAATAGTAATGAGATAAGTACTGAATGGCCAATTTTTAAATATTGTTTTTGGCTAAATGTAACTTCTTGTACAATCCATTAAACATGCATTAAGTTGCTTCAATTCAATTTATTATTATTTCTGATGTTTTAATATGGCTGCTTAATTAAGCCTCAGAGCTTTTTGACTTGAACTGAAACTGAAAGCGGCTGTAGGTTAATTGGCCAAGAGTTATTGCCATTGAAAAGCCTGTTGTAGAAACCTGTATTTTTGTTGTGAAGACAGCAACTGCTTTAATTCACTCATTCATCTGGAATTTTGATCACTGAGACATCTAATTAGCAATGTTTCTTTCTCCATATGTCAAAACATGTTGTTTAGCACCCTGTGCATGACTTTGTAACTGAATGGAGTAAAGGTTTTTTTTTTTTTTTTTGAGTACCAACCTAAAACAAAAGCAAATCAGCTGTAATTTGCTATGCTTGACAGGTCACAAATGCTGCCATCTAATCCAAAACCTCAAAGGAGGTGGATTTAAAATGCTGTTTTGAAGCAAAATAAATAAATCTTTCGTAATGCTGATATGCTGAACATTTCTCGACATGCACAGTATATAGTCAAAATTTAGTGATTCTTTAGATTTGCTGCATACACCATCAATAACCAATAAAATCAAACTTCTAAATGTACAAAGGCAGTGGCTACTATGGAGTGTCAAGTGTGCCACAATTAAATAAATAAATAAATAAATAAATAAATAAATAAATAAATAAATAAATGTGTTGATTAATTAAAATTGTACATAAATACAGTGTATTAAATACATAATTAAATGTATAATAAATTAATCAAAATATTCTTTTTATTTTAAAACCTTTACTGATTTCACTCTTTATTTAATTAATTATTTCCTGGTTTCTGGCAGCTCATCACAAAATAATTTAAAATGTCACTGTGGCTCGTCAACAGACCCTAACATCTGATTGGGTTCCCTGCACGTTAAGACAGATCAATCCCAGATAATGGACTGGTTGAGTGGACGTGGAGTGCATTTCAAACTAAATCTCAAGCAGCAATGGTGGAGGAAAACACCCCAAACTGCAAGTAATTTTAAAATACTAATGTTTGTGTCACCAAAATTCATTTTTAATTTTTTTTTTTTTTTTTTTAGGCAAGAATGTAGAAGAGGAATCTACAAATATTAGTTGATTTGTCACAATAGAGCTTATTTGTAAAAATGTTCTGATGTTTTTGGACATCTGAGGTCCTGTTAGCCTAACAGCCAGCTTGCCTCACACAAGACATAATTCACTTGGGTGAAGTCTGATGCATCAGATGTTTGATTTAATTCAAAGTTTTATTTGTTCCTGACCAAATCAGTTTGAGTTTAAAGTTCAATAACTGGATAATTTTAGTGAACCTTAATATCTCACTGGATTGCTTCAAGTATATTTTGAACTGATACTTGTTTATAACAGCTTATTTTCAATTAACAATTTTAAAAACATTTTAAAATATTTTAATACAAGGAGAAACGTGAGAGCTTTTTCAACAGGAGCAGAAACATCTTGACCACCATCTGTTCATGGATATCCTGGAGAGTGATGTCCATCAATTTTTAATATTTATTCGACTGCATTCTGTAGACTCTAGTAACACCAGCTGTCAGTTATAAGTTTTGGAAGTCTATTGAATAAAATAAAATGTGATCTGTGTGTTTTTTTCTTTGATGAGTAGAGCAAGTTATGTATACAGGTCATATTTTTAAGAGAGATCTGCTGAACAATCAATCAATAACATCTAATTTATTTTATTGGTGTACAGTTCTACACTGACTCCTTCCAAATTTTGACCTTTCAAAATTACACCAACATTTTGCCAGAGTGCTTATAAAAATGTATATACACACCGATCAAACATAATCTTATGGCCACCTGCCTAATGCTGTGTTGGTCCTCCTTTTACTGCCACAACAGCCCTAATCTGTTGAGGCATGGACTCCACTAGACTCCTCAAGATGTGCGGTGATATCTGCACTGAGATGTTAGCAACAGATCCTTTAAGTCTTGTAAATTGTGAGGTGGGGTCTCCATGGATTGGACTTGTTTGCCCACCACATCCCACAGATGCTTGATTGGATTGAGATTCGGGGGATTTGGAGGCCAAGTCAACACCCCAAACTAGCTGTTCTGCTCCTCAAACCATTCCTCAACTATTTTTGCTTTTTGGCAGGGCACATTATCCTACTGAAAAAGGCCACAGTCATCAGGCAATACTATTTACATGAAAGGGTGTACATGGTGTGCAACATGGTCTGCTTAGTGGTACGTGTCCAAGTAACCTCCGCATGAGTGGCAGGACCCAAGTTTTCCAGGGGAACATTGCCCAAAGCATGACAATGCCACTTGCCTTCTTCCCATAGTGCATCCTGGTGCCAGGTGTTCCCCAGGTAAGTGATGCATGTGCACCTGGCCATCCTTGTGATGTAAAAAGAAAATGTGATTCATCAGACAAGGCCACCTTCTTCCATTGCTCTGTGGTCCAGCTCTGTTTGTCGCATGTCCATTGTTGGCACTTTTCGCAGTGGTCAGGTGTCAGCATGGACACTGACTGGTCTGCAGCTATGCAGTCCCATACACAATAAACTGCAATGCACTGTGTATTCTGACACCTTTCTATCAGAACCAGCATTAACCTTTTCAGAAATTTGAGCTACAGTAGCTCGTCTGATGGATCGAACCACACGGCCAGCCTTTGCTCCCATGTGCATCAGTGAGCCTTGGCTGCCCATGACCCTGTCACTGGTTAACTACTCTTCCTTCCTTGAACCACTTTTGATAGATACTGACCACTGCAGACTGGGAACACCCCACAAAAGCTGCAGTTTTGGAGATTCGCTGACCCAGTCGTGTACTGTAGTCATCACAATTTGGCTGTTATCAAACTCACTCAAATCCTTATGCTTACCCATTTTCCCTACTTCTAACACATCATCTTTGAGGACAAATTCGCTAATATATCTCACGCACTAACAGGTGCCATGCTGAAGAGTGTTGTTCACTTCACCAGTCAGTGGTCATAATGTTATGTTTGATCAGTGTATAGTTTCAAAGATCAAGTATGTTTATCAAATATGGTACTGTCTCACTGTGAGCTATCCTCCCATCCTCAGAAGTCTGAAATCCTTAGTATACTTGCCAAGTAGGAACTAGCAAATAAGCAAGTACAAACTCTTTGTACTCTTGGCACTCCATAGCTGGATGGCAACATTTAGCTTTTTATTATTATTGGCATGGGACACTGAATCCAGAAAATGGCACGTTGTATTCAGAACAGTAGATGTGGTCATTCAAACCGGAGCATTGCATGTATAGAACTTTGTCAATACATGTAGAAAGGCAAACGAAGTTATAATGAGGAATATTTCATCTAGAGTTGGGGATATCAACAGGAAAATCTGTACAAATTAAATTTACCAATATTAAAGGCATCTACAAGAAACGGGGCTGATATTGAACCTTTGCATCAGACACAGATGCAGCTTTAATCATGGGTTTGAGTCTGCAAATGTGGAACACAAAAATAAACGTTAACCAAATAGATTTAGTGCTTCAATGCTCTATGCCATTACATTTTAAAAATATAACACAGGAGTAAGAGGCAAATACAATAGAGAACAGGTTGGCTATTGGGCTACTGCCAAGTAAGCATCTTGTACTCTTGCCTTTTAGGTCATGTTTAAGGACGGGCCACCAAAAGTTTAAATCCAAGCCAATTTTGGTGTATTAGACATAATGTATTTAAATGGAAAATGTATAATATGCCAACAAAATTTTGTAATTATATGTACAGTGCAAAAAAATAATTAATGGTTGCGAAAAATAATTAATGGGGTAGAAAAGGTTGAGACTCAATCATACTGATAAGAGCATGTATAAATAGAGTCTTCAGTCATCCATCCACTGTTGGCTTGCTGTTTTCCTATAGTATATGCGTTGGTAGCTTTGATCCCTCTGAAGTGCCTCTACCAGAGAGCCCAGGCACCGGCAGGGTTACAGTTCATTATTCATCCTTAATTGCCTCTTTCTCCCATAACCAGGAAGAAGCTGTGTTTCCTTACATGTTCCAGTGGACTCATGCAATTCCTCCCCTGCCCCATGTAGCTCTGATTGATTTTTAATCATGCCATTGCTTCAGTGCAGGCAGTGGGAAACTGCATTGGCCAACTAGGGGTGTACATGTGCATGTTATGAAAGGAAATTAGTAGTTGGCCTGTCTTTGCACATTATCTTTTCCTTCCAGCTCGTAATGTGTATTCTGGCGTGCACATTAATCAATTGCTTTAGGTAATTTTCTTCTGTATACAAACTATACTGATGAGTACATTAAAAAAAGAAAGCATCAAATAACATAACAAGCAAAGTTAGTGCACAATGCTTAACTTAATGGCCACCAACTGGGCATTATAGTAAAGTTAATTCATCCTCGAAACTGCTATAATAAGCTTGGAAAAGCTATTAACCGAACGAGAAAATGTGCATGTTTTTAATGTCTCAGACTAGCAATCCAAACAAATAAATGTATATGTTATAGTTATTACAATGATGACTGACAACATCAAAACAATTTCGCTGTTGTGAATCACTGAATGAAGAAAGAAAACACATTTTACAAAGCTCACATTAGCTTTACAGTTGCCGTTTTGTCGAAATTTACTAGAACACGGATGAGTCATCCAATGTTTCCATCACAGGGATGAAAAAAAAAAAGATCCCAAAATTCATTTTGTTCCCTTTTTCTGGCGTGGAAAGCTGGCACAAAGTATGAAAGCAAGGTAATCAAATAAACAGCTTATTACTGAATTCACAGTGATAGGGAAGTTGCATTAAAAGCATTTGGACAAAGTGATATCTTTCATATTTGCTGTGAACAGTTCTATTCTTAGAGTCCTAGCTAATACAAAGTCTTTTGGATTTCCTTATTCTTTAATAAGATCAGGTATCCATGATCAGATAAGGTGTTTGGTAAAGAAAATAAACCTCAGCCATCAGTACTTTCAGAAAACTGCAAAAACTTTGGCCTAAAACAGGCTGCAATGCCACACAAACTTCAACATACTAGTCATTTTCTACAGGATCCTTCAATGTCTGATTGCAATGGGATCCTTTAGCCAAGGAAATATTAGCTTGAGGAAAAAAAAAAACACATTATGTGTTAAATACCTGACTATACCAGCTGTCCTATAAATTAAATACTACAGATTCACAGGTCAGACTCATACTGTATAAATAGATTTGATAGTTGTTACTCATCCTTTAATGCACCTAAACCGATTTAAAATTAAACACTAAGGCTGTTTTCTATATTTCCAACCAATCATCTTTGCTGCATGTTGCTGCTTTCACTGTCTCATTTGACATAGGAAATTGATTTCACAGAGCCCAAAGATCTCCAGCTGCAGTCTCCAAGCTCACACTTTACGGACTTGAGCAGCTTAAGAAGGATACATTGAAATGAGGGTCTATAATCCTTTTTCTTCTTGGATTTCTAATTAATGGTTCAGGGCAAGGATTTCACTTTGGATTGCACTTTTTTTCTTAAAAATGTGAACACTGAATCCCCATCAATTCTCAGTTTATAAAAAAAAAAAAATCTCAAGAAGGATTAAGAAAAATGAATACTGGTCTCCATGCAACTCTTCAAAGAAACTATCTCACCCACCAATTAGTAACTGACAGGAGAAAGCCAGCTGTATGTATTCTGAAGCTAAAGATTATAGTCCAGGCTTAGTGTGCCACTTTGAAGAGAGAGGTTTTAGCGCATACTTAGATGTAATCAGGTTCCAGTAATCATCCTTACCTGTAAATGAGGACTTCATCTTCAGAACAATTGTACTGAAGCTGATACATTTTGACCTTTGGAGTTGCTTTGCTAACACTCCACTTGACCAGAGCAGAGACAGCAGTCACTTCTGATACAGACACCACCTTCTCTGGAAGAGCTTTAGGCTCCCCTTTACTGATCTTAGTAGAGCTTGTTATATCTGAAAGGCCTGATTTGGACTGTGTGGTACGGTTTGTACCATTACTCAGATGGGGGAGTTGAATGATGGATAGTTCAATGGATGCTGTAGATTCCCCTGCAGCATTGGCAGCTATGCAGGTGAATGTACCGTAGTCCTTAGATGTGGTGACTGTTATATCCAGAGTGCCATTTTCATATACAGTCGCTCGGGAGGAGTTGCTGATCAGACGGTCATCGGGAGCAACCCAATGCACAGTTGGCATTGGATCACCAACAGCTTTGCAGCGCAAGCTAGCTGTCTGTCCCTCGAGCACTAGCAATTTGTGTGTATGTTGTGTGATCAGAGGGGGCTCACACACAAATTCCTCCTCACGAACAGACCAAAAGTAACGTCCCTTTAGACTGGCAGGAGAAGCGCAGGTTTCCATATCATCCTCACGTTCTAGTCTTCGAAGCCAAAGCACTTCACAATTGCAGTGCAAAGGGTTTCCACCAAAGCTTAGTGAGAGCGGAGGTGCATAGGGAGTGCTCATCACCACATTGCTTTGGGAGCGTGCAAAAATAGGGTCCGGAGGGAGCTTTTGAAGACGATTAGAGGTGAGGTCCAAGCGTGCCAGTTTGTCGAGATCTGTAAAGGTCCCCTCAGCAATGAAGGAGATGAGGTTATGGTCCAGACTCATTTGATGGAGGTTGACCATCTTACGGATGGCTTCCCAAGGCACAGTGCGCAAGTTGTTATATGACAGATCAAGATCCTCCAGTGTCAGTAACAAGTCATCAAAGGCTACTTTAGAGATACGGTTCAGCTGATTGTTGTTGAGGATCAGGTGCTGCAGGTTAACCAGTCCTCGCAAGTCATCTGGTCCCAGTTCAGTCAACCGGTTACTGTCCAGATGTAGGGATCTTAATGTCTCCAGGTCAATGAAAGAGAAAGGCTGGATGGCGCTGATGGTGTTCCGAGACAAAGTGAGATCTACCAGACCTGTCATGTTGGCAAAGTCCAGAGTGGAGATCTTGAGGATGAAGTTGCCACCCAGCCGGAGCTCCACAGTTCGCCGGTCGATGTCTGGTGGCACAAAGAGCAGTCCTTTGGAGGGGCACAGAGTCCCCAAGGACTCTGACAAGTTCTGGCAGACACAGTATTTGGGACATGCATGGACCATTGTAACTGCGGTTCCCAGAAACAGGAGACTGATCACCACTTTGTCCATGATAGTTCATACAAAGAGAACCTGAAAAAAACAAAAACAAAACAAAAGATCAGCTATAATTTGATATGATCAATATAGACTTTACACATTTTCAACTGCGTATACCTTAATGAGTCCAAGTGATCGCTGATTGTGTACAGTGTTATGTTCATAAAGGCAGCCATTAATCCAGGTCAGACAGAATGCCATTATAGTCTTTATACCATATGGTCCAAAACTGCTTATTTAATGAGTAGGTCTGATTTTTATGCTTGAGGATGTTTTAATATTCTCTATTATAACCTTCATATGCATGTACTTTGCAATGCAAAGAAGGTGTGAGAAATCACATGAGGACTCTCTGAATGAAGCTCAGGATTAAACAGAGCTAAGAAGCTATTTTTAATGACGCACATGCTTATAAGCTGTCATTACAGATACTGACATACATGCAGTGGAAAGTAGTTCAAGTGGAGGGCATATACATCACCAAGCAATAGTTGTGCTCTTTCTTGGAATGTTACACCATCGTGTTTTTCATGTTGTCCTTATATATGATTTTAGGCAATTTTTTTCCCCCTTATTTATTCCCTTTCTTCATTTTGTCTGCAGCATCACAGTGAAAGATACAAAAAAAATTTCACAGGCCACACATTTTAGATTCATTAGACTTGGCTGAGAAAGTCAGCCGGCCTCAGCACGTGAACACTCCTCACACCTGGCTGACTCCTAAAATGGATGGCCACACTTGGCTTGGCGAGCTTTTAATTCCCCCAGATATTTGTATCATTAATTCCTAATACACTCAAAACCTAAAAATCAATTTCAATCATCTTTCTTTTTTACATGAGCAATTTTTATTAATGGAAAACTCTGCCTCGTAGCCTGCATGGTTCTGTCTAGAACCATGGGGACACGGTTCTAATTTGTTTTACATTAACTATGTCATTCATTCGATTATTCATTGCTGTGCGTGTGAGAAATGCTAGTAGCAGTATTAGAACTTATCTTTGACTACCCTGCAACACCTCTTCGCGTGTAGGCTCTGCTTTTCATTAACTTAGAAGAATAAGTGTATGACCACCTTTACTTGTTTTCAATCAATTTGTAATGATCTCAAATGCTACTGCATCTACATACATTCATTGAGATTGATTTACGCAATAACAACCACCACCAAAGAACGTAATAAAAACAGTGGAGCTACTGACATTTCTCCCAACATTATGATCCACAATTATGATGGGGCCAAATGGTACCCTAAGCTACAAAACACAACTCAACACAAAATAAAAAGGTTCAGAAATATGTATTCAAGTTAAAAAGTCACACAACACATACTAATATATGTTTTTTCAAAATTGTGCAATGCAGTGCTAATATTTGTACTACTGCAGACTTTTCTGAGCTGTTTGAATCATAATATAATAACTCGGCACTGCTGAATACTGTCTGAAACTGTCTGTGAAAGGTTTTTCTTTCAGCCAAATACTTGCAGGCTCGATGCATACTGTTCTGATCTTCTGAGCACTCTGAAGCTAATTCCCAAAAGGCCTCATGGTGAGAGCTGTCAGTGATGACAGACAGGTTCTCTCATGGACTCATTTTAATGGACACCATCTAGAAAGAGCAGCTGAAAAGTCCTGTTAACCCAAATAAACTGCCTTTCTAGTTCTTGTACATTTTTTTTCATGGGCACTTTTCACTTGAAGGGTATAACTTTGATAGGTATGTATTTTCAAAAACTAAGGCAATTCCGCAGAAATGGCAGCGTAGTTCTAGGTGGATACATTTTAACAGCTCAGTATAATTTCCAATCTTAGAAAATTCCCCAATAAAGTTCTGCGTGTATTTTGGTTACTGGGCAGAGAAACACATCCGGATGAGAGGCAGAGGTGACCTTTCAGGGGAGAAGAGGTTCACTCATAAAGAGATATGAGCCACAGACCATGTTTGAGGCCCATATCCATTTACTCATGGCCTTTACTAAGCCTGCACCACCATCTACAATTCACTGTAAGGGATAAAATTGATACTGAAATACCAACAGGGAGACGTTCTGTACAGTTCCACAGTACATTAATAGTGCTGACATATAGAACTGTGAAATTCATTTCAATTGTTTTGACTCTCTAGCTGCATGACCTCATCCATTCTGTGGTAAATACAAGAAACGTTCTAGGCTACTTTTAATTTCATTCATGGCATTTTATGCGGCACTGTTATTCAGGTTTTCTGTAAAATGCTGTGATTACTCAACAGTTGAACAGACCAGGTTTGCAACCATAAACTCAGTGTCAGAGTGATGCTTTCCTCAAAAACTTAAAACACAACAGCAAAAGTGTGCACAGAGTGTTCATGTAGTTAGCAAAAGCAAATGTTCAGATGGCTAGCATATACCCCCTACATTGTGCTTGTGAGGTTAGATAATATTTCACTATTATTTTCTTTAGGACTAAATAGCCACTGGAAAACTGCTTTGTGGGACATTGTATATCAGTGTTTGCATCACAAGTTCCCAGATATTTTAGCTCTAGGAAATATTCACCTTTCAACTTGAAGTGGTGCAAGTATATACAGAAGAAATGAGCCCTTAATCAGCCCTTTCAGTTTATTTTTATGCAGTTAAGGATGGACATGACTCACAAGCTGATGCAAAAATTTTATGACAATTCAGCAATTTTGAATAACTAGAGGGGTGGTGAGACCAAAACAACACCAACAGAAAGAAGTGAGATGGTTCTTGGGTTGCTATATGGTGCATCCGCATACATGGCAATTTTTTGTTTGAGAAAACAATAATATGCAATAACATTCTCTTGGCTGTGATCAGGTTGCTGGATTTTCAAAACTTGTCCCAGGTTTAACAACTCAATGTCAAACCTTGTCAGGAAGTTGTTAAAGGTGCTCAGAGAAAGATTACTATCCCTGGGAAAACAGTTCCCACGGGAGTGGGTCCTGTTCCACAGCCTTTAGCAGCTTAATGTCCTGCAACCTTTCAAGGAATGAAAAGGTTCCTCCATGTTCCTGGAACCTCATTTAGATACTGGTTTTTGTGGTGGGGACAATTAAAAAAGTGAATATGCTTTTGTCACTTTTAATAAACTCAGACAAGCTGAAAATTGAAGATTTTGTCCTTACTTCCATTCAGAGATTCAATGGGGAAACTGAAGAATGGGAAACATTTGATTCTTGATTTTACTGGAGAACCTGAGGTTGAGCTCATATCTCTTCTTTGCAGGGTCTGCTGTCTCTGTATGAGCTTCAATAGCAACACAGAATATTTCATCCACTTTATGTAAAAGTGTCTTTCACATTATTCTTTCACAAGGTGTGTGATTATGGAATGATATAAGAGCACCTGCTTAAGCTCCTTGAATTTAGTTTCATAAATCTATTTTTTTAAATCAATTCAGATTGTAAACTTTCTGTTCTTGTATTTTATCAGTACATATTATACACAGTAATACGGAGAAACTCTAGACAGCAGTGATCAATTTGGTTCTGTCCATTTCCTGAAAGTGAATATGTATTTATGGAAATGACTTCTTGTCAGGAACAAAGCAGACAGACATCTTATTGACTGCTGATGGACATTGATTGGTCGACTGTGCCAGTGGACTTCAGTCAGTTTGAACCAGTTTGAAGACAGAGTATTATTACTTATCCTACCTATCTTGAGAGATTACAGACTTTACAAAACAAAGTTATAAAAGCCATATCACGGTCTAAGGTAGATGCTTCCTCTGATCCTCTTTTTTGTGCTTACAAACTTCTGAAGTTAACTGAATGCAACATTTTTCATAATGCCTGCGTAATGTATAATGCAATATTCAGACTCCACAAAAGACCTTATGAGCTTATTCAAATTTATTATTCCACTCACACACACACATCATAAGAAACAAAAACAATGTCTGAAGGGAGAGAAACCCAAACTTAAATGTACAAGTTTTAGAGGTCTACAAATTTGGAATGAGCTTCAAAGTACTATAAAAATCTTTCTCTGTCTTTAAATGAACTTTAAAACAATAGTTGCTACTAAAATATGTTTGATTATGAACCCTGAAAGGAAAGGATCTCTTATAGGATCTTTATGCTATTGTTTTCATGTGCCACTGTCTAGATGTATTGGATTAATGTTATTTATCTGTTAAGACCTTTAGGGTAATCTTAGGATATTTTTTGTGATTTAGGTTAGTATAACAATGTATTATATTAATGCATATATATATATATATATATATATATATATATATATATATATATATATATATATATATATATATATATATATAGCGGGGGTTACATTCCAGAGAGCCCTGCGATAGGTGAAAATCCACAAAGTAGCATTGTTATATTTATTATATATTCATTTTATTATTTATATATATTTTAAGGTTTTATAAACCTTTCCCACTCTCTTACTACAACTTGAATAATGAAGATGATGAATTATGTAGCTGTGTAGTACTGATGGCAATGAAAGTGGTGCAGTAATATTTTTTTTAAAAATCCACGATACAGTGGGATGACTATCTATCTATCTATCTATATTTTATCATCTGCTGTTTGGGCCCCTATTTAAAAGCTGTGCTTTTTAACTATAGTATATCTATTTTATCATTACTATTTTAGCATTGTGTTGGAATTAGTATTTTAATTGATTTGTGAATAAACTGAACTGAAAGGTGAAAGATTATTTAACAGACTCCGTGTCAGACTTAAATAAATTCCCAACTTTTTATACACTATCAAACATATAAGAAATGTTGCTGAAAACAAGCTACAAAAATTATGTGTAAAATTAATAGTAATAAAAATGGGATTTATGTTGTATGGAGACTAATTTAAATACTAGATTATTAATCTGGTTTAGCTTACTGTACATTAAATCCTAATAACAGATCAGAAACTGTCCAAAGGAAACAACATTTATTGTTAGTGGGCTCATTAATATATTGTATGTCTTTAATTACTTTTTAAAATCCATGATGTTAAAAAACGTGTTTACAGGGTATGTAGCACCAGTGAATGATTTTTATAATACTTACCAGTACTAGTTTTATTAGCGTCTCTTGTATCTGTTGGCATATAAATCTTTAGTCAAAGCTACTACTTCAGACATAATAAAATGACAATATATGTTGAAACAATATGAGTTGAGCAGAGGTGTGATTTGGAAGCCCTTGGATGCTCTGGTAAGGAGCTTTGCATTAGCATTTTGTACAGACTGCATATAATCCAAGGAGGTTTTACTGAGGCAGGTAAAGACAATCCAGATGAGATACTCACATTTAGATAAATTATCACCCTCTTAAAATAATGGCCCATGTAACTGTTTTTAGGTTTTTAGAAAAGACAAAAAACTGAACCAAATATTGGAGATTTTAGAAAAGATTGTGGCTTCCATTGAAATATACCCATTCACGACCCATATGATGTGATACCACGTGTCCTTACTGCAACGGTTTTAAAGATCCAAACACTGGACACCTGAGTCAGGAAAGTAAATCCAAACACCATAGCTTTGATCCAACAAGCTAAATGTTATTAACAGGTGATTAGTCAGTGTAGCAAACAATTCCAGCATGGGTCAAATGAGAATACAAGGTCCAAAAAAACAGGCAAAAAGTCACATACAAATAAAATGAAAAGAAACACAAAAGAACAAAAATACACAACACAAGAGAAAAATGTAAACACTAGGAAACCACAAGGGACACCAACTGAAAAACAGAACAAGAAAAAAAGACACCCTTAAAAGCAGAAGAAGAGGTAATGCTGGAAAACCTTGACCAATTAGAGCACAAAGATAATCTAGCAAGTTGAAGGTGAATAATTTTTGGTTTATATACTGAAAAGACAGGATATGAGGAACGAGGATTCCACAATAAAACTGGAAGTAACCGAATTAAGAACTTATAGCAATAACAATTTGACCATTTTAGCTATTGCTGAGACTGGTGCATCAAGGCAACGATGCACTGTGGCTAGCTTTCAGATGCCAGTGGCTTTGATGCAAAGACAGCATCTCACGCCCTGGGAATGATGGTGCACTTGAATTGGGGAAACAGAAAAAGACAAGGACAAAAAGTTTGTCAAAAACAAGGTGTTTTGTAAGTGGAAGTTTGTTGTACAAGGGTAACCGTCACATGAACATGCCTGCACAGCTGTGTTGCCATCTGTTAGACAGAAATCCTACTGTACTATATAGGTTGAGTTAGCCCTGAGGGAGATGACGGTCACTGTGATGGTTTTGTCTTCGCTCGGCACCAACAAAGCCCTGCATGCATCAGTTTAACTCCTTAATGCAGGGAGGCCAGGCTGTAGATGCCAGTGATAATCTATGTAGTACAATTTTTCTTTCTTTCTTTTACCCTTTTATCGTGGGTAAAAACAATAAAACTGCCAGCTGAGTCCCTTCTCTCTCAGATTTGTCCTTTTTGCCTCAGTTGTCAGCTTTGTTCAGAAATCTTCCAATACATTGCTGTCTCCTTAACAACGTGAAGTAAGCGCACTGCAGACGGAGCTGGACTCTCCAGCATTACATCTTTCTCTTTCTTCTGGTATGCTTTGATAAAACATGTCACAGGCTGACAGCTCAGTGAACCTGACTGCGCTACGTGCAATCCACTGATGTCATGTTGCATCATTTGCGGGTGCTGACGCTCTACGTTGTGACAATAGCTTTTTCTCGCTACTGTACGGAGCCGTCAGCATATATAAAGTTGCCTTGTGTAGCTGTAGAATGACAGGCTAAGCGGTCTTTTTTTTCTTTGACATGAAATAACTCTTTTGCATCTATTATTAAAATACTTATAGAAGTACATGAGAGTATGTAACAAACATCAGAGGACAACTGCTCGTGGGATTTAGAGGATGAATTCTGCAATCCTGGAATAATCTCAACAAAAAAGGTGGAAATTATCAGAGTGAAAAATGGAAAGAGCATACAACGGCTGAAACCTTCTCTGGATGTTAACCAAAGTAATCTGTGTGCTCAGTCAAACATACCTGCACGCATGTTGTACAGAATTGCCTGTGACTGCTAGCAAAGGAAAGATTAACTGAATGGCTCCACCTTTCTAGAGCACGACTGCCAACTACTGAGGATTACATCAACCAGCTGTGAGTTTGTCTTTTCAGCTACCTGTCCTGACAAGCCTCTCAGACACGGCTCTATGAATTACATGCAGACCTTTATCAGACTTGAACCTCCTGGATAACTGCACAAGCAGACTGAGGGAAAGCATAGAGTAAATGTTGGTACAACAGAGTTCTGTTACACCACTTTTTTTCTTTTTTTTTTCAGAAGGCTGCTCTGATGTTAAATTGAAAATTTCACCACTGCCAGCTGGTTTTTGGATTCTAGAGGCAGTTTTTAGGCATGGGCGAGCTTCACTGCTGAGGGTGACAAGTGTCTAAATTCTGTCCAGACTTTTCTTCGGTGGATTTGCACACACAGGCTTTTCTGTGGCTACAATAGAAAATATTTTACTGTAGGACACTATAGACAATATCTCAGAACGAAATGTTCCAGCCTCTTGAGGCTAAAAAAAAAAATCTTCTGAGCTCCTTTTTGTTGCCCATCTAAAGCTGTGCCCTGTGTGTTATATAATAGATACAAATAAAATAATGATGAACTGAGTGTTGATACCTACAGGTCAGTGGAAAAAAATGAGGATAATATTTGTTGTAAGCCATATCAAAGACGTTTATGTAAAAGTACAAATGGACAGAAAGGGTCTCGCTGAATAAAAGAAAAATTGACAAAGTGATGAAAGGACTGTAAAATTTATTAGCTCTTCTGTGTGCTGTGGTTAAGCTCCATGCTTGGCACCTTTCTTTAAAATGAGAATTGAGTTACAAAATGAGAGTAAATGCCAGTGCAACATTAAGCAGTACGGCTTGTTAATGGTGGACATTGGGAAACTGTCTCACTTTTCAATTGCCCAGAAAAAAATGCTCTGGGTGTCTGTGTATATAGTCATGGCAAAAAGGATTTGCCATTTGGATTTTGGTTGGTTTCATGGCACGTAGGAGAGGAAAGACATCAGCAATGATTTTAAAGAAGTAACTGTTGCTGCTCATCCCTTTGGGAAGGGTTATAAGGCCATTTCCAAAGTCCATCACGGTATAGAGAGAAAGTTTATCCATAAGTGGAAAATATTCAAGACTCTTCCCAGGAGTGGACTTCCCAGCAAATTCACCCCAAGGTAGGACTGGAAAAATACCCTAGAGCTACATCTCAGACTCTATAGGACTGAGTTAACATAATAAAAGTTAAAGTTTATGACTGAAAAAGACTGAAAGAAAGCCTCGTCTCCTTAAAAAGGTACGTAAAACCTTAGAATTGAAAGAGGGTGTACCTTCTCTCATTACAGAGAGAATATATTCAAATACAAAACTTTACAGTTACACAAGTCCACCGTTAAACACCCTTCACACAGTTTGTAGAGTCATTAGCTGATTAGGCAGGGCTGTGCAAGATGTAGCTAAAACTGTGCCCACACTTTTTAACAGGAGAAACCAAGGAAACAGATCTATTCTTTGTGTGTGGGCAAAGTAGTAAACTTTGATATGGAAAGCATAACTTTAGCTGAAAATGAGACATGCAGGGTGGGTTTTCTTCTTTTCTTTAGGACCAGCAATTGAAAGCTCAGTGTACTTCATTTCATTTAAAGTCAGTTAGTGAGTTCCCTGCGGGCTACAACTCAGTCCTGTCTTTGTTACATTTCTTATGATTTTGGCTGATAGGCCCCATTAAAAGTACGTTGAAATAGCTGTTAAACAACTCCTTGAATGTACAGACAATTATGAGTGGATAACTTTAATGTTTAACAAAAAGGGGATTATTCTCAAGAAAACAAGGTTGCATTCCAGGAGACATTTTCTTTCCCTATGCTTTTTCTTTCTTAGATCTAAGGATATTTCGTTCCCATGAACATCTAATGCTGATATCCCTGGGAAGTTTAAGACACACTGAATCTCTTTAAAATATTGGTTGCTGATTGTGTTGAACTCACTTCCTGCTGTTTTTAGGTCACATGCATGCATTGCTTTACATTTCACCCTATGTAGTACTTTTGCTTCTTGCTTCTCAAATAAGTCATAAAATAAACGAACCAACGGGTCGGAAAAACAAGGTCTACTTGCGTTTGAGCAAAAACAAACCTCCCCAAGCTTTCATTTCAGCGCCGTTTGCAGCACGCACTCGCTGACATGTCAAAATCTTTGACATCATTAACATTTGCAGTGTGTGAGTGGGTGTGTGCATGTTCTCTGTGAGCTTACGAGTAACCCTTTGTTTTACTGTTTATTTTCTCTGTTTTCATTTAACAAACACGACAGCCACTTCCTAAACAAGCCATCAAGGTGGGAAAAGGCAGACGTATTAATACTGTGTACCTTCTTCATTACTTGAGTTTACCTCTGTCATGTGCTCAGTGCAGACACGCTGACATCCAAAGGCAAACACATATTGTCACGCACATGCTGATTAATCAAACCCTACTCACAAATCCTGCAAGCCTCAATAAAGCTTCCCTTCCCTTGCACAGTAATGAGTGCCAACAGCAGGAAGTGGGGTGCGGTAAAGGGGGTGGATGGATGGGTAGGGGAGGGGAGGGGAGGGTAGGGGAGGTCTGAACAGCCCCAAACAGCAACAAATTAATTGATGCCTTCTTGAGGCCAGCAGTTAAACGTGTGATTGTTTGCTATTTTTCTGACCTAATTAACCTTTATCAAATTAGACAATGCCCATCTATGCTTGTTTTGTCTGGCATAATATTGTTTCCCATGCATTTTATCTTTTTCAGTGCTGAAATTCCATAATGTTTTGTAAATCTATTTAAAATGTAAGTCTTAAAGTCAGAGAAGCAATTTGGACAATTTTGCTAGTGGCCGTTAGATTTAAAAAAGATTTAAAAGATTTAAAAAAAAAACAGAATAAAATGTTAATAAGTTTTAAGATAAATTAAGATACATGAGCTGGCAAAGTCTTAAGCCGAGTAAGAAGCTTGATCATGCACAGGCAGTCTGGAACGTCTGATATGAGCTTAATTCATATTCAGCAGCAAATGTGCCAATGGAAGTGAAGCTGAATCATCTGAGCAGAGCAGGTTGCACTGAATTGTCAGGGATATTCTGCAGCAAAGATGTGCCAGAAGCATGATTAAGATGTGGATCCTGCAGATGGAGAGTCAGTTTTTGACAGGGTTTTATTTTCTTTTCAACCACCATAATGATGTAGGCTGCTTAAACCATCTGGAGGGTGTCGTGCAGTGACACACACTTGATGCTGCTCCTCCTAGGTAAAGAAATTAGCTGGTGAAATCATTGTTGGTCACTGGCATTTCAGGCGCATCACGTGAAAGTTGTAATTACTCAGATTCTTCCACTAAATGCTGCAGTTTTAGCTGGTGGAGATGTGTCCCCATTGATATCATACTTCAACGTTTGTTGAAACTTGCAGCAAGAAGTTGCAGCGATATAAAAGTCGATCCTTTTAGGTATAGCCACCTATCATAAAGCTAAGACTGCAGTAAAGCAATTGCTGAAGGGGGAGAGAGCTATAACAAACTGAAAAGTGAGTCTATAGCCATGACTGCAGTCACACCTTGTTCACTCTGAGGAATGTTCATCACAATGAAAATACACATTGTTCTGATATTGGCAAAATTTTTTTTAGAGCTTTCACTTTGTGACTGGGAATTAATATGGTAAGTTTAACTTGAGTTCCTACAAAGGTCCCTGAGCTCTGCAAACAATTTCTATGTTAACACAATAATTCTTGAGTTCCTAAAACATTTTCTAAAGGTTCACACAATGGCTCCTAAGCTTCTCAAAAGGAGAGTTAATAGTAACTGTTGGGAGCTCAGAAAAGTTCCAGAATAAAGTGTTCAAAGTTCCCCAAATAAAGTTCATGTATTCCTACAAGGGTGCCCAAGTGCATATAATGTTCTCTGGGTGGATAAAGAAATGCCCCTTGAGTTTAAATAAATGTCACTAAGCTCCTTGAGAGGTTCACAAGAGCCCTGCTTTTCCATCTGAAATGTTCTGGTTCTGCAACTTAACTTTTTATATTCCTGTTAGGTTCATATAAAGGGCCCTGAATAAAAAGTCCCTGGAATTCTGACAAAGTTGCCATGTTGATTAAAAAAACAATCAAAGGAGAAAAGAATCACTACAAGCAAGCACTATAGTAATGTATTATAAATTTCTAAAGTAATGTAGTAAAATTACTAAAGAATTATCCTATTCTGTGGCTACTAATAAGGGTGGTTGAAGAGGTATACAACTGTGTGCAGTGTAAAACAAGTGACCCATGTAGGTATGAGTCAGTTTTTTGTTCACTTTCAGAAAGCTCCCACACAAATCGAGTTTAAAGCAACATATATAGTTCCAGTGGTGGATATGCTCCTGTATTCATCATGTAACATCCCTCGCACCACCTGAGGCAAGTTACAGGTTCTGCTCTGTATCAGACTTAAATGGGTAATTGAGAAGTCATTGCCTACGCCTCATGCTTTTGCTCCCTTTATACAGCCAAAACATCTTACTTGTGTCTCTTATTCATTTAATATTTAGTTGGCCTCTTGCCTGGCACAATGCATCGCTCCTGACTGCTGAACTTTTAGATCAGATCTTCTGAACCTTTCAAGTGTAAGATGAAGCAAAGGGTAAGATATTCAGAGCCATGACTGTGTACATGTGTATCTCTGTGTTACCACTTTTTTAGTATGCATTCCCATGCTTGATAGCATGTCTACCATGAGAAGCAAGATGCTGAAACCCACAAAAGCCCCGAGGATAAGAGATGAATAAAGATGGAAGTTGTGATGTTGTATTTTATTTATGGTGATTTGCCTCAAGCATGGATTACACTTTCCGCATCCTTGAGTCTGCTAGGGTTCATCTGAGTCTGCTCGACCTGAGTGACACAAATGTCTCCATCAGATGGTGAGTAAGAGCGTCCATGTGGACGTCTGCGTGTCTGCTTGTTTGTGTGACCTCGCAGACTCTTCTGCAGAGAATTTACAGTAACACCATTACAATGCACCAACTACACATGCGTCCCAGCTGGTGGACTGCCCATGTCAATTGCTATACTCTAGGCTTATAGTGAATAGGAAACCAAAAGGTTAATGTTGTAGGAAACAAAACACCTTAAAGACTCAAAGGTGTATCTGGAAAATTTACATTAGATTTTTATATGAAGCCATTTTGGATACTTACTGACATTCATAAAGAGCATTAGAAAAATCATCTTGTAATTCTGTGTTTCATTTGTCGCTGTGATTTTCTCACTGTAGCTTAACTCATATAGAAATTATTTTTAATAAACATTTCTTGGCCCCTGACAAGAGAACATTTTACATGATAAACTCAGTGAGTGAAAACATTACTGACTGCTGTTTGTTTTGAAACAAAATAAAAATAAACTCTTCTGCAGATGGATTATTAAACAGGAAAAAAGTACATAGTTTTTTTTGTTTTTTTTTTTTTAAATTGAGACTTTGGGACACTGGTTGATGAAGCCATAGTATAGTAAGTGATCCAGAAAGCTGGTCTGTCATTTTTCTTATCTAAAACCACTGTTAGCAAAGCTACAATCAATCTGTGGCTAATGATGCCCCACATTCCCTCATGAGGCCTAACATGGAGATGATTATAGCAGTTAGGTACGTCTGGTTCATTCCACAGAGGTACTTTTGGAATTAACTGCAGATTGACAAATAGTGACAGTCCCAACCCCCATGCCCCTACATCAAATACAAAATGAAGCATATGGAAAAACTGAAACAGGAGAGATGTTTCCATTAAGAAGGGGGCATGCGCACTATTCAACAAAGTAGGCCTGGGAGTCAAATTAATGCACGCAAGTTATAGTATTTGTCCAGTGAGGTAATTAATTCCAAAACTTCCGAGAAGAAAGATTTTTTTACTGTGATAAACTACAGCCCATGGGTCAGATTATCTATTCACAATCACTGTGTGGAGCCCTAAGAGTGTTCCAGATAGACACGGAGATGAAGCAGTAGGCGGGAATATTTAAAGGGTGACCTTGGAAAGTCTGAAGTGTGGATCTTTGAGTAAACTTCAAACAAGCATTTCCTCACCTCTGAGCCAGTACTTGATAAACAGGCGATTCATAAAGCCTTTATAATAGCAATGGCTCAAACTATAGTGTATAATGCTAAAGGAGTCATTCTGTAATGATGAAATCACAACAATTATTAGCAAAGGTGAAGTTCCCCTCAGTCTATTTAGGCTCTTTTGGTTTTCCAAACGGTAAGCTACAACTGAGTTAGCAATTAGGTAGGGCAAGCACACACACACGCACGCATACACAAAAACAATGAGCTCAGTGTTTCGGTTTTCTGGCCTACATTCTCAAATGTGCCAGTGTTTAGAGAAAAAGTTGCCCAATACCAGCATTTTGCTGGTTGCTAATATTAACAAATAGCAAAGTAACATTAAAGTTTAGCTATAAATTTCCCCAAGCTGTAAAAATCCACATTTTGACTTGTGATTTGGTGCTGTATAAATAAAACTGAATTCAATGGAACTGATTTCTTTTCTGGCCTATAAACTCCGTTCTGCAGTACACCTGCTAGTGAAAAAGCTGTGGTTAGCCTACTGTGTACCGCCTCCTTACAATTAGCTGCTAAAAGGTGAAATTAAGATGGTCAAAATATTGGAGCAGTTAAAAGATACATTTCTCAGGAAACGGGACTAAATGGCATGACATTAACTTTCAGCTTGTGCTGTTTTACAAGGAGACAAAATCAACAAATGCAGCTTTAAGATTCGGTGCCGCATATGGAAAATTCCTCACATGACGTAGATATATCCTTTAAGATCTTTGAGGGGACATAAGATCACTGGAGTCTAAGTCAACCTTGTCTCACAGAAATACATGAAATGACCACGTCCTTTAAATAACACATTATATGGTGCTGGCACAGAGACACTGCAAACAGAAACTCAGGAGCTCTGTTCTGGACACACGAATCCTCTGGTGGTGACATCGGAACTTGGAAAAACAAGATACAGAGTCAGGAATTTGGGATGACAATAAAACTACTTGGTTGGATTTAGGAAGAAAATTGCAGCTGACACTTTCTGAAAGCTGGTGATAATGACACTGACAATTCAGACAATGGGGCAAAAGCTTGTTGCTTTCTGTGGGAAAGCATCAAATTTTTGCACATAACATGGCTCTGCCATGGAATGGGGTCATGATCATTTCATGTTTTTCTGTGAGACTAGGCTGTTTATTGTATAGTATTTTCTTGATAATGCCCTTCAGATACAGTGGGGAAAAAAAAAAAAAAAAAATTGGCCAGTGGTCTCCCTGGACAACCCCCCTCCCCCCACACTCCACCCAAAAAAAAAAAAAAAAAAAAACATTCAAAAGAATCTCAGAAGGAATAGAACCAGCACACTCGCTCTCTTATCAGAGGCTGCCAGATGCCAGCCCACAACACCATCCTACACACAGCCTGAAGGTGCACCACAACATGGAGCCATTGCAGTGGGGAGTGAGAATGAGGGGGAGAGTGAGATACAGTAGAGAGGAGGGTGGAAGAGGAAGAAAGAGATGTATAGCCTAGGAACATTCAGAAGGAAAAGTGGATCACGGTGCGGAGGAGGGTCGACTTGAGCAGAGGGAGGCCGGGCAAAAGTAGTTATAGAGACTGATCTCCTTTTTCCCCTGCTGTGCCCGATAGGCTAAAGACCAAAGAAAAGAGAGAAAGACAGCTGTAGATGTGCTCTGTTACCATGAAAAAGAGAGAAAAATGTGTTTTATGATGGTTCCCACGTAAGCTTTGTGGCAACGGTAAAGATGATGCAAATCACTTGTGAGTAACAGCCTCCATCCATCACCCTTGTTACAGCTTTAACATACAGCACAGGCCCAGCGGCGAAGCCACTCAAGCTCACATTGTATGCAAAGACCTACAGGCTGTCTTTCACTGTGGGTGGAAGATTTTCTTAATTTTACATGTGGAAGGCAGAAAACCTTTTACCAGAGTGAGACACAGTGTTTGATCAAGCCATCTGTGATTAGATTTTGACAGGCTGCTCAAAGTGTGCTAGTTGACAGCCTCAAAATTCAATTTTATTTCACTTTCTTGTGTGCTGTGCTTAAAGACTACCATCTATGGTGACATTCAGATTCACACACAAGCAGACACACTGACATACACTCTCATACACACGATGGCTGGCAGCTGTTCAATGCCTTAACTTCTTTTTCAGGCTGCCAGTAAAAGCTGATTACCGGCACCAGCCGTCCTCCAACCAAACGGCAGAGAGCTAGCAGAGTATGAGAGCAGAACATTTAAGTTTAAGAGAAAGACAGGGACATACAAGAAGCTGTCATGAGAAGCACTGAGCCTTGTATGAATACATAATTCGAGCATGGAAGGTGAAAGAGAGAGGGAGGGAGTTTAATGTGGATGTCTTGAAGGGTTAAAGCAACAAGAAAAATGGCAAAAAATAGATCTGATTGGAACCAGCAGCCTGTGGCTGATTAATGATGAATAGCTTACATAATGTCAGAAAACTGTGAAATTGCTCATAGAAAGCTGAGGTGGCACCTAGCAAAGTATAGATTATTTAATGGCTTTGTAAAGAGTGATAATATGGCTATTTCGGATAATACATGATTTACATATTTTAGAAAATACTTCATATTTTAGCCCCCAGTATTGATTAGCGTGGGTGTGAGAATCTGCACTGTAGATTAAAGCTCAGTAAAGTCTGTCTCTACAACCGATGCCCCCTAGTTTACTTACACAGAACACTCACTGGACCCTTTATTAGGTACACCTTGCTAGCACTGGGTTGGACTACCTTTTGCCTTCAGAACTCGCCTTACTTCTTCAACAAGGTCCTGGAAACATCCCACAGATATTTTGGTCCATATTGACATGATGACATCACACAGTTACTGCAGATTTGTCAGCTGCTTTTAAAGGGACTAACAAGCTACTCAGGTAGACTGTGGTGTTTAAACGATGCTATGGTGATACAAAGGGGCCCAAAGTGTGCCAAGAAAATATCCCCCACGCCATTACACCACCAGCAGCAGCATCAGCCTGAATCATTGATAAAAGGTCAGATTTAATTTATATTTTCACGTTTTTTTACAACAAATTCTGACCAACCCATCCTAATGTCACAGCAGAAAGGAAGACTCATCAGATCAGACGTTTTTCCAGTCTTCCACTGTCCAATTATGGTGAGTCCATGTGAATCGTAGGCTCAGTTTCCTGTTCTTAGCTGACAGGAACGGCACACCTTGTGGTCTTCTGCTGCCGTAGTTCATCTGCTTATAGGTTTGAGGTTTTGGGGGTTGAGATGCGCTCTTCTGCATATATTGGTTCTAATTATTGTCATGTTTCTATCAGCTTGAAGCAGTCTGGGTGTTCTCCTCTGACCTCTGGCATCAAAGAGGGACTGGATATTTTTTTCTTTTTCAGACCATTTTCTGTGAGCACTAGACATGGTTGTGTAGGAAAGTCCCAGTAGTCTCACCTTTCTTTCTCATTCTGATGCTCAGTTTGAACTTCAGCAGGTTGACTCTTCCTTGTCTACATGCCTAAATGCATTGAGCTGCTGCCATATGACTGGCAGATTAGTCAGTTGTGTTAAAAAACTGTTGAGTGGCCAGTGACTGTCTGTTGGATTTGTGCCCTGCCTATTCTTTGCAGTATGACTTGAGTCTTGTTGTAACTGAAATCTTTGGATTAGCCTTTGATAATCACTGTTTTGTTAATCCTTCACTAACTACTTCATTGACTGATTCATTGATTGATTTTATTTCATTCTAAAATATATCACAGACTTAAAACATACACTTTATTGCCAAAAGTATTTGCTTTTTGCTTTCCCACACATATCAATTTGAGTGATATCCCACTCTTAATCCATAGGGTTTATTATGATGTCAGCCCATCTGTTGCAGCTATAACAGCTTCTCTTCTGGGAAGGCTTTACACAAGGTTTAGGAGTGTTTATATATATTTTATTTAACAGATTTAACCATTCTCTTGCTTTCAGTGCTGCAGAATTTTTCATAGACATGTCTTGCAGGGCTACAGACTTGCCTTTCAGCAAGAAGGTCCTGGGTTCAAATCCAGCCTGGGGCCTTTCTGTGTGGAGTTTACATAATCTCCCTATGTCTGCGTGGGGTCTCACTCAGTACACCAGCTTCCTCCCAGAGACATGCATGGGATTAGGTTAACTGGTGATTTTACATTGACCACAGGTGTAAAGGTGAGTGTGATTATTTGCCGATCTTTATGTATTAGCCCTGTGACAGATTCACAGCATTTTGCCCTATGACAGCTGAGACCGGCTCCAGCCCCAACTCCTGTGACCCTGAATTGGATAAATGGCAGAAAATGGATGGATGGAATTTTGGCATTAAAGCTGTGAATGTACCAAAGACCACCATATTATATCAGTTATTAAGATTACTCTGCCACAACTCTTAAAGCATTCTGTTTTCTAATAAAATGACCTACTGTGTATGTCAGTCAGTGGGTTTATAACACCAATGACCCAGCTTATTTTTTTTTTTTTAAAGTAGAAGGAAGGGTAGATGATAACCTTTTACTGCAAAAGGTAAAACTGAGCAGGCAATGCTCTGCTTTCAATCTGAGTTTGGTGATTCAGACTTCAACCAGACACCCTGTGTTGCCCACAGAGTTCGGCTTTTGTTCTCTCACATTTGATTTTTTTCCTCATACATTTGCCAGACAAACTCCAGTACCACTAAAGTCTGAAATGATCAGAGATGAACCAACATATTCCAGTCAAACACTGATATCAGCAGTATATTGGCCTTGTCAACTATTATTAGCCAATCAACACATAAGACAACAGTTGCCAGTGTCAGTGGCCCACCTAATATCTTATTCAAAATCAGTTGTAAGAAATCTTTAGGCATAGTTAACTCTCTAAAGTCCAGACGACCCCAAACCCAGTGCTCACCCTAAGGTTAGGGTTCGGGGCTATGGTTGAGGCCGTCACTGTGGATGGCTTAGACCTCACAGGCTAACCTCTCAATACCTGTTCACAGGATAACGTTAATCCTAAAATAAGTACACCGTGCAACTAAATAACTTGCAATTTAACCCTGTTGAAGTTTTAGTCAATTTGGCTGACCTGCTCAAACATGCAAGCACATGAAATGTCTAGACAGCCAGAGGGAAAGTGTTTGCAAGACGAATTAATGCTGCCATCTGTAATCCAAACTTTACCCAACATGAAAAAACTCCAAAGTACTAAACTCCATCCATCTGCCACTCCAAGAAGGATAAAACAAATACTAAGAACTATAAGCAAATATAAATTTAACCCAGGCCTGTCCTCACACTGAGAGAAAGCTAATCAAACTGTTGACAGATATGATACTAGGTGATTAGTCTCTGTTTGTGGTTTGCAAACACTCATGCCAGCAAAATATGCGGCTATGTAGAAGACTGCCCATATGGGAGGCTGTTATATAATTCATACTGCATGTGTTAAAGAGCTTAAGCTTCCTGAATGAGAGACACGAGGCTCTGAAATAGGGCCCCTCATATACAGTGTGTCTGCATGTTTGCAAAATGGCTGACAGGCAGAAATCATTGAAGAGAAATATGCCTGGGACAGAGGTACACAATGAGAGGACAATATAAAGGGCATAAAAGTAATCAGCCAGCTGTCAGTGAGCTTTTTGTCAAACAGGAACATGTCTGATGTGAAGCTTCTATTGCAGGGAGAATGAAGGATGTTTCAAATGTGTTTGAAGACGAGCTGCTAGAAAAGATTTCCATCAAATCAAAATAATCTGCATGAGATTCGGAAAGCCAATATTCCAGCTACAATAATAGGATTAACTTTTGTTTCTTACTCAATATGCGATTTGCTTTCAAAGTCTGATAAGAGTCCATTTTAATTAGTGTCAGAATAATAAAAGATAATAAAAGAAATCAAAGTGACGTATGATTAAAGCAGGCAGCAATTTGGAGAATGTTCCCTTTGATGTGAGATGCACTTTGCTGCATATTCTGTATAGTGAACAGCCCTGTCACAGAGCAGATGCTGCTGCCTCTTTCTCAGACAACTGGCCCAAATACAAGAAAATCATCTCCCATCAGTGGAGGCTTGTGCATAAAAAAGGCAGCTGGAGAACTATAGTAGGCTTGCAGATAAACCATAATACTCATATCCAGAGTCTGCCCACCTCTGAACTCTGTGGGCTTTGTGGTATCACCAGTATAATCCACTTGTGATACTGGAGCCAGCAAAGGCAGATGCTCAACTTTATAGTCAAAAGCTTTTGCTTTAATTTGTTTTGTTTTGTTGGCATCATCTGTTAGAGTTAAATTTCTAACTCCGCTCGCCCCACACTGGATCCTCTTCTGGCTGTGTTCAGAAAAGTGATGGCTAGAAATGACCATGCCAAATCCAAGTCTCGCCTTGGTTCTGCTAAATCTATCTTTGGGACCTCTGATAATGTTTTTAGTACATTTTTATGCAAAAAAAAAAGTAAAACCCAAAAGTTTCACAAGTTTTTTTTCTCCCTGTAGCTGCAATAGCATATTAGTCCCAGGACCATTTTGTCACTTAAAGCATTGATTTCTTTATATTCATCAATTGACTGACTAATGATATTCCATGTCATTCAGTTCCACGTGTACCATTAGTATCTACCTTAAAAACACAGTTTAGGACCATTGCTGTGGCTCGATAGGCTCGTTGGGATGACTGTGCTGACCACAGACAGCCATTCAGTAAAGCATATTGATTGAAACATAACAGTCAAAGGGAGTGTCAGAGAGAGCAGTGTGTGCACTGTCAAACTCAGTCTGGAGGCCTCCTGGAATCCATTTATCGATCCCTGCTAGCTGCTCACTGCTTCCTTTGACAAGGTACCTTCAGAAGGACATCACTGATGCACTGTACTTCAAAAATCCTGTACTGTTGCACCAGGTAGAGCCGTTTGGTTCGAAACTCTAGCTCTTCTGTATTTTAGTTTTCTCTCTTTAAAGGAGTGCCTCAAATGTGTAAGGATAGTAAGGATCTGAAACTTTTTTTTTCTTACTAACTTTCAAAATCTTTGTGTCTGAAACTGCCTAAGACATTTGATTGTAGTTAAATGTTTACGTTTCTTCTCTTCATCTTTTCAAATGTGGTGCTTCTGTATTTATTTATTCTTATGCATTTGAACCTTGTAGACTCTGATAACAATACAATCTGTTATCCAACACCATAAGAGAAAGCTGCCTTCATACACTAAAGGGCATTTGTCACCAGCCAGCTCGTTTTTATTCCATCTGTCATTTCAATTACAGACTTTTTGAAAAAGTGCTCAATTTTTCCTGAGCACTTGTGAAAATACGTTCAGGGGGATAAAAGAGGACCTTGCGCTCATGCTTTGCTCTCACAACGTTTCCAAAGCATAAAAATAATACTGGAGACATGATGCAATGAGAAGCAATGCAACATGTTGGACTAACATATTTCTGTCTTCATACTTGTCTACAAAAGCTTTACACTTGATGGCATACTGAAGTTGAAAGCTAATCACAGAGGGGAGACAGGTGAGAGACAGCACACGGAAACTTCACAAAGTGAAACTGCAAATGATTTCTTTAACAAAAAAAAAAAAAGGCATGGCATCACAAAAAAGCTTTCTTAACAGGATCGCGCTCTTTTGACTCAGTGTTAAACAGAAAAACAACTTTTCTTCCTCTCCAAAGTGAGAAAAACACATCTGACAAAAGCACATCTACTTCTGCAAATTTTAACAACATTAGCTGAGCTCTGGGGTGTGTGTGTGTGTGTGTGTGTGTGTGTGTGTGTGTGTGTGTGTGTGTGTGTGTGTGTGTGTGTGTGTGTGTGTGTCACCCTGAACTGGGAGGGGGATCAGAAACTTAGTGCTGATTAATTCTCTTCTTTCTCAGAAACTCTTCGATGTGTGCAACAGGTTAGAACAACAGAGATGGCCTAGTTTCATGCAAATTTCTTGCGCTGATGGGTGCTGCTGTGGAGGGTCTCGTTTGTGGACTGAATCTCATTAATTATCACATAAAATCACATCAATAAAACACAAAGTAATCCTGTGGTAATAAGCAATTACATCAAGCAGTAAAGAAATATTCCTCTTGTTCTGGTTGAAAGCTACAATTATAATATTCATCTGCTTGATCAAGTAAGAAGAGCTGATGCATTAAACTAAAACTGGGTTTGTAATTTCACCTCGACTGAGCCGAGTGACCCCTGCTGGGGTCAAAGGACAAAAACAAAATCATGTTTGTAAATTTTTGATTCATACCTACATAATTACATAACAAGTTTATATCAACTTGCAGCATAGAATAGGCATAATATACATAAACTTGTTGTGGAAGTGTTTACAGAATACCTATAGCTGTATCTTGTATAGCTACGAACTACAAGCTACAAATTTTGAGGCATGCGACTATAATTGCATTAAAGGCTCAGTTTAAACGCATTGATGGCTTTTCCAGGATTGAGCTCAAGAACAGTCATGTGACTGTAAATGACTTTTTGTTGCTTTTAATAGCTTCTTTTCAATGATGATAATTGCAAATGTCGTTACACAAGAACTCGCTTTGCGCTCTGGATTTTCAAAAGCGTCACTTGACTTCATAATGAGAACGACAATCAGCCACAATGTGGATGACCATTATTTCACTAAAACTCAACTAGGAAACTTTATTCTTCCTAAATACTGATAGAAAAACTGTGATGTGGGTGGCTTGCACTTTTTTCTGCTACTCTTTAATGAGACTGTGTTAAACACCAAGAACATTTCTGCTTCTTACATTTCCCATGATACAACTTGGTGGCGTATTTCTAGTAAACACTTGTCCTTAAAGCCCCATGGCCCCAGTTTGTCACGCATGCTTTCAATTAAAATGTGACATCTTCAAGACAGCAATGGTGCCACTTAATTATTTATTCAGATTTTACAACGATCCTTGAGCCTAAACACTGAACTGACTTGTGAAAAATGTCAAATTAGAGGTTGACAAAAGTGATCTGTGCCAGTACCCTGGTAATTTTTTTTTAACTACTGAAGGTGAAGTACCAAAATACTGTGATCAGTTAGGGTCTTTACATTCTGATATGCTATGTTGGACTCTACTGAAGTTAGTTTGCATGATTCATAGATACCTCTTATTCATCTTATACCAGGCCTTAGCATAAGCAGAGAAACCCAGACCTCCATCTACCAGCCACCTCCTTCAGCTTATGCAGGGGAGCACCGAGGCGTTCCCAGGCCAGCTGAGAGATATAATCTCTTCAGCATGTCCTTGGTCTACTCCGGGGTCTCCTCCTAGCAGGACATGCCCAGAACACCTCAACCAGGAGGTATCCAGGAGGCATCCCAGTCAGATGCCCAAATCACCTCAACTGGCTTCTTTCGATATGAAGGAGCAGCGGCTCTACTCTCGAATGACTGCACTCTTCACCCTATCTCTAAGAAAGAGGCCAGCCACCCTTTGTTGGAAGCTCATTTCCGCTGTTTATATCCGTGATCTCGTTCTTTTGGTCACTACCCAAAGCTCGTTACGCTCAGCTCCCTCTTCACTGGGATGGATCGGTACAACCTTCGCATCACTGCAGTGATAATGTGGAGGAGTTAAGCTGTTTTAGCTTCCCTCTAATTCCACTCTCCTTTTAAGCAAACGTTCCCCTCATTGGCCACTGCAAAAAAGAAGACTTGAACATCAGTTCGATGCAGTGTCACCATATCAGAGATATCCCCTCACAACATCAAACAGACTCAAGAGGGGAAAACAGTGTTTGAAATCAAGCATTTAGAGTAGTCTGAAGCTTGAACTTTTTATTTCTTAGTGACCACTTGGGCATACATCGATGTCATTATTTGACAAAACTCCATGTTTAATAGGAGCACCTACAATTGCAACAGGATGTATATCACAGAAAATATTTAAAAGCTTAAAAGGTCCACTTTAAAGCAAAAACCCATGGGTAATGCAAGCCTTTGAGGTCATTAAACTCATGTTGCTCTTACACAGACTCAAAGACTTTTATTGTGTAGCACCAGACATGGGCGATGTTGAAGGAGACAGACTGTAGTAATGAAAAGAACGAATAGGGATAAAACAAGTGTTACACCCACCTACAGTCCTCACTAATTTAGTTTCTATTCATCTTCATAAAGCACAAGACAAGAGCTGTGTGGGTTCTCTGAGTGTTGTTTCTTGATAATTAGATCTGCAATTGTGTAGTGTTGCCCAAAAAAAACAAAACAAAAAAAAAGGACAAAAAAAAAAAAAAAAAAAGATTCCCAGTCATTCAATTAATCTAGTACTGTCTATTGAAATCTAAACTGATTTACCGTATCTGGCAGTGGGGTAACATTTTGCTTGTTCCAAATGCACATCAGCTGTTCGTTTGAAGATAGTAACACACCCACGAGCAAATTATATGAGAAGAAGGGGAAAAAACTAAACATGAGAGAACAAATGGCCTGTTTAAAGGACATTTCTTGCAGCGAGGATGCTGAATACTCTATACTCTATATGTAGCTTGATATCTCCTTTGGAAATCATAACGTGGAACATGGTGCAGATCAGAACATTTTCCATGGCGCCAGTAAAGTAGAAAGAGCTTCTAAGCCTGATATAGATACTGTAATTGGTTGATCTCTGGTGTGTAGCAAAGCAGAGGAAATTCTCAAAGCAGAAAAAAAAAGGAAAAGTTGGAAAGAGGACTCCTGCAGCCAATCGATGAGGAGCTGAGAGAAGAAATAAACCGAGCAGTAATTGAAAAGGGGTATCATGGATTGTTATCGTTTTTTTTTTTTTAAATATGTTAATACAGCTGATGGATTATTTGTCTTCATAAACACTGGTCAGTATTGCATTGGGGCTGCTAATGTACTCTCCAGGAAGGTTAGGGTAAAGAGGGTTAGCTCTGTCAAGGACATGATTCTTTTGCAGTGTTTTTATAGCAGAGGTTATACTAAAGTTTGGACACACTCACCCATTCATATGATTGGGTGAGTGTGTCCAAACTTTTGGCTGCTACTGTGAATCAAAAATGGAGAAGAATTGTTTTGTTATAGACTTATCTACACTCACTTGCCACTTTATTAGGTACACCTGTTCAAATTCTTGTTAATGCAAATATCTAATCAGCCAGTCACATGGCAGCAGCTCAGTGCATTTAGGCATGTAGACATGGTCAAGATGACCTGCTGATATTCAAACCAAGCATTAGAACAGGGAAGAAAGGTGATTTAAGTGATTTTGATTGTTGGTTATTGGCGCCTGTTACGTCCCGTGGGTCTAGGGGACATGGGCACAACATATAATTAAGAATGGAAACAAAAACAAGAAATGCAAAACAGCCCATAAATAAATTATGGACAGCCTGGTCTGAAGATTTCAGAAACTGATGATCTACTGAGATTTTCCCACAGAACCATCTCTAGGGTGGTGTTGCAGTGGTGTGGAGGATATTTTCTTAACAGATACTGAGCATCGTTTAAACCTCACAGCCTGTATTGTTGCTGACCACATCCATCTCTTTATGACCAGAATGTATCCATCTTCGGATGGCTGCTTCAAGAAGGAAGCTTGATGCACCATGTCACAAAGCTTAAATCATCTCAAACTAGTTTCTTGAACAAAACCAGGAGATAACTGCATAATCAGACTGCTTTTTGCACCCCTGATGCCTATTAAATATGGACTTATATAAAGTCTGCGGTCTAAATAACAACCCAACCATTTTATATAGTAGGGTAAGGCATTCTCTTTGTAGCTTTGGTCAAATGGCAGTGCAGATGTTACTTTAACACCTTTGGTTTCCAAATTACATATACAGTGAACCCTCGTTATAACGCGCTTCACCTCTCGCGGCCTCGGTGTTTCACGGATTTTTTTAGTGCCATTTTTATCTTTTTTTTTTTATCTTTTTTTTTTTAACAGTGTATGAACGCGCATCGTGTTGTGCGTCCTGATTGGCTGTCAATCAATCTCCTCCGTCCCTCGTCTCTGTCCAGTACAGAATGTGTTCGGCTTGAAAACAGGTTTTGATCTTTGGTTTCCTTCTATAGTACTGTATAATAATTGTAAAAAATAAAGCTGACTACTTCGCGGATTTCGCCTATCGCGCGTTATTTTTGGAACGTAACCCCCGCGATAAACGAGGGTTCACTGTATTCCATTGATGAATTAGTAAGCTTTCCATTTAATATTTTCATGTCTGATTATGCAATGAAATGTGAAAGCATCTTTGGCTTTGTTTGGGGTATAAGAAATCCACTATCTAAAAATGTGTCTGCTTTACCCATAACTGTGTTAGATGGTTGAAGTATCTAACAGTGATGTTTGAAGGGCGTTGTGCCACACCAAAAACCAATAGTGACAGTATACTGGATGAGTAATTCAACACAGTTTATATTGTTCTCACTGGAACTGGATCCCATAGCAACTCCAGCAGCTGACTTCTCCCTCGGTATCTTTGATCACTTTTCTTTCATCTTTTGTGAGCCTGGGACGGGCACAAAATTGCTGCATAGCATGATATATGACATTCCATCTCAGCAGCGTATGAAAAATAAATTAGATTTCCCTACACCATTTCCTGATCACCCCTCCACCACCAGCCCTCCCTCCTGTCATCACACCTGCCTCTCTCTTCCTGCCCATGCATGTGACCACTCAGCTGCAAGACACAAACAGAGTGTGTTCACACCAAGTGTGTTAGAGGAGACTTTTTCAAGCTTGAAATCTTGACTTGTTCTTTGAATGGTAGTAGAAAGAACCAATCATGGGCAATCTCAAAAAAAACACCAGTAAAATAGTAGATAGTAGATAGCATACATTATTTTACAAGATTGATTGTTTTAATTTTACAAACTATTTCATGATGAGCATCTGTATCCAGTACTTCTGTGTAACTGTCACCAACTGTGACTGTAGCTGACACTGTACCAGACGTGCTTTGAGTTTTAGTCAGTGAGCAGATTCAAACCCGACAACCTCACTGTGACAAAATCTACACTGTCTCTGTACATCATATTTTCAGGCAGAAAATAATAAGTAGTTGGGTTTTGTCAGGGAGCCATGGGTTGTAACAGAGGCTTCCTCTTCTAATATTCAAGAGGATTCACCAAATCAAAGCTCATATTTGCATTTCTTGAAACACACCACTTAAATTGTGTAGTTCACTATAAAAAGATCAGGTTGTTGAAGTTGGCTTAGCTAACTGTCATTACAAGACTGCCAATGTTAACATGTTAGATAATGGCAAGTGAACATGTTTATTTTTTTCTTTTTCTTTGACATTTATTTTCTAATGGATTGTTTTTCTGGTTATTAGTGAACTTTAGATTGTAGCCATGTTTCCCTACCTCACTTATATGCTAAGCTAGAAACATGCAACTTCATTTGAGTTCTATACTTAATACCCATCCTCTTAGCTTTGTTTGCTCACACATGTTAAGTTGATATGGAACAAATGTTTGCAACTACTTTCAAAATTGCCTACCTGCTGACACATGTTAAAGTTATTATGCACCATTATTACCCCTAACACATAGCTGTAGTTTTTATGGAAAACATCTGCTAAATTTATAGATGCTTAATTTGAGTGCTGTGAGTGATCCAAAACTTGCAACTTGCAAAGCATGGACCAGAACAGTGCTATAAAAAGAAGTGCTCTACAGAGATGTGAGTACATGTGTATCTGGGTGATGATGGGAGTCTTTCACAATACACACGTTCACTGGACCTAACCCATGCCTCCTTTTTCTTCTTCTTATCCTTTTCAGGGCCGCAGAGGGCTGGAGCCTGCCTGTCATATGATGAGAGGCAGGGTACACCCTGGAGGTCACCAGCCTGTCGCAGGGCTAGCACAGAGAGAAAGACAACCATTCACACTTATGGGTTATTTAGAATCACTATCTTTGGACTATGGAAGGAAACCAGAGTACCCAAAGAAAACCCACACAGACATGGAGAGAACACGCACACTCCACACAGAAAGGCCCCGGCCAAGGTGGATTCAAACCTAGGACCATCTTGCGGTGAGGCAACAGTGCTAACCACTTTACCACTGTGGCAATGCGCACTTAATGTTAATACAGAATATTGATTATAAATCTTGTGACACATATTGTACATTTGTTCACATTGCTTGGTTTTCAGATAATTTTAAGCACACTGCAGTAAAGGACAAGAAAAACTGTAGATGTTATTTGACTACAACAAGGCTCCAGTAATTTGAAAGTTAACATCTACAGCATGTGTGCCAAATGTTGCCATTAAGACATCAGAGTTCTTGGAATCATGGAATGAAGAGGGGAACTAATAGAAACAATGCATGATGGATTTCCAGAGAAATTCCAAAGAGGAATGCAATTACTGTGTCGGAGCTTGTCGGCTCCCCTCACTGTTGGTCAAAAATGATTTAACAAGCTTTCACTCAGTGAGGTCTAAAAATATGTCTTCATCTATCTCTGCTTTATCTTCTCAGCCTCAGGAGTTTCCTTTTCAACAGGGGAAGATATTAATGAAAATATGTGACGCATCCTCTTCTACGTCATAAAAGATACCTATGAATCATCTTCTACTGCTACACTTCATATTAATATACCCATATAAAGTAATCACATTAAACTATCTTACATCCATCCAGTCCAAGCCTGTGTTACATGTATAAAAAAGGCATCTCAGGCCCAAAGTACCAACTTGTGTAACAGTTTGATTCTCTCAGTGCCAACAAAAGCCAGACACAAATCCACTCCCTTCGAGCACCTACGCTCTAAGCTGGACGTACTATGGATAAAAACAAATCTATCCCAGCCCCTTGTGTAAGCATTGCTTTGTTTCACCACAGGGTTTATGAAGACTGAGGCCAAAATGGTGAAGGTAGTGATCTAAAAATAGAAAATAGAAGTGAAAATTACTTTGCATGTCCTCCAATATTGCTGTTTTTTTCATGATCATCATCTCCTTCTGAGTGAAGCAGAATAAAGCATCAAAAGCACAAGAGCATCACATTGAATCTCTTCAACATCGTGATGGATTTAAAGTGTGCATCAAGAAAGTAGGACAGCTTTCACAGAGGCTCCAGACTGATACTCAATGACATCACTTTCACAGCAGAAGCCTCATTTTGAGGCAGTTATAATCACAGTATCACACCCATAATCATCATCACACTCTGCTGCACCTGCAACCTCTTCATACATTTAACGCTATATTCAGATATATAGGTGGAATATATGGGTCTCTGCATTTAACCACCAATCAAACTGCTACAAATGGTGCATAGTATGCACATTGTGAGTGTTGACAGCACATTTACAGCCATCAGAATCCCTTTATGCAACATATTTGCACTCTCACCAAGTTAAAGTGCTATAATTAAAGGGGGAAAAAATGAGTGTGAATGAGTATAAAAATGAGTAAATGTGTCCTGAAGTGGCAGTGTGATGGTTAGCACTGTTGCCTCACAGCAAGAAGGTCCTGGGTTTGAATCCGCCATCTGGCCTGGGCCTCTCTGTGTGGAGTCTGCATGTTTTCCCTGTGGCTGTGTGGGTTCTCTCCAGGTACGGTGGCTTTCTCTCACAGTCCAAAGACATGCAGTTAGTGGGGTTAGGATACGTGGTGATTCTAAATTGCCCGTGGATGTGAATGTGAGTGTGAATGGTTGTCTGTTTCTATGTGTTAGCACTGCAACAAACTTGCGACCTGTCCAGGATGTAGCCCGCCCTTTGCTCTATGGCAGCTGGGATAGGCTCCAGCCCCCTGAGACACTTAACTGGATAAGCGGAAGAAAATGGTTGATGGATGAGTGTCCTTAAGCTTGAAGTGCTTTAAGTTTTCCAAAGTACAAATGCAAAAAGGCCTATATTAAGTATATTTAGTCAGTTTATGACTTCCCTGCTCCAACTCCTTGTAAGCTATCCCAGATCTAGGAGAACTTTACAGAGTTCTCTTAAGAACTCTATTAGTACATCCAGCCTATCTTCTCTAATTGTGTTCCTTACTGAACACTGGAACAGTCCAAAAAAATCCTTCATTCCAAATGAACCCCATTCAAAATATGCCAATCAAAGCTAGTCAGTCATTTTCTCAACAAGTCATTACCATCTTGATCAGCTAATTTTAGACCCTCCCTGTGTGCTGGAGGTCATTTTAAATATTATCGCACCATTATTAGGACATTAAGGCTTTGATGGCTTCTGTGTAGCGACTGATTGACAGCTGTGATTGACACTTGCTGACCCTGCTGCTCTCCTTGTAGCTTAATTCCCTAACACTTGCTCACATTGACTGGTCTTTTTTTTGCGTTGTTAGTGTTGCTTTGATCCCAGTGCTACTTATTTGGGGGTCTTGCAAAACATGGTACAGTCCAAAAACTGCAATGATAAACTATTGTCAAGTCAATAACATTAACCTATATAGAGAGCCTATAGAGGAAACAACACATAGCATACAGGCTGGTATTCAGTGAGTCTTCTATGCTCACTGTACAGGCATAAGAGTGGCATCAGTGTTCTCATCTAACATTCTGGTTTCTTAAAATGAGTTTCCAGAATAATTCCAACTCAACCCTTCCAAATTCACTCTTGAAAACTCTTTCAGTGATTTGGGCATCACCCTTTAACTCAAATGTAAATTTGAACAAGTGGGCGCCTCCATCTGCTGAGAAAGATTGTGTGCTAACACTTAAAGCTACAGAATAGCCACTGTGTCAACATTGCTTTGTCAGGAGCATTCTCGTAGTTTCACTGAAACAGACAGTTATTGCCCATTTCTGCATTCATATTTTACAGTGGTCAAAGATTTAAACAAGCAGCCCAGATGAATAGGTATGTGTGTGACACAAAGGTAACACAGATAACCTTGGGAATGATTTTGAACAAAGCTGAATGGTTTCTACCTTGCTATTGTGGGTATTCCTCTAAAGCACTTTAATGAGAATACTGCCAATAGCACTGCTTATCTATTGAGTCATTTTGTAAAAGTCCTGCAGCGTCTCAGAAGACTTTATTCAATTGTTTTCAAAGGCGGGCAAATAAATTCCGCAGTAAATGTACTCTGACATGCAAAATTGATGAAATACATTTCCCATAATGCATCCAAATAACATTTCACTGCTTATGTATTTACTCACCACGCACCTACTTTGTAGGCATTTTCCTCTGAATTAAAAAAATCATCAGGTTTTCTTTTGCAAACTTTGTGAAAATAGTTGAATAATGTCTTCAGTGACTCTGCAGGGAGCTTTTCAAAGTGAGCAGCAGTAATAGTGAGAACAATGACCCGTGTGTGTAAAATTGATGGTGCGTCACTTTAAATCATCAATATGATGTTAATGTAGTTACTAAACCCCACCACCAACAGACCATAATAAAAGTCACTGTAAAAACAGACAAATACAGCACACACATTTTGATAGGTGGTTAATTGTGCAAGAATGCAACACAAGTCAATTTAGTTCAACTTTTTTCAAGCCAAGACAGGCTCCCTGTCCAGTATGCAACATTTTCACTTTAATTAGAAGGTCAGACAGCAGAAAGAAAAAAAAATGAATAACTGTAAGGGTCTGGGAGGAATCAGACTGGGATTTTCTATTCAGGGCATTTGGCTATGGGGTCACACCTGCAGGTGGGAAGGAACTGAATGAAAATGAGAGAATAGCAGTTTCATCTGATGACATTGAGGTATATATTTCATGAGACAGTTGCATGTGTTTGCATAACTGCAAATTCACCAAAGACACTACAGAGTTAATCTTTTCTATGCATTATTCCTAGACAGAAGAGTATAAAAAAATTCCACTCTCAAGTCTTCCTCAAGTTTCCATAATTTTTATCACATTAAATATCTTATGAACAGTGAATATCTTGCCGAGGTCTTATGTTATTTTGTATGTGTGGTGGAAAGATCAAACACTCAAACTATTTTCTCTTAGACTTAAAATTTGAACAAAAAGAGCAAATCTTACCTATATTGTATGGTATTGTGCCATATGGTCCCTTGGAAATATCTCAAGGCCACACATTCACATCAAAAGTGAAAGATGAAGAATCAGCCTAGACAAAATAAAAAAAGAAGGATGTAAGAAGTGAAAAACGCAAAGGTCATGCGAGGTCATTTGCAATATATTCCTGCTTATATATTCATATGCTTATATGCTTCTGCATTTTAATGAATAAGGAAATATGCACTGAAGAATCACACTCAAAATTGTGCATATCTGATATATGACTGTGTGAGTAACTTTGCATTGTGTGGTCTGAAATAAGGCCAGCTAAAGCCCATTTTAAACAATACAGGTGTTATCGTGCATACTTGCTGTAAACCAATCATGCCACTAAGCTGTGAAACCTTTTACAATTCAGGCAGCGCTATTATGATTTATAAGGAATTATCTGCTTCTCAAACAAAAGCCTATAAAATCTTCTTAAAGCACAGTGTAGGAGGGAGGGAGATTAGATTGGTTTATGGAAAATTATTGAAATAGAGCACAGCAGGGTGTTTGTGCAGGGCCACAGCTCCCGAGTGACATTATAATCTCTGCAATGACTTAATGCACATTATTTGTCTCTTTTCTCTCTCATTTTTTTGCGACCAGTTGTCCCTACAAGCTGTCTGCCTTTCTAAACACAGAGTCTGGGAGCTGTGCTATTTGTTTGCCTTGTGTGGGAGTAAGAGTGTGGGTGTGCTTGAATGCATGTCTGTGAATCTGTTTGGGCTCAGATTCATGTATGTGCTGCAACATGAACTTAATGAAGAAGATCATGGATGTACATTTCTGGCCCTCACATGCATTGTGTGCCCTCAAAAGTTAAACCTATGGTCTCCAAAAGTCCGATCTAAAAACTTTGGCCTTGCTGCACGTATGTGATGTTCAGAAAATTAACGACTCTTTCCTTTCTCCATTGATAATAAACATCTTCATATTCCACTGATCCCCTAAGGTGCATCACTTCTCACTTGCCTACCTACATATAACTCAGATGATCCAGCCTCTCTATTCAATGCTCTCTTTCACTGCACCCCCCCCCCCCTTTTTTTTTTTGCATCCACACACTTGCACTTTCCTTCATTCCAATCTTCAGGGTCTTATGACACACCTTGTTTTGTTCAGATTGATTTTCCTCCTGCCTTCCCTTTCCTTGTGATCTCACTGACAATGACAGGCTGATGAGTTGAAGGTCTGAAAGAGCACCACCAGAAGTGTTTTCATTTCTGGGTCAGATTTGGCTCATCAGCAGTTTTAAGAAGACTAGGGAATCCCAGAAAAAGAAGCTAAACCTCAGTTTTTAGCTGGTCCCCAGCTGGGCTTTGCCTGCCAATCGCAGCGTTACCCAACACAGGATACACCAGACATTCACCTAAGAGAATTTATCTGACTTACTGGAATATTTAAGGTGAAATGATCTGAGAAGGTGTGATGGGTTGATGCTGATCATTTCAGATTTCCCCAGTCATAAAATCATTATTAGCTTTTAAGGCACAGCAGCCAGGGAATGCAAATAACACATTATTGACCTGCTGTCATTAACTCTATGCATTTAAAGACACTGCTTAGAGCAAATAACCTGCTGTGATGCCCATTCAGGCTCGGAAAATGACTGAGGGAATTGAGACTTTCAAAGATGCCAGGAGAGCAGAGTTTCATTATAACAACACAACAAGCCTATTAATAATATTCATAATACATTTGAAATCTGTTTGCGCCTGTTTCTTTGTGTTAGGCACCATCAATTTGATCTATGAACCTTAATATGAATGCAAAATCAACAGCTTAATGAAATAGTAGTGAGGGGACATTCTATGTTAGCAGATGAAATCAAATTCAGTGAACCAGTAGGCAACAAAGAAAACAGCTCAAGGTCATAGGCGCTCATAGAAACCAATGCACCACTATTTGAATAATCTTCAGGGGCTGTGCACATAATATGTTAGCCATATTGGAGGCAGTTAATGAGATTAATGAGATTAACGAGGGCAAAATGACATCGTGACAAACCTTGTTTCATAATATGACTGAGTAGTGGTAAATGTTTGATTAGGTTTTGAACAGAAGAACAAAATAATGCAAACATTTTGTCAAACTATTTATCCACCTTGACCTCCAATCTACATAAACTTAGTGGTTTCTATAACACCAGTCTGGTCTCAGTCCCAGGGCTGTGCCACGCTTTGTAAGCTGCCGATGCCTCACAGATACACATATGGTGTTCTTACACCTTATGCATCGTGGTGTCATTGTGATGATGCACAGGGCTTAACCACACTAGTGGTTCTATTCTCTGACTTCCAGCTCATCACATAGGAACACTTGGAAATGTGACGCCAAGGGTTCCTTTAACTGCAGTGGGTAAGTTGAAAGTTAATGTTGTGAAGGGACAATGATCTTTTTCCTCAGGCTAACTAAGTAGCTGTGTTTTATAAACCTATCCAAGTTGATTTTTGGCACTGAAACAGCATGTGAAAATTAAATGGATCAAAATGGAAAAAAAAGTGCAAAACATAAAAGGTTCAAATGGGAAATAAATTGTGATCCTGAGGAAAAAAAAAATCTGTGACTTTACACCATCACCCCTCCAACCTGAAAATACAGACTGCTGCTGATTAAAGGAAGAATCTAGGTAACAGCATGGCTGCATCTCATTAAAAACACTTGGTTTTATTTGGTTTTTATGGATTGGATTTTGTTGTGAAGTATTACTTCCTGTTTTATAGCTTGTAATGAGAAAAAGGGATCAAGAGTCTTTAATGAGGATAGCTGGATGCAAAAAAATGTCAGTATATTTTATTTCAGGTCTCTAAAAATGACCCCTAGTTTTCAGGAAAAAAAAAAAAGGAAGTCATTATTGGAATTATTCTATTAAATTCGATTGTTTATTGATTTTTTTTTATCGTTATATGTAAGACAAACTATTGAATCTGCATGCTTAATCTCAGTATGGCATCAAATGAAATGAATAAATCCCATTTCATTTGCCTTCTTTGAAATTTCACTTTGTGGAGTTGAGGTCTGGCAGAACAGATTGCCGTCTGGAAGAAAATAACGAGAACAAAACAGAGACTGATGAAGATTTTAATGAAATGTTCTGCTCGCTTTAAACTCCAGACGTGGCTCACTGATTGGCATTTATGCTTAAAACCTGGAAACACAGGGTGTCCCAAACCAGCGTCTGACAAAAATAACAGAACATACTGTACATTGAAAACTCAAGCAACTTTTACCTAGTATATCCAGAGTAGGTTGTTTCATGGCTCATTTGAAGAAATAGCTTATTTGATTACCAAATATGTTGACTTGATGAAAAAAAAAATTAAATATGTATTTGAAAAACACACTCTTAGACTTATCTCCAACACCTTGTCTGCTGTATCTCCTACCTGTTAATTATTATATAATTCATCCCACATTTCAGTGTTAATTATTTAGAGGGCAACCAAGTATGAATGAAAAATGTACAGCAAAAGGAACAAAGAACACAAGGCAGGGGAGGAAATATAATTTCATTCTCTCTATATATTTCCCCTGTAAGACTGCGAGGAAGCCAGAACACCTGGAAAGGCACAAGGCACACGGAGAGCACGCAAACTCTCCACAGAAAGGCTCCGGCCAGCCAACAGGTCCCAAACAGAAACCTACTTACTCCGAGGCAACTCTACTAACCACTAAACCACTGTCCCACCCTCGTCAAAACATTATCAAAAAAAGGAAAAATTTTAAACAAAATTTGAGCTTACAACATCATCACCTTCGGGACACGACCAAAATACACGCAGTAGTTTGCAGATTTGGTCCTCCAGCAGGCATTAGTTAGCTCTGGATTTATTTTTACCATTCAGCTTCTCACTGGGGTTCTATCCAAGCAATTGCAATGGCAGTTAAATGAATTCTTTCATTCCCATCACATTTTTTTTCAGGCTGTGCTGCAAGCTAAGATTTCCACTTATTTTTTTAATGTGCAGAAAAGTTTCCCGTGTCATGTAGTTGACCATTTCATGCCAGGAAACTGTGTATTTGGGCATCATTTTGAAAGATGTGTTTTCAGTAGACACTAAAAGGCACTGGTAAACATGCGAGAGGGGAACTAATGCATTACTGGTTTTTTTATATTTATTGACAAACCCCCCCACCAGCATTATCCCATAAACATCAAAGTCAAAGCTACAGTCTTTCAGACATTGGGGTTCCTAAAAAAAACATCTTCAACCATTAATGTGAAGCTTTTCTTTTTTTTTTAAATCACACCAGGGCATCTATTCTAGCACATTATAAGTGAGTAATTCATTTTCTCTGTTTCAGAAAAGTCTGTTTCATTCAACTGAGTTGTTGGCAGCTGGCAGGCTTTGACCATTGTGGTTCAAGCTAAAAACCCACTTTGTGACCACACCATGTTGGTCTTTTATTCACTCATATTTCAGTTCACTTTTACTTAATAGTTTACACTAGTGAGGCTACAACACATGCTGTCATCCACATTTCGCATCATTGAGTCATTATCCACTGGCTCACGTTCAGCTTTAAAAAAAAAAAAAAAAACAGACAGACAGAAAGAAAGAAAAAAAGAAAATCGCACAAACTCTTCCTCCGCAATCTGCCTCGGACTTACACGTGTGACAAAGTTGTTAGTGGGTTTGAAGTAAGACACAGTGTAATCACATTTTCTACCAGGGTGGTTCTAGTGCCCATGAGTAAAGGGTTTATCGAAACACACACTGTCATTATGCAGTCCGTGTGATTTCCCCTCCATATCTGTGACCACTGATCCAGCTAGTGCAGTTTAAAGAGCTTCAAAGCTTCAGAACACACACACTCATCATTACACTGAGAGCATTGGAGATAACACACAGAAGGAAATTGCCAGGCAGGTGAGGGATGTGTACTGAGTGGTATTTGTCAGCACACATACGAGTAGATCTTGTGTTGAATCCTTCAAACAAGACCTTGAAATATTTATACCTACACACCAGCACCAGTAATTATATTTTCAGACTGCCTGTCAGTCCCATATTCATATGAATAAATACATTGAGCAAATTATTTTAGATTTGGACTCAGGGATGAACAGAATTCACTCAAGAATTTACATTACAATTACATTAATTAATTTACTCTATCAGCACTTTGTAGGCACTCATTTACGCATAGAGAGACAAAAACGAGTTTCTAAAAATGTTCTGTCAAAGGGAACCCAACTCTATTTGGGCAGTTACTGGATGGCGGAATTTGTTACAACATAAACATATTATACCTGCTGCTGTTACTCTCACAAATGACAAAGCATGGCGACAGTGATGTCACATCGCCCAGTGCAAGCTGCGCTTTGGTGGTGTTTTGGCTGAATGTGCACCTCAATTTTCTAACCTGCCAGGTTGAAGACATCAGTGTATGATCGTGTGCAGAAAATCAGAGCTAGATGTTGCAACAGCCTGAAAAGATTAGAAAAGTTTGGAAAAATCTTCGAAATAATTGTTTTCAACTTCTTTTACTCTTATAACAGCGCTGATGCGGAGGTTTTGTCTCAGTGGTGACAACTATTGTTTGGGAGAATATTGCAGTTAGCCTGGCGGTGCCAGTGCCATTCCCATTGCCATTTATACAGTACCAGTATAAATGGTAATGGGGCTGGGGTGACATCACAAGACAGTCAATATGGTCACCATAATGGGCCCTGATAGATAACGGGGGAGTATATAAAAGAGAAAAAAAATGTAAGGGGGGGTCAAAACAACAACAACAACAAAAAAACCAAAACATGCTTGATTGAGATGCCTTTGATCTGACAGTACAATCAAGGGGTGAACTGATCATGTGAGATGGCACCAGATGCACAAGTTGAATTGAATATGGCATCTTTTGGGCACAAAATGTTTGAAAACCACTATTCTAGACATTAGAGCCTACAGTTATGTCTGTACACGTCAACATCTTAAGACCATCTTGACACTCAATGTACCTATACTGGAGACAGGAAAAAAAAAGAAAAATGAAGCATAGAAGTGACAAATGTAGATGCTTCCATATACACCTCATTCACTAGATAAGGTTAAATGAGTTTGTAGTTTGCCCCTGGCCTTTAATCACCTCAGTAATGGAAATCAGCACATCAGCACCAAATTCTAAAAAACAAAGCAAAACTCTATAAAAAAGGTGCCACTGGATGCCACCCTTTACATTCTTATTTCTGGTAGTTTTTGCCTGGCATGCTGTTTGGGGGATCAACATGTTTTTAAACCATAACAAAAATGTATGACTTTATTATTTTAATCATTGCTCCGCAACTTCCATTATTCCTTTATAATAACTCTAGAAGTGGGCTAAGAAGTTATTTGGCCTGTTTAGAACTGCAAACTATGTCATCCCTGACGTCTAAGCATGGAGAAGTACACAAGCATGTTTACTCCAGTTTGGATGACACAGGCAGGCTGGCCATCTGGAGTGTTTTTTTTTCTTCCCTGGGAGGTTGGTGGCTGTGTTGTCCAGCAGTGGGCCAGGCTAAGTTTAAAACACGTCCCACAGTGATACTGGCTGGTGGATGCCATGAGTACAGTGCATTTTTCTACCCTCAGGTAATGTTACTGTGGTGCCATTTAGACACTGAGAAGACAACAATATACAATGTCTAAATGTAAAAATGAAATGAAGTGTAAAATTGAAAAAATAAAATAAAATAAAATAGGTAACGTCCCTTAGGCAGAAGTGGCCTTGTGCCACAAATTGATTCAGTCATTTTGGCAGGACAACAACTACTGTCAAGACAGCATTGCTCCCAAAAACATCCTCAGTGAATCTCAGTACTTTGTTCTTTTGCCTTTAAAGGCTCACAGGATTGATTCCCTCCTGAAAGGTATCTCAATACAGATCCAGTACTTCAGAATGTGAAAAACAGTCCTAATTCATATTGGCAGGTGCTTTCTTTGATAACGTATCGTTAGCCAGAAGAGCTTGAAAAGAAGATGTAAAAAGCCAGCAAAGCCCCTTAAACAGGCTAACACAATCTTCCCTTTTTGTTATGGATTAATTTAATGTATCTGAATGGAGTGAAGGTGACTCAGATCATTAGGTAACACTTCAAGGTTTTAACTTTAAACTGGCCAAGTTTCCTCTGCACACCCATTGTGAATAGAAATGAGCTCCCCACCCCCACATCATGCTTACAGCTTGTGTATGTAGTCATTTAAAACATTTAAGTCTGTTTGCCCTTCATCCTCCTCAGGTGTATGGATAAGCATCACAATAGATACATATGCTCATGACTTTGGAATGAAACACCATGAAACCATCCAAGTTAATAATTGAGGAAAATAGCTTACTGAAGGTTGAACAATAAATTAGAAAATGGGAATTAATCAAACCTGTTAAAGTGTTTTTATATATTTAACAAGACTGCAAAATTATAATTAAAATATGCTAAACACATTCATGGCAACACACATTGTAACTTATGAATAGTGATTAATTCTTCAGTGAAGCATTTCCAAAAGCAAAAATCACCACAACTGTATTTATATTTGTCTTAAAGCAACAAGGAAATAAAGGTGAATTGGCATTGAAGAGCCTGCCTCAGATAGTTAACCTTCTTAATTCCACTGCTAAAAGGTTACAAGTTTAAGATGCACTTTTGCTGCACGTTTGCTGCTTATGGGGGATCATGTGACTGTTGGGATTTTATAATGTTGTGTTTAATCCTTCAGATTATATATATATAAATAAAAGCCTTTCATCAAGGCACACTGTGGCTTCTTTGAGGAATTTAAAATACAAAGATTTTGGTTGATTTAAGACTGTTTTGTTTATTTCATAAATCCAAATGCAAATACTGTGCTATTCTATGTTTGGAGATACTGTTTTGAATCAAGCTTTAGTATTCTTTGAAACTTTTGGCAGTCTGGCACTGAGTTAATAAGGCCGTGATTGCTGTATTATTTTCACTAAGCAACATAAATGTTCCTTCTTGATCAGTCATGAAACAGACAAATCAGTTTAATCATTTCATTGTATTTTTGATAGTGATCTCCTCCTAGTATATTTCTAATTAATCTACCCAGCCTGGATTTGCATGCATATTTGTTCCATTACATTAGCAACAAAGATGCCAAATTATTTTGGGCAACTTTAAGTGTTTTTATTTTATAGCTTTCAGTGAAGCACAGGGGGGGCACTTTGAAAGCCTCCCTGGTGCTAAATTAGCAAACTGAAACATCTCTAATTGCCACTTTGAGTGTGAGGTCGATTTAGGAGTCTGTTAGATTTCTGGTAGTAACAGCCTGACTTCCGTTGTCACAGTCTTTTGATGTGGTCCATGTTTAAAGAGTCATACCCTTTGTATATTTTGTTGTTTACAAAAACAAATGAAAACCTTAAAATTATGTCCTGTCTGTGATTGTTTCCATTGGCTTTTTTGTCATAATGTGGGCCAAAGTTGAGCGATGGAGAATTTAGAGCAATTTAGATTTCTTGTCATTCACACGGGCCTCACTGGAAGCAAATCGAAGTCAGTGTGCACACTGATTCTGCAGGTCCTCCGCTTCCACGTCCCTCTTTATTTATTTTTTTTCCCAGTCACGGGCTGATTTCTGCATAACCAAATATATTATCCCAGGATTCAAATCAGTTCACTGTGCAACATAACAACAGATGCAAATCTGAAATTGAATGTTGAATGTGAATATTTGTAGTGAATATGCATTCCCTACTGCGGCAGATGGGCCTATTTTTTTTTTTAAGTTTTTATTTTAATGAATAAATAACTCACAGTACCTTTTGATGCAGTCGTGTAGGCTCTAGGTTGAACACTCTTGCTTTGGTAGTTTTCATGTTTTATGGGGCAGTATTGCAGAATATTGTCTTCCAATTCAAAGGCTGTCCAAAATGTAACTGTTCTGCTGAAAAACTAACTCTGAAAAATAAGTATAGAGGGGCACTGCTGCATAACAATGGCTTATGTATTGAATTATAATACACATAATACACATATAATACACACAAAAAAAGCCACTGACAGACACACAAAGTTTAATATTGGAGATTTCTGTAGTGAAAATCATCATGGTTCTATTTATTGTATGTTTCTGCATAGTGTTCATCGATCATGTCATCGTGACTTTTGTATTTTAGTTATCTCTTGGTTTGGTCTCCCATGATTGTTTTGATTAGTTTCAGCTGTGTACCCTGGTGTTTCCCATAGCCCTGATTACCTCTTGTGTATTTAAACCCTCAGTCTGCTTGTGTTTGTCATGTTGTACTGTTTGTTTGTTTTTTGTTGTCCTTCCATTGTGTTCCCTGACATATTGTCTGTTTGGATACATGGAATGTGTAACCTTCTGCTGTTTAGGCTATTGCTGCACCTAAAGAAAGGTTTGCTTTTTGTTTATTACATTTCTAGGAGTCTGCATTAGGGTCCAAATCTTCATGTCATGGCAAAAATACAGATGAGAAATAATAGTTTTGCTGATAAATGTGATCTCTTTGTATACCCTCTGTTGCTTAGATTATTCAGTGGATTGGATTTGGGCTAAACAAGGATGTGTCTAAGTAGTTAATGTTTTGAGTAAAGAAGAAATAAATGAAATCCATCAACAATTATTTGTTTTCATGCCCAATTGAGCAAGCAGAAACCAGTTTTTGAAAGCTAACGAATCAGAATAGATTAGGCTCATTGGTGAGGACCATACAGGTGCTAAAAGGGCTTGTGCCAAACAATTAAATTCTTGCCTACAACCCATAAAACATAACTGGTTTCACTGCAATTTTGTAAATTATCCCTTTTCACTCTTGCTGTTGTAAATAACTGCTGACATTTGTTATTTTGTGGTTTCTTACGGCTGTCCTGTATGATAAGTCACATGCAACAGCAAATTTTTAAACATACTGGAAACTTTTTTTTTTTTGGCTCACTTATTGCTATTAAATAAGTGAGCAAAACACATAAACACTGTAGTCACCATATTATTCAATATGGTGACTACAGTATGTGTTTAATGAATCCAATAAATTCCTATATAGGCATGCATAAAATTTAAAATTAAATTATAAAAAAAGTTGCAAATAAAGAGTTGGAGTTATGTTTTTAAACAACATATGCTAAATCCTATGAAGGATATAAAGAAAACTGCTGAGTCATAATTAGTTATCACCTCTGGCTTTTCATCGTAATACCTTGTCATACACATTAAACTCCTCTGGTACAGTATTTCACATCCATTCTCCTCCCTCTCTGGGATTAGAAAAAAATCCTTACTACCAGTTATTTATAAATAGAGCACTTCATCACTCTGTGCATATTTTTTTGATGGAAAGCCAAAGCTGCTCAACTTTGTGATTCAGTCTCAGAGCGGATGATTTCCATTCTTCAAGCCCATCTCCCGCTGCCTGTCACCAGCATTTTAGCACCGTTTGTCAGCTGGCTTTATGCAACTGGATGGGCATGATGCATCGCTGGGATTTTCAGATGCAGGTTGGCCTCTGATGATGCTGCTTCCGACTGCTCTCAGTTGTTTCCAAGATGAATCAGAAAGGCTTTTAATAAGGAAATCCAAAGAGCTCACGGGCTGTACGGATAACTTCAAAGGGAGGTTAATATAGATCCCTCGAGCACTTGCCACTCTGCCACAACCTTTACACAAGCAGAAGAGCGGACAGAATTACATTAAGTGAAGGAAACTCAATTTTTCAGCCTATGAAAAGTATATTTGTTTCCGTGCTCTCAGAACTTCAGGGTGAATTTGGTATAGTGCAATAAGATAAAACACAGAGAATAACAGCAATAAATGCAAGATGGATGCTGCCTGGAGGCTTAATGTAGAGTATCAAACAGCATATACACACATAACTTCATAACTATCCCTGCAACTCAAAGAGAGATATCAGAGTCCAAAGGAAAACGCCTTAGCTCCAGTGTAGGTGAATACACTATGTGCTAAAGGCCAGCTTTATAGTATAAAAAGTAACACTGATAGAAGCTCATGGGAAAGTCTGTAACAAGCAGCATGAGCGCAATCCAAGCAATTTTCTCTTCACTACTGAGATGGAGTGAGAACAGCTGCCTTTTCCCATGTTATCTGGTCCTGCAGCTGACAGAGACATCAAAATCCTGACACACATAGTATATTGCACATGGCAAATTCATGTCATCTACACATGCTGCCAAAGATGAAAGCTACGAGTCTGGTACAAGGCATGTGGGAATAGATGTACAGTAATGAGAGCCCTGGGGCCTGGCTTAATGAGCAGGATTAGTGAACCGTGATGGTGCTCGTGTGCAGCTGTTAGAGGGGCGATGAGTCGGGTAGTGGCGAGGACTGGACAGATAAAGGAGAAGCCATTTGTCAGGTAGAGGACAGGCTCACCTCAGCTCTCAAGAAACTCTGAGACCAACAGGATAGGCCAGATTGTAAAAGCTGACAAGTGCAATCAATAGGTCGTGGTTTGATATTAAGCTGCTATCATCTTTTTGGTTTCCTGCTGAGATGGGACGGATCAGGAAGGCAATTCCCAGGTTCAGCAAATTTGCCATTTCTTCTCCTGGCTGCAAATTTTCAAGGTTGATTTTGCATAAACATTATAAACCTTAGAGCACTTTAAAGTAATTTCAAATTAAATTAAAATGAAAAGAGGCATTTTGATACTTCACTGTTACCTGCCATAGCAGATGGGTACAAATGACTGCAATTTATCACTGAAGATTTCATGAAAAAAAGATTTTTGCTGAAAAAGATTCTGAGAACCAATTGGTGTGATTTATTTCGTATCACATTTTATAAGTATTCTACATTAGCCATATTAGAAACTAGATGAATATTAATAAAAATATAAGTTTGTATTAGTCATGGTAAAGCACTGCTCCATGAGGTGAATGCTCCTACATTCAGTTACAAGATGGCTCGAGTTGCACTGCCAGCCTCTGAATCAAATGTGAGATTGTTCAGGATACTGCTCTTAAGTGATGAATATCTGCTCACAAAATGACCATATCAGATTCCAAAATGTCACAATGAAGGTCATGTAAGCTTAAATGGAAAACAGGCAGTGCTAGAAGCTCTGTGAGGTAGGGATAACCTGCAGGATCACTCGGTGAACTGTGGCTCTGTTCCCACACTTAATGTGCGATTTCTGAGAAGACTTAGTCTTTGAAACTACTCAAGGTGTCAGAAAGGGACATCATAGCTTTCAAATGTTATCAGCTAAGATAAAATGAGCCAAACTGAATGACCTAATAAAAAAATATATAGCACGGATTTAGGAAATATGGAAGTGAGTATTTTCTGCTTTAACTTGGTTTAATAACTTGTGGTAGCTTTAGGGAAATATTACCCTTTACCTTAAAACAATGGACTCCCATTGTCAGATAATATTACTGACCGGTCATGGGCACTGTTGGTTGGAAGTAGGAAACAATCTGCAACAAACCTACATGTATAGAGTCTTTGTGGCTCTTGAGCCACTCCTCATTATTTTTGGCAGCATATTTTGCTGCCAATGAGCCAAACTTTTAACGTCATCTTCAGCAATAGTTCTCCAGGCTGTCTGAAGGTTTTTTCTTGACATTGGCTTTTCACTCTTTTTAAGAGCACTCCTCATACCTAACCATTTTCAGAGGACTTTTTTTTAAAGTCACTTAATACTATCATATGAACCATTCAAGCAAGAGAAATACACCTAACTCAAGGGATGAAGGAGTCTTGTGTTTACACAAAACAGAAAACTTAGCAAAGAACCAATTTTAAATTTTATCTTTAGGCACTTTTACTAGCAGTCTGTTGTGAAAGCACATTATTCCCATTTCTTTAGTTGAATCTACAAAAAATGCCAAACATAACAGTTTGACAGACATAAAATACTATTTTTGTACAACAAAGTAATTCCCAAAGAGATATTAGACAAAAAAAAAAAAAACTTGGCATCTTTGCATGGTAGGCACTGTCTCCTTGAGAAATTTGAGGAAACTGGGCAGGTGGAATATAAAAGAATACACAGGAGGCCAAAACTACCTACGGGAGATGAACAATATCTGAAAGTTAGGAAGCGGGAAACAATTTTAGCAAAGACTTGACATAGGACCCAAGACGTGTATCTGGCCTTTCAGTTGGTCCATCTACTGTTCACTGAAGCCTCATCAGAAATGGCTTTGTCATGGCTTAGGGCTGCATTTCAGCCAGTGGTGTTGGTAATCTCATCCAAAGTGGTGGAATTAAGAAAGCAGAAAAGTACAATCAGATATTAATCCACGATGCAATACCATCTGGAAACCATCTGAGACAATGAACTGGATATATGGGTCGTAATATGTTCCTTGTACAAGCATCTTGCACATGTGCTATACAGAAAACCTAAAGGTCAGACAAAGGATTCACACAAACTGCACTGATAGCTCCTTGACAATTGAATTTAACAAGGATCATCGTCAGGCACCGTCAAATACAAATCACAAGACAGGACAGAAACAGAACATCCATCACTCAGGTGGTGGTGATTTGTTTGAGAGCCAATGTACTCTCAGGGTGGACCAAACAGAGCAGAGCTGTCTGATACTACTATACAGAGGACTGAACAAACCTCTATGGAAATGTCAAAAGATGAAAAACACATAAGATATCAGCTAAAGGAATATATTCCCAAAGAACATTTGAATACTGGACCAAAGAAATGAAATAAACAAGCACAACAATGCAACATCAACACAAATGCCTGTGATGGCCAACCAAAATTAATTTTCAAAGCAAAGCTGACAAGATGACAGTGCCTGACGGATATCTGTTAATTTGAAACACAGCTCTGTTAAATTAAAGTTGATGGCCGCTATCAGCGCATTTTCTGTCATGCAGTATACTTAACACATAAATGCATCCACACTCTACTGTACAGCACTAGTCTGGTTGTCTGCATTAGCTAGTGTGCTTAAAGGTAATAGATTGGTGATGTTGGGGGAGAAGAGGTGTTAGCTCTTATCTGGCAACACATTTGCAGATTTCTACTCAGTCTGTGAAAATCACTGTTCTAGGTCATTATTTTTAATAGCAATTTTGTAAACTATATTTCTCCAAGGAATTTAAACTACTGGCTGCTAGATCTGCCGGCATTAATTTTATTTTACAGTATACCTACTGTAGTCTACAACAGCAATGGTTTTTACTGTAAAATATTACAGAATAATAGAACTAGCTATTTCTTCAGTTTGTGTCACAGTTTAGTTACTCCTTGCACTGCATGGTTACAAAAATCTTGCATAATTCAGCATTTTAACAACTACCCTGAAACTAATCACTGGCTTGACCTGACCAGTTGCTACAGGACTCTTGGTCCTAACCAGAGGTGGCAAAAGTACTGACATTCTGTACTTAAGTAGAAGTACAAGTACTTATGTTAAAAAATACTTTAGTAAAAGTCAAAGTACTGGTTCAACTTCTCTACTTAAGTAAAAGTAAAAAAGTACAGGCTCTGAAATGTACTCAAAGTAAGAAAGTAAAAGTAGTTCTTTGGAGGACGTTTCTACCTGCTATTTTTGTGTAAAACTAACCGAACCTCATTATATATTATTGTAATAATATAAAATAATATTACATGAGAATACAAACGTTACTCCAATCTAAATTTTAATCCTAATGAATGCACTCAGCTTGAATCTGTTATAGGACACAAACTGTGAAAGGGAATTTAAACACAGCTCTATTCTCTGTGTCCTCCATAGTAGAGGGTGACTGTGCCTCCACCTAAACACCAACATGAGGATACTCAGGGGTTACAGTGGGATTCAGAAGGTGGAGGAACCCTAAGATCAGCTGTAGTGGCTCTGCATGGGGAGAAGAATCACAAATTTCTATTGTGAGCTCCAGTAAATGATGTTGGTGTGCAGGCTGTGATCAGCTGACCTGCTGCTGCTGCTCTGAGGTTTACTGCTCTGTGTGGATGAACTGAATTCACAAAGATGTAACCCAGTATTTCACAGCTATCTGAGCTGATCTCCATCCCCTACACTGACAGCATACAGGCTGCATAAATGTTGGACTCAGTGAATGAATCTCAGCATCAGCAGCTTTGATTCAAACTCATCTCTGCTGCACTGATGTAACCTGTAACTCTGACCATGAACACAAACACTGTGCTCCAGTCCAACACAGAGCTTTACTGTAAATACAGTACAACAAGCTAACCTAAACTGCAGTATTTTCATAGAATCTTTGAATTACACAAAGTCAGCATACTTCAGTTTATTTTCCAGTCCTTACCTTTAAATCTAACCTCCCTTCTTCCTCTCCTGTCCTCTTTCTCCATCTCTGACTGAACTTCTCTCTCTTTGCTCTCCCTGAAATACAGCAGCTCTTCTTTTAGCTAGCAGACACACTGTGTAACAAACTGCACACACTTTGTGTGTTTGCTGATATTTCTTGAGCATTTAGAAACGTTGCATTTACCTGCCACACGTTACTCCCTTTATGCTCGCTCCTCTTCAGTAGCGCTAGCTAAGCTGTTTATGTGCCGCAGCGCAACTTACGGACTCGGTCCGGCCCGCTGTAACCCCTGATTATAGCGCTATAAATGAGACGTTATGTATATGGGTTTGCGCATTTAATCCCTTTGTACGAGATAAGCCCCGATGATGGAGGATACGCAGTACAATTGTCTCTTATGTGTTATTATTCCTCCGTTTAGGCTCAGATCGCTTGATGACTGACGGCGCACTGACCGGAAATGCAAACTTCTCTCTGACGTGTTAAAAAGTAACGAGTCTGTTTGAAAATGTAAGAAGTAGAAAGTACAGATACTTGTGTAAAAATGTAGGGAGTAAAAGTAAAAAGTAGTCAGAAAAATAAATACTTAAGTAAAGTACAGATACCTGAAAAATCTACTTAAGTACAGTAACGAAGTATTTGTACTTCGTTACTTCCCACCTCTGGTCCTAACATTGTCTTCAGCCAGAAACACACCACACAACAATCCGCAACAAAGGCTAAACACAACATATAACCATTAAACTACTGCTAAATTAATCATTTAAACTGACATCTATAAAGCCACAAATTTTTATTTTTCTCCAGTACCTCCTTGGTTTGCTGTAACATCACACTACTTTTTAATTTATTTTCATTGACTTTTTCATAAATAATGGGACTTAATACTTGGCTTGATTTTGCTCATATGAGTTATGAAGTAGACTCAAGCCAGATAGTGGGATTCAAGACTACCGTATCAAACAAAAAAAAAGTATTAAACCAAGACTGTACAGAAACTTCCTGTTTATATTGTTTTTTCTTCAAAGGCAGCATTTATAGTATTCAGCTGGAGTCATTAAAAAATTGTACATATGGAACACAAAAGTGTTTTTTTTTAGCAACATATTACAGTCCAGTACAATAATCTGACTGCTTATAATTATATTATGAAGCTTAAAACAACAGCCATCTGACTTGTCATTTTGTCATTATAAACAGCCACTCTTAATGATTTTAAAATTCTTTTTATAATACATGATGGCATCTTAAAAGTGATGGTTTATTAGACTTTACTGTTCACTTTTTTTTTTTTTATTGTTTTAACAGTCTGAATATTTCTCCATATGGCCAGCTCCTGGACTAGTACGTCAGAGAAAATGCTCTTTTTTTTCTCTCTTTGCTGTCTCCTCACCCCAGCCAGCTGCAGCTGGTTCTGCTGGAGGCATCATTCTGTTAAAAGGGAGTTCTTTTTCCCTACTGCTGCCAAGTTCTTGCTCATAGGGGATTGCTGAATTGGAATATGTAACACAATACAAAATCACTTGAGACGACATTAAGATTTCTTGCAGATTTGAGCAAAATTAATAAACTGAGTTGAACTCAGAAAAGTACAATCATATATTAATCCACCACACACACACACACACACACACACACACACACACACACACACACACACACACACACACACACACACACACACACACACACCGTTTTGGAGTGAGAAGAGAACTATTTCTGCCAAGTAAATGGCTTGGCAGACCTATTTGGATCAACTTTCTGACTCTCACCACTAATTCTAGCCTCTTAGGTAAATTCTGTGGATGTAATTAGGTAAGCTTTGTCTAGGTTCACAATTGAGCATATTGGACTTTCTATAATTAGACTCCTGGAAAGAGCTTTATCTAAGACAGTGAGTTTTACTGATGATGGTTTACATTTCAGTGGAAGAGCAGAGCAGCATAAATAGGAATTGCCAGTTTTTCCAAAAGCTTCTGTCCAACTTCAGCCGCACTGCTGTAGCTTCAACTTTTGTGGTGATGGCAATTGATGCACTTTGTTTTGTAAAATGTTAATTTTAGTCAGCGTGTCTCTTTACTGGGAATTTAACTCCTGGAAGCAGTTCTCAATTAGCTATTTTGTAGAGAAAAATGAAAAACTTACAGAAATCAACTCAGTTCTTCTGTTATGCCTGGGGTATGGTTCCTCCTTGCCGTCACTTACCTGAACTCCTTATCTGTTGTCTCTCCCCCCGAAAGCTAAATTGAAACAAGTACGGATTAACTCAATGTCATGGTAGCTTTGTCCCTGGGATAATGGGGGACAATGAGCTCTGCAGTGACAGCAGTAAATGATGCCAATTTTCTCACAGAAAGATAGAAGAAGAATGGAGGAATAGAGTTTGGGGAGATAGCTTAACACCATAATCCAACTTTGTAAATCAGAATGCTTGGAGGTTTTGCTGAGTGTTTTTCTTGTTGAAGTGACTCATATCATCAAATCGTTGCAGTGTAAGCAGTACAGATGCTGGCTGAAGGGTTGTGACAGGATGGTTTTAAGAAGATTTTCACATTTCAATGAAAAGAAAATTTGACATTTTGTTTCTTAAATGAAAGAAAAGGTTGAGTTTTCTCTTGCTGGTATGAGCGAACACAGTTCATGCAGTACAGTTCACTATACTGAAAGCTCCAGTGCCAAAACTCTTCATCTCCCAGCTGACAAATATTTGGCTAATTTTAGACTTTGTTACTCATTGGCAGAAGACCCTTATGTGTAGCTGGTGCATCAAGGCTTCAAGAAGATAAAAGACTCCTTTGGACAAAGCCAGCAGAATTTGAAGCCCTGGGATGGAAATGCTTTGGGTTAACTAATGTATGACAGCTGACATTTTTAGGTTAGTTCACGTAAATCGTGTTTTTAGGCTCGCTGCATTCCTGACTCATGACTGAGCTAATATATGGTATCATGGCTTTTGTCATATTGCTCAGACTATTCAACATCATAGTAAATAATCTCCAAGAAACACACTGGGTGACTGACTTATGAAGAAAATAGAACTGCACACACATGCTCTGTGGTACAATCTGCAAATGGTTAATCCCTGACAGATGCCTGACAGCAGTTCACCATTTACACAGGGCTGACCTGGGAACAGCTCCACATAGACTCAGCAGGGGGATTAATATGATTTCTATCACTGAGGTCTAAAAAGAAATGATAACTTATTGATCTTAAACATCATGAGAAATGAAAAGAAGATTAACTGACACACAATAGATTATGAAAAACTCACAAAATATACACTGAGCCCCAGAGAGAGAGAAAATTATACCTGGACTCAATCATTACTTTATTAGGAGCAGCCATCCAATAATGGGTCAGACCTGCCTTTGGTCTGAAAAAAGCCTCCATTACTCTGATAATTTCAAAACCTCTCTTTAAGTTTCTGTGATGCAATCTTGACATGTCTGCACAACATTATTTCTGCAGATTTGACAGCCACACATTCACACTGCCAATCCACCATTTTATCACCTCCAAATTCAGATCTTGTAACTGGTGAGGTCCATGACATCCACCAAAGTGAAACTGGTCTAAGATGACTTTTACTGTATAATATGTTTTATTATCATGCCGGAGGTAGTAAATGAAAGAGGGGTCCACCAAATGCGAGACGTGTTGTGCATCCTGTACGCTCGCCACAGTTGTGGTTATTTGGGTCATGGTATCCTTTCTGCCTCAGCTAATCTGGCCATTCTCTTGTGAACATGTTCATCAACAAGGAGTTATAGTCTGCAGACCTACCATTTGTTGGGGGATTTTTTGTTTCCCCACCATTCTGAGAAACCTTTAGACTCACAGGAGATCAGCAGGTTCAGAAATACTCAAACCAACCTGACAGCCCCCAACAATCATTTGATTTAGTGATTTGATTTGTTTGATGCATACATGCTTCAGACCTGTATGTGTATAAGATTTCAGGCACTGCATTGCTGCCACGTGATTGGCTGACTGGATTGTTAGATGAATATAAAGGCAAACAGGTGTTCCTTTCTAAAGTGTTCAGTAAGTACAGTTTAGCTACTTAGCGAGAAACAATAAAACATCCATTAGTCTATTTTTGTCTTTAATGTTTCTCATCAACTGAATATAATTCCTTTTCACAACCACAATCTCTCTAATGGCTTTGAGAGTTAGCAAATGTGTCCTGTAAAACTGAATGGTGCAGCAGAGTAAATATCTAACCTGCATCCTCCTGTCATTTATAATTATAAGGAGAGAAATGGAACCTGCGACCTCATGCATCTATCTGAAAAATACTACACATGCATTTGAGTCAGAATGTGTCACATCAACACCAGAAACAAAAGCACGAAAGCTACCTAGTAAATCTACCCTCCAGTATGTTTACATATGGCAGATGTAACCAGGTTACTCAGAGAAATCAGGTTATATAAAACTGAACAATAACTGTAATAACCTGGTTACTGCAGTAGGTCAGTATTTACTGTTTCTTCCTGCTCAACCTTGTTTTGAAACTGTGGCTTACTTATTTTAAGTAGGACATGTGCTCCTTCCTAATTCCTTGAGTATTTGGCAGCGTGCCCTGTACTGAGAATACACTGTTTTCATTTAAAAATGTCTAAACATTGCAGTAAAAGATTTAGCTCAACATGACCCCTCCAACCTAGCAGTGCAGTGTGGGGAAAGAATTTCTTCTGCTACTCTGATATTCACTGCTCTTTGTGGATAAAGCCAGCTGAATTAAACAAGATATAAGCAGATGGCATGCAAACCACATGGCAGATTTCTAGCCTTTAGACACTAAAGCTAGTACAAAAGGTAGAATTCAGTGATTAAATCTAATCAGTAACATCACCTTAAATATAAATTGATGTGATCTAGTAACAATATCCTAGATCTAACATGTCCAAGATAGTGTATTACTGAAAACTTTATCACAATAGTGCAAACTAACCAATGTAGCCTGCAATAAATAACACAAAATTGGTGTACTTCATTTTTTTTATGACATTTGACAAAAACATAATTTAGCAAAAACGTCATGTATAGAGCCAACATGATTTAAAAACTCTAAAATGAATTAGGAAATTACATGTAAGCCTTAAAATCCCAGTTTACAAAATTTCACTTGCTGAGCAATCCTTACGTACCTTTGAAAATATTCGCTCATCTTCCTTTCCTTTCCTACATCTTTCTCTATCAGTGTTGCACATTAATATTTTTTTCCTCTCCCTGATAAACACAAACTATTTTAGCACAAAGTCACAGAACAGCTGTAGTCCATTTGGAGTGAAAAGAAAACCTAGAATCTCCAGTTATTCTCAGTTTAACCTGTTGGAGTTTCTGAAGGTTTGTGTAGTGTGTCCATAATGAGCAAGTACAAATTCATAATTTCTCCAGGCATCTTTAGCAAAGAAAAAAGTGAAGCTAGCAGACATCAAGTCAAACAGCCAAAAATTACAGCTGTCATAGATGAGCCAGAAGAGGGCAAAAAAAAATCTGAATGTTGGCTTTGAAAGAAAATTATGCTTCAACAGCCAGACAGAAGAATGTATGAATCTGTGATAAACAAATCTGGATTTTAACAGATTTTATCTTTTACTTTTTTTAAGTTCAGTTAAATTTTATTTATATACCCTGCAATATTAGAAAGAAATGCTATGAATCACACAGCCCTTTATGAGCAAGCACTTGGTGACAGCGGGAAGGGAAAAACTCCCTTTAAACAGGAAGAAACCAGGCTCACGGAGGGGCAGCCACCTGCTGCGACCGGTTGGGGATGAAGGAAAAGGGAAGGGAGCAGAGAGAGACAGGACAAGACACACTATGGCTTTCTCTCCCAGAGTTTAATAATTACTCATGATTAAATACACTGGTGGAATATAAGCACACACACACACACACACACACACACACACACACACACACACACACACACACACACACACACACACACCACCACCACAGTCCTGCACACTCCTGGCACTCTCCCAATCAGCTTCACGATGCAGTCACCTGAAATGGCCCTCCAATAGTCTTAAAGGAGCTGTCAGAGTGCCATAAGAAGATCATTTGTAACACTTCACTCTCTTGTTTCAAAAGCAGTCACTGTAAATGGAGTCTTGGCCATCTTATTGAGGGTTTGCTGACACATAACCACTAACTGCACAAAATTAACTTGCATGTCATTTTCCACATGAGACAATCGTGGTGACAACATAGGATCAAGTGAATAAGACCCCAGTCACAAAGGTCTCAAGACCAGTCCGCAACCATCTGGCAACCACCAGTTGTGAGAGGAAAAGTGTATTCCCCAAATGGTTGGCAAAAAAAACTTCTTGTGATTGCTTTGGTTGCTAACATATTGCTGCAGACAAAGTTTGAATGGAACTGATGGACTTGTCAACAAAACACCATCCATCTGTACAAAACTGTGCAACACAAATCGGAAATGGAGACCACTTGCCTTCAAAGTAAAGCTGCACCCACTGAAACATTTTTGGCTGCAGTGCTGAGCCACAACTTTTACTTTGAAGTCCAGTCTTCTCCATTTCCGGTTTACATCGCACTTTATCAAGTTGTACTACCACTAAGATAGCAGCATTTGCAGACAAACATAAAAAAACTAAAAATTTTATTGTCTGCAAGGGTCCACATACATGTGTGCAATGTTTTTCACCTCTTTCTCACTGGGGTAGGGATTGGACCTTTCAGAGAACAAGCATGCCTACTACACATTGGCCAGAAAAGTAGGATGCTTGTTTCACACACCCATCTGTCATTATTTATAGTGTGTTTCACATGCTCGGTCCTATTCTTGTAAAGCTGTTAGACACGTGGTTTTCACTTTTCAGTTTTTCTTGTTGTACATCCAAACACAATAAACAAAACTATTCCTATTGCTGATAGGAGACCATCATGTGGTTTTTAGTGTGTATGGAACATATCTATCTACACATCAACCCATCATCATTATAGGACCACAAGCAGGTCTGGTGTTTTGAGCCTAGAAATAATGAACTGTAGTCTAAGCAGGAGTTGCTCCACTTGTAATTACTATAAGATAATATAAGAGGGGTCTTGAGATCATTTTTGCTTAAGTACATTAAAGTGTCATGTATAAGCATTCAGCTTTTGTGCAAAATTATGCACAAAATACAAAAAGCAAACACTGATATTGAACAAAATGACATAACAAAAGTTATCTTAATGTGAAACCAACGTAACATGCAACCAAAAATAATATGGTTGCATAAAAATTAGCAGAGCACTAGTCTAAACTAGCTGAAAATGGAAACACTTAATTACCCCCAAAACTGTCATTAAATTAGTACCTCCCGGGAAAATCAAGGCTCAATAGAGATGCTGTTTTCTGAACTAGTGGACAACAGGACTACTTGTGGAAATTCTGCCCAGCAAAAAGAAAGAAAAAAGCCCTTATTTTGGAAGAGGCTGTGAGGGAAAGCGATAGAAACCAAAAGCAAAGCAAGAGTGAACATCAAACAGGGATTCATCCGATGGAGAGCCCTGGGAGTTGGTAGGATTCAAAAGCAACTTTCTGTTGGGAATATGTGGCTGTGCTGGTGAAGTAGTGTCTTCACACTTTAAGTACAGAATGTGGGTAAACATATTAAGTTAGATTCTAAGAGTAGTAGATGAATGACTATACTGCAATGACTGAAACAGGTCTTGTGCACTCACAGTAAGAGGATCTGTTGTGCGGTCAGGTCAGGTATCCAAACACATATTGATTCATGATGATTCACCTCTTCGACTTAGTTCTCGATCACATTTGTTGGGTCTGTTAGTTGACCTAAAACAGAAAGGTGCACAACAGAAACCCCCAATGTTAGCAAACGGCAGTTACGGATGATGACTGTGTATATGGTCATATTAAAAGCAACAAAAATCAAAACATAAAAAAAAAAAAAAAATCAGAGTGAAGCACCAATTTTGGCATCTGATTCCAAAAGCACAGGGTTGCAGAAGAATTAAAACATCAAGCATTCAAAGTACACCTTAGAGTGTAGTAGGGAGAAGAAAAAAACACCCCTTTTGTTCTTTCCTGGTTTGGTGATTACATCCCTGTAACTGTTTGATTTCTGAATTAAAGGATGGGTGGGGGAAATGTATAAAGATGCATCTAAAAAGGTCTAACAGAGGCCAGTTCAGGTCCAAGATGTTTTCGGACAAGGTTTCAGACTAAATCTGTTAGCTTCATAAAGGGAGGAAATGTGACTGGTGGAATAATACAGCTCTTAATAAATATCCTCATTAAAATTCTGTGACCAGGTCATAGCACATGTCCTCCCAGAACCCACTGCTGGTACTCATCCTAATGAGCGGAGATAAAAGCACTGAAAGTGAGGGAGAGGAAGGCAGACACAAGGTAGATTGTTTATTTTGATAAAAACTGTGTTCCAGCTTCAGGCTGCCTCGGGTGAGGTGAACAACACACAAAAAAGTAATTTTGAAGTCCCATTACAATTTCTACTACTCTTATAGGACAAGTACACCTCTGCTAAAACCACGGTTCCTCTCAAGATCTGCATCTGCCAAGTGTCGTCTCATGTGTGGCTAATCAGATGGCCAGGGTAGAACCAGAAGGAGCTGCAGTTTTATGGCAATGGACAAGACACACCAAATTAAATAGTGTCACTACGATACTGGATAATAAGCACTGTGTCACAGCGGTCTAGCATAACAAAAAAGCAGATGGCTTGATCTCTGAAAATAGCCATCCCTTGCAGTATCTCCATTAAAAATCTGCCAGTAGCTTGAGAGATATGAAAGTTCCTTAAAGGGTCTGCTCACATAAAATTATGACCAAAGATATCATCACTTTTGTGCAGCCATGCTGATACATTTGTTTTAGTCTGTTCAGATTTTTAAATGTTTCTGCAAATGAACAGAAGTGAAATTTTATTTATTAGCAGCCAGAAATTGTTACTCAAGACAACTGGTGGAGTACACAGTCTGCAGTTTCCCCCACACAGCATTGTGAAGGTGGGCATGATTTCCAGTTCATTCCTATATGGCACAAATAAAGGTGCACGCTGCTTATGTTGACTCATGCTAATGGTTTATTGTGCTGCAAGTAAACACATAACACCTACCAACGGCAGAGGGCTCAGTGAATGACTTGTTTTGGCTTAATTAAAATGAATGAAGATATTTTAATGTGCCTGCAAACATTGCCAATCTGGTAAAAGATGAAATTTACAACAACATTTCAGATGTCAGCCGGTGCCCAGAATGGGGACGCTGAAGTGGAGTTCTCAACCTTAGTACAGCCAAACAGAGCGCAACTGATTAAATTTCTTCACATCTTTGTCATGGTCCATCTAGACTGAAAACAATGTTTCTGACACTTCGTGTAAAGAGTTTTTCTAATTTTCACTTTTCCAGTGCTTGGAGGCGCCACACATTAACAAAAGTCTCTACAGTGATCTCATTATTTGCGATGGGAGACAGAAATGGCAAAAACAGATATTCCAAGATCTTTGAATTAGCATTCTCCAACTGTAAACCTGAAATGCACTGGAAGTTGCCTTAGAAGTGCAAATACATTAGTGTGTCTTGAGCCATTTATTTATCTTTTGCTAGGAAAATGAGAAATAGATGCAGTGATGTGCTAACATACATGGAAATATAGTTTATAAGGCAAAAACAGTCTAAAACTTGAAAGTTAATATTTGGTATGGCCACCTTTATTCTTCAACAAAGCCTGACCCTCTTTCTTTAAGCAGTCTTCAGGAATAGTTCTCCAGGAAGGAGAATTAAGCTCTTCTTTGGATGTTGGCTGCCTTTTGTTTTGTTCAGGAAACAGACACCCTCTCTACTTTTAAGATTAGGCTCATTGTTGAGTGTTTCTTCTTGTTTCGTCTTTACTCACCTCTTGTTTATAAACCACTCTGTATTTAATCATTAGTTATTATTAATCTTTGGCTCTCTTCCACACTTTGTCTTTGGTCCTGTCACCCCCAACAGGTCATGGCAGATGGCTGCCTCTCCCTAAGCCTGGTTCTGCCTGAAGTTTCTTCCTATCAAGGAAGGAGTTTTTCCTTCCAACTGTTGCCAAGTGCTTACTCATAGGGGGTCACTTGATTGCTGGGCTTTTTTCTGTATTATTGTAGGGTCTTTACCTTACAATATAAATCATCTTGAGGCAACTGTTGTGATTTGGTGCTATAAAATAAACTGAATTGAGTTGAATTCTGTCAAGATGATCCCACACTGCTTCAATAATGTTGAGGTCCAGGCTCTGGGGAGGCCAATCTATGGCTGACTGTGTTCCATTGTGTGTTTTTTCTATCCAGGTATTTTTTTTTATTTACTGCATTGGCAGTGTGTTTGCGATCATTGCAATGTTTAAAAATGAAGCCACTGCCAATCAGACATTTTCCAGATGTTATTGCATGGTGGATCAAAATCTGACAGTACATTTCTGTGTTGATAATTCCATCAATTTTGGCACAATCCCCAACACCACTGGCTGAAATGCAGCCCCAAACCATATTTTACAGATGTTTGTAGGTACTCACTGTTGTACCTCTCTCCTGACCTCTGTGCATATTTACAAATATGTGATCACTCCATTAGCACCAGTTGTCTTAGCCTTAACCTCAGCCTTTCCTCCATCTTTCCCTTCTTTAAAAATGGTTTCTTGACAGCCACCCTTCCACTGAGACCATATCTGATGAAGTTTTGGCAAACAGTCAGTGGATCAAATGAAGGGTCAGGTGCATCTCTCAGGTGCTGTGTCAGATCTTTGCTTGATCCCCCCCATTTCTTAAGGACATGGCTTTCAGATGAAGTTCACCTGCTGTAGACAGCCTTTAAGCCTTATAGATCTGTCACTTCTTCTTTCGTCCACCACTTATCCAGTTACCTCAAATTTTGTATGCCATGTTTTCTGTTAATAGTTCTTTGGGAATCAATTTGTTGGTGTAAAATAGCATCCATGTCAGTCTAACTGTGTTATCTTTGGCATTTTTCATAGATTCAACTAAACAAATGTGAATTACTGATAAGTTTTTGCAACAGGCTGCTAGTAACAAAGTCCTTAAAGATACAATTCAAAATTAGTTCTTTGCTAAGTTGTGTGTTACGTGCAGCCACAACACTGATTCATCCCTTGAGTTAGGTGTCTTTTCATGCTTTATAGGTTAGTGTTACATAGTTTAACAGACATAGCAAAGAAAAACACTTCTCTGAAAATGGCCAGGTACAAGGACTGGACTGAAAATGAGTGAATAAAGCAGCCAAAGAAAAACTTTGAAAGACTTTCAGAAAGCCTGAAGAACTGTTGTTCAAGACCACTTTAAAAATGACAAGAAAGTCTGGCTGCTTAGAACTAAACTATAAAGAAATGAGGGGAGGCTTAAGACTTTGGCACAGTATTGTACATGTCAACACAGCCCTCTCTGCGCCTGCATGGAATTCTTCCAGGTCCTCCAGCTTCCTCCCATAGTCTAAAGACATGCATGTTGAATTAATTTGTGATTCTGAATTCGACACGGGTGTGGGGTAGATGAAGTGCTTGAAGTGTAAATAATAAAAGGACACTATGTGTGCATAAATGTGAGCTGTAGTGGTCAGTAAGGCCACTACAACTCACACTGAGTGATCAGTAGGTGGTCAGTAAAATTAGACAAATGCTATAAATATAAGTACATTACATTACACTACAAGGACTGTTAGATGGCACAGATTTTTGAAAAGGCATACCACAGTAGACAAAGAAGAGTAAAGGATGCAGGAGAAATGGGTCTGGAGGGAAAAAAAGTCCTTGCTTCGTATGCGTTCGTTTCCTGGCTGACACCTCACATAAAACACAGAATATAACTCAAAATGCAGTAAGTGTAACTGTAGCTGCACTGTTCGTAATGCAAATCTATGATGCAAATGCAGTAAGTTATATTTTGCAATGTGCATAAATGTCATTGCATTGTTTTGTTTCTGTCACTGTCCATTCACAGACACTGAACACAAACACAAAGCTGCCAGTTCAGTATTTACATACCAAGCTACACTCACCAAATCAGTCACTGCTTCAGCCCTGGCATGTCTCAGCTAATTTCTTTAGACATCAAACCGTGCACCTTTATGATAACCTAGAATCATATGTCCAGTAGTAGCATTTTGGAGTTTCACTTTCTGGCAGATTTCAGATCATGGAATCTATATTCCATCCAATCTCGACTATGATGTGTGTAATAAGTCATTTTAAACTGATATGCTAAACATTTCTTGAAACTGAATAATAAGCATTGCATTTCTGGAACCTTACCCGAGAACCTGCCTCTAAAAGCGCAAAATACCATCTCTGCACAGTTTGTCTGATCATTGATTTGAGAATACTGAAATTCTTCCAGATGACTTTGGTGGCTTTTGTGCCAGATTGTAGATGCAGACTGACTGTAATCAGGTCAATTTTGTGTATCCAAACATCACCAAACCTGCACACACAGCCGAGCATTATGTTCTTCGTAGCATTCGGCACGTATCTGCACAGATTTTGCTCAGTACATCTATCATTGTAGATCTGACACCACGGTTATGCATGAGTGATGCAAAAGCCAGTTTTTAAATCCAATTTCTGCATCTCGAGTGTCCACATTGAGACACATCTGAAGAAATCAGATTGTAATCATATTTCAAACCACCTAACCACCAGATGTGATATGGGTCAGATTTGCAAAAATGTGATTTCATATCAGTGTCTAAAGTCAAAAGTAAGTAAAGTAAGTAAGGGCTAAGCAATCATTTTCAGCTTTTTGCAAATATCTTGAGATCTTTTTTTTTTTATAAATGTGGAATGACCTGCAGTCTTATTCCAGTGACTGGACTCTGACATGCAGTGGAAATGTTCACTTAATTCAGTACAGCCAAAAAACAACACAATGATTTCTGTTTTTAAGGAAAGAAATATATGTCGTCTTACTTGTCTTACTTTTTTTTCCTGCTGCAAATTAATCTTTCCTGCTGCAAATTAATCTTTGAGAGACAATATTTGCCATATGAAAAGATAAGAAAAATGAATCTTTCCAGCTAACCCATCAGTGACCACAACAGCATACTTAAATGCGTAAGAAACAAACTGCTACTCATGGGAATGCTCAGCATATTAAACTGCAATTCCCAATAAACACTAGAATCAGAAACAGAAAAAAATAAGCTTTGCCTTTAGAAGCATCGTGTTATGTTGTCATGTCAAGTGAGTTCTGCATCTGTCACAGTGACAGACAGCAGAATATCCTCCCAAAATCCCATTGACAAGGTCTTTCTGCAATTTGAGATGTTACTAAGCCACAGAGATTTCCTGACTCCCTTGGTTGTAGCGGTTAGGTGTTTGCCAAGTACACCTCTGCTTTCATTCTGGCAAAACAATATACTTAATGAGATTCCAGAGCCTGCAAGCAGTGTTCTCCATCTCTGCGTAAACCCACCTACAGCAGCCTGAGTGCCCACACTGCCTTGTGGTGGGTTTAGCATTGTTCGAGTGCAAACAGGCATGGAGTTGTAAAAGTTCAACTGGAATTCAGACAGTTACAATTTCACGCTGTATAATTGAGGCGCTGCTGTTGGCATACATGTGGCGTAGGTCATCAACAGCTGTCACTCTGGATTATAGTTGATGTAAGAGAGTGAAACATGGCAGACTGAAAAATTTCTTTTTTCCTGACAGTTTCTTTTCATTTCTCAGCACCTCAAAAGTGCTGCAGCGGTACAAAACCTCTGCTGTGGTGGTCAGTTTCTTGATATAAAGCAAACTACATGCAAGCAAATAAATATGAGATGCATTAAAAAAAAAGATGTGAGATGCTTAGAACACTTAATTCAAAATAACTTTTATTAAAATAATCAGTGACATATGCAATGTCATTTATGCACTTGCGATGGGATGGACAGCAGAAGCCAAGAAATGCTTTGATTACAGAGTGTTTAAGGTCTGTGCACGCACTGTTTACTGCCACTTAATTATCATTAACATCCCTTCCTTCTGCTAGGCTCTGAATTGCATTAAGCATTCATTCACAAGAATACAGCAGTGACAACACATCTCAATACAAATAGAGCACATACTGTCAACCACAGATGTGTACGCACATCACAAATCTGGTTGCCATATGAGATAAGAAACAGAACATCAGCTACATCACAGAAACACACTGTCACATAAATGTCAGTGCTGTTATTTGTCTGAACTGAGCCACAAAGAATACATCTGGTGCCAAGCCCAAACCACAAAGGACAAGAACAGAGCAGCCTGTGCTGTGCTCTGGAATTAGATCTTTTTTTTTTCTTTTTTAAAATATTCTAGCATATTAGTTACCAAGTGATGCATGCATGGGGGATCATTCTTGTTTTGGGGGGTGTGGGGTATGAAATCCATTTAGAAATGTTTCACTATTTGTACCATGGAATTATCACTTGTCAGATATGCAACATGTTGGCCACCTGTTTCCACACAAGCACACACAAAAGACACCATTAAACTGCAGCCATTAAATGCATGTTGTTACCCATCAAGTCTACTGAGCACGTGCACACAGAACAGGTCAAGTGTATGTGTGTGTTTATTATATTACAATATCAATCAATAGACAACACACACACACAGTAGCTGCCATATTAAATGTTCTCCAACTTGACAAAACTCCTACAACCATAGGAGGGTCTAAGCTACAGAATAATATAACTCTTTTCCTAAAATGGTTTGTATAAATCGTGACCACTATTTGTTTTTGACATAAAAGCTTTTGAGTGCCTCTTTAACTTTCACTCAGAGTTCACTTAGTGAGTCAGATGGCCCTTAACAGTGGGGTGCTCATACAAGCCAACATTTGAGGAGCCAGGAAATCCACAAGTCCTGAGAGTTTCTATTGACTTTGTCTTGTCTTTTACAAGTATAAGCACAGTCTTCATGCATCTTCCTTATTGCTGGTGTATTGCCCTTTCAAATCACACCCAATCTCTGTCTGCAAACAGTCCTGTCATCATAGCATTACAGATTGCTGAGTATTCCATGACATTACCTATCTGAAAGAATTTGCACATGACACCTGAGCTGCAAACGAGGTCTCTCAAAGATGTGAGGTCAAAGAGAATGCCACACACGTCCCTCTGCCCTCCTGTTGGCAACGTTTTGATCTGTGCCCTGGGGGGGATGGGTGCGGCTGAAGTTGTGCCTATGAATGCTAATAAATGATGTCTTCAAAGACCCAGCACTCCCTAAAGTCACCTTACACTTTTGTATAATACAGTGTAAGGTGTAAATTACTGGATTTATGCAATGCCAAAACCTTATTTTGCATGACAGAAAAGCATTTTCCATGTACAGCATGTAATCCTGAAGAAAACATCTTTCAATTGAGAACATCTGGATCAACTAAATGATGCAAACCCGAGAGTATGGTAGAGTTGAATGAGTCCAAACCAAAAACAAAACAGTTACCAAATAAACATTTCATTATGCTTTGTTTCTCTCAGCTTTATACCCCAGCACATTGTCTCACCCACTTAAATCGCTATTTTATCAGTGCCAGCAGTCCAACTGTGCCATACATTAATAATAACATCCATCACGTGCCTCACTTCTTTCACGTGTACATGCTTTCACCGTTACATTGCATTAAATCAGCTCTTCGAACCTCCTCTTCATTGAACCTACTGTGGTTTTACAACACTGTAGGCTCAGTGCAGGGGAGGTTAACTTGACCTGCTGTTGGCTCTATCTTTAGCTTTGCAGCACACAGTTTGAGGATTGCCAAAGAGGGCCTTTTGCTTCATAATTCATGTGTTTGAGCAAACTCAGCTTGAAAGGAATTAATGTTACCTTGGCTCAAACCAGCAGCCATGTAATCATTATATAGATGTTTAACTGCTGAAACCAGTCTCACTGCTTGACCTCTTAGGAGAATGCCAAGTGGGGGGGGGGGGGGGGGGGGGGGGGGTATGGAGAGCTGTTTATTAGAAAAGAAAATGTATCAAATGAACTCGAAGCCCATACAGAAAGCACATCTTCTGCAAAGGGCAATAGCCTATTTTGTAAGTTTTCCAAGACAGTTTTTCAGAGCTGCATCAAAATTTATATAAGTTTGTTTTTACTCATGACCCACCACCCAAACCGATTTCAAGAAATGCAGCTTTGTGCTTTTTTTTTTTTTTTTTGCAAAATTCCTTGCAGGTTCAAAATGACTTAGTTCCAATAAAACAAGGTTGCCGCCATATATTGCACATAAACAATATATGCAGCTAATACAATATGCCTTCTGAAAGGAGTCTATAACAATGATGCTGATGTAGCTGCTCACTTAATCTATAACCACAGCAGTGACTTTACTTGTTAGCTTATGGTCTCAGTTGCAAATTTAAACTATTGAATACAACATCGTGATAATTTTTTTTAAAATTATGGTCCAATTGGAAGCAAATCCAATTATTCAGAGCCATGGATGCATTCAGTTTGTAGATGATGTCTGGTTTAAAAAAAAAAAAAAAAAAAGAAAGACTCAGGCTATGCATGTCCACTTCTTTTATACAGTCGGTGCACATAGTGTGAAATGCTGGGAAGCAGAGTGTAGTACACTGTTTAACATCCCAACAGGCTGATGCAGAGATGACATTGTAGTCTCATTTGCATGCGAGAGCTATGATGAAGCTGCATATAGTAATTGACTGCGTAAACTAGGCCCTCCAGTGCTGTACACAAGATGTATGCAAATGGTAAAAACACATTTTAAATTCCAAAATTCTTTGTTGTGAAATGTGTTTAGGAAGAATATTGAGCTGAGTCTTGTATAAAGATCCTTCATCTCCAGCTTATGTTTGTCTGCTGTCAGGTCACAACGCACTTGCTTTGCTCACATAGGATGTACAGTAAATGGTAAGTTGGATTAGACCCAAAAAGGATTCCAAAATCAAGCTCAATAAGACATATTTTTATCTCTCATCACACCACTCTGTATTATCTCCCCTGTTTACATTAACTGATATGTATTTGCATATAAAAAAAGATCAACTGATTAATATTAAAGTGCTTCTCCACACTATGTTCTCAGTTAAAGAACACTGGTCTGAGCAGATGGACACTTTATGAATGTATGCGCTGCAGCAGTGAAACTGCTCTCCTTTGCCAGAGGGTCATTCCTTGACGACAAAGGCTGGCATTTTAAAAGGTCAGCCCATACAGTATGAATACATGGTATCCCTCTTTCTCATAACCTCTGCTCATGGCATGCAGTCTCTTTTGTTCCCTTTTCTTCCTGGCAAACAACCGCTCGTTCAAAACTGCACTATTGTGTTGTTTTGACTCTTGCATTTCACAGTTTACAGAACATCCCTGAGGTATTGATAAATATTCACCGAATTATGTGTCTGATGCTCGCACCCTTAAAGCGTCACTTGACAACCGCTTTAAAAACAGAGCTTGTATAAAATAAACCAGGCTGTTTGAAAGCCTTTCACACAGACAACCAATGCATACATTTGTCATCGAGACAGATTTTTAATTAACGTCAAGGCATTTTTATTAACAGCAAAAGCTTATTAACTCAAAGGCCATTTATTGTCTATTAATAAAAAGAGGGAATAATTAAGGTTAAGTCCTGTCACATTTATGGATTAAATATGAGTTGAGTAATGGGTTAGTTAAGTGTAAGTAGTTTTGTAGTCATGGCACTAACTTGTAGTTTCCTAAGCCCCGGAGGTACTTCAGTACAACAGCGACATGCCACATTTATCTTCTTGTCAGGGTTAATCACAGAACTGAAAAAACTGAAAAATCTCTCATTTAACGCAGCACTTCATGGGCCCAAAACTCTCTCTATCTCATATCTTTTATATTTGTGTGTAATTGTGTGTGTGTTAGCGTGACTGAAAATGTCTTAAGCATAAACTAAACCATCGCTCTGATTACTTCACTGCACCCTGCAGGTACAGGTATGGGTGTATAAGCTTGTATGTTGTACTTACTTTGTTTAGTATAAGAAAGTTTCTATATGCATCACCTCAAATTGAATGCATGGATGAGTTCAGAGAAATCCATCCATTAGCTGATTAGAAATACTTCAAACACAAATTAATATTCAAAGCTAAATATATTTTAGCCATTTACAAATATACCTGGAGGTATTAAGAATGAAGTAAATTAAAGTCATTTCAAAGGCATTTATATGTGCGAAGTCAAAATTTGCAGTACTATCTTTTTTGGGTGATCCACTCATTTCTTATCAATGTCTCCTTGTGACACCTCATTAATGGGAGTTATGAGCAGTTTAATCCAGGAGTCACTTCCTAAGTTCCTTCTTAAGACACATTTGAACAGGATTACCACTGCAGCAAGAGGTGGGGAAGAAAATATTCGCTGCACTCTTCTTTTATATATTGTTTTGTTTCAGATGAAATTTTACAGAAATCAGGATCAGAAGGTTACAGAATATGTTCTGTAATACTGGCAGAAATCATTCTGTGTGAGATGAAGCCAAATCGGAAAAAAGAATTCTCAGGGTCTTATATGAAATGCATACTGATGAAATGCTGTGTGATTTATACTGTAATGTAGTTAATACTGTAATATATACATAAGGTGCTGAAGCGCTATCGTATTTTTAAGTTTACAGTAATCTAGTGTTAATTATCTGTGCATAAAGATTTATATTGCAAACAGAAACTGCACGTAGCCATTTTTTTTTTAGATTAGCAAAAACATTCGACTGTACTCAGAGCAGCCGCATTTCACACATGAAAACAGAGAGGAAGAAAGAATACTGCTACTATTGGATGAGATTTAAATTAGTGTAGAAGCTTGGGAATATTAAAATAACTCAACCCTCTGCTAGAGAAATAAATCCAGTCTGACCAAGCATTTGACTCTTAGTATGATATATTTAGAGCCTTAATGATTAAATCAATCACAAAAAGGTGGACATGGAGCCCTATAAATAAACATAACTTTGTGTAGCAGAAATTCCTTTTAATCCTCCAGTAATCATCTCACAGCCCCTTGGATTTATCCCATGACCCTGTGGGAAACACTGTTCTATACATGGTTTAATCCTATTTATATTATAAAACTGCCAAATCAATAATGAATTAAAGAGGCGAGAGAGAGGGGCTCTGTGTAAACAGATTAAAACAAAAAACTCATGAGTTACTTATGGATTGGGTCCAAACTGTTTTTAAGCCATTAGCAGTTGGTCAAGCTTTCAGTGAGCTGGTTTACAGGCTGAACTGAAAATTGCATCATGTTAAACGAAGTTCACTACATAAAAAACACAGATGTTAATACTAAACTAGCCTGTAAATGACTGCACATACGAAGGTTGTGCTCTGTCTGTGTCACATCTGATTAACTCATTGAAAACACACAGAAAATATTCCATTAAAAATTCACAATGCTGTCAGTCAATGAAATATGACTGCATTGCCTTCCCTCTCTTTGATCAAACAGTGATGTTTGTTGATAACAAGCTGCCTTCTGTTTGCCAAGTGCTGTAAATCCAGCTGCTGATGCAAAAAACAAGATGCTGAAGCGCAAAAATACCAGAAAACACCCCAGAGAGACATGAATGAATAAATAGGGCTGGCTCTATATTTAGCTTCAGCATCAGCATGGAGTCAGCTCTTCTGATGAAGCAAATGAAAAGTTGCTCCACATGTGCGTGATGTGGGACTTTTGTTGTCTGGCGGTACAATATATGTGTCACCAGCTAATTAGATGGAGAAAAACACATCCCTCTATCAATAGTCCCTTTGATCAAGAAAACAGGTTTTTGTCAGTAGTCAGTCACATTTTTTTTTTTGTTAGCTGAAACTAGAAATAAAATAGTTTTACTGCATTTTCTCTCAGGCTAGTTTGCTATTAACATCTGTGATTTTTATGTAGTGAACTTTGTTTAACATGATGCAATTTTCAGTTCACCATGTTCTGATCCACGTTAGTTTTAATTATCTTTGAAGAAGCAGCTTGCTTGAATGGCATTAATTGAAGTTAATCATCGGAGATCTTCATGGCCCAGTGGCCTCTGCATGATGGCTTCACCTACAGTGTTTCCCTCTGTTGACTTTAAATGATACAGTATGACAAGACTGTCAGTATTACACCCACACTTGCACTCCACACACTGAAACTCGATGAAAATTCACTCATGTAGCCAGCAGAAAAAGTTCAGAAAAAAACAAAATATGTGGCACAAAAAAAACCAAAAAAAACACACACACATATGCATATTCATTTGCTATCATGTGATATCCATTTATAAAGATCGCTGGCTGGGTCACTCAGAAACATTCACACACTGTGAAACTATGTCTTGGCTGTGGTAAATGCTTTGCTGTAAGGTGAACCACCTCTCTTGTTCCACGTCGGTGAATTCTGAAGCAGATATTCTCCATCACGTTTCCACCAGGGATGGTCTTAACCAAGTGATGATCAGCATGTGTATTATTTTCCTGATACATTTGGAGTTTTTGCCTAAATAGATCATGTTTCTTCATCAGACTGTATAATCTTTTTCTTCAAGCACTTAAGAGTTCTTTAAATACCACTCATCAAACTCTGGGCAGGCTGTCATATGCCCTGCTCTAGTGCTCTCTTTTTATAGCCACTCTACCAAAGGCCTGATTAATAGAACACTAATGAGAAGGCCATCCTTCTAGGAGGTTCTTTAATTTCTGCAATTGATTTCTGAGGTTTTATTAAGTCACTTCAGGCTTCTCAGAGGGTTCACTGGCTTTCTTTTGGTGTCCAAACTTTAGTTATTCTGTCACTATGACTATCAGGTTTATATTGATGGGAAATACAAATTGTAAAAGTCTTAGATTATGCAATACGTGAGTCTGATGAGAGATCAGAGATTTGTGTGAATCCTTGCATCACATCTCTCAAATTTCACTAACTCAAATCTCCAGCAGAGATACTGCTTTCAGTGTAATTAAGAGCGTGTCATTTAAATGGTCACCTGTTGTGTTAAACAGTGTTTAGAAAACAGCCTTTTGCTGTTGACAAGCATTGTCATCATTAAGCCCTGGCAGTGATTTGAGGATATATTATTCTCATTACAGCAGTTAGTCATTTTGCTGAAAATGGTCCTCTTACAGCATGCAGCATTGCATTACTTTTGTTTACTAGGCTGCTCCTTGTTACATACTTTTGTTTACTAGGCTGCTCCTTGTTACATACCAGGTTAACTGATTTAAATTCAGAAATCAACTTGCAAATTGTATTTATGCAATCAAATGGAAATGGCTGGTTTTAAAACTGGAAGTTGCACAGCAATGGAGAGTTTTGTAAAGCTCAAGAGACAGCCATTTGTAGAGCGATGGATTCATTTTCTGCGAGGACAAACGTGTTCTGTTAAGCCTCCTGTTATATTTTGATACAGATGTAGATTATGGTAATTTTGCACTGAAGTTTTGAAAATTGTTTGCATTTCAAAATCCTCTCAAGACCATTAATTTGCACAATTTGCCATGAACCAGCTCATTCTTCTAAGGAGTGATTTTCAAATTGATCAATACAATCAAAGTATGTCTATTGACAGTATATACTGATGAACCAAAATATTATGATCTTTCCATTTAATATTTTGTACCCCCTATAGTAACAGATTTACTGTACAAGCATAGATCCACTGGGAGTCCACTGTGCAACACAACTTATCACCAATGTTTTATCCCTCTTCAGATCACTTCAGGTTGACAAGGAGCATCCCACAAGTCAAGCTGTTGCTATCCACTTAACGTCACTCATTTCTCAGTGTTTCCCAAACCCTAATCAAATGTTTTTTTTTTCATATCTCCATTATACGACACTTTTAACCATCCACTAGTAGCACTTCAATGTTTGCATATCATCTTGCCTTGGTACAGTCTTATCTGGACCCTAAACATATGGAATACTTGGAATAAGTCTGAGTACTTAGTCCTGCACACTATTCAGGCCTCAAGAGAGTAGTACACAAGGACAGCAGTTTGGCATGTACTGTCAAGAGCAGAAAATCAGGTCAAGTATGTGAGTTTGTAATACTGAATATTCTCAGCAGTGAGCACATACAGCATAAGCCCTAAGGGGAAAACCTGTATCAGGCTACACACCCATTGAAATTGCTTATTTGATGGAGGCAGTACAAATGTGTGCAACCTCAACTGAGCTTAGAAAAGTACTGACAAAATATATATGTGGTTTCCATACACAATCCATTTTAGGGTTTTGCCATTCAGATGATAGTCAGTATTCAGGCAGTGATCCAAAAGGATGTTTAGGTGATTTTTTTTTTTTTTTTTTTAAAGGTACAGGAGATATACTCCATATTCCCCAAAGTATTTGCATGAATTGGAACTTAAGTGACATCCCATTCAGAATCCATAGGGTTTAAAACGATGTCAAACTCTGTCCAGGCATCTAGTTTTTCAACACCAAACTCACTCATCCATGTCTTTATGGACCTCCTTTGTGCACTAGTGTGCAGTCATGTTGGAACAGGAAGGGGCCATCCCCAAACTGTTCCCACAAAGTTGGGAGCATAAAATTGTCCAAAATGTCTTGGTATGCTGAAGCGTTAAGAGTTCTTTTCACTGGAACTAAGAGGCCGAGCTCAACTACTGACAAACAGCCCCACACCATAATTCTCCCTCCTCCAAACTACACTTGGGACAATGCAGCCAAAGTACCGTTCTCCTGGCAGCCATCAAACCCAGACTCATCCAATAGGATTGTCAGACAGATGTGCAAGTCGTCACTCCAGAGAACATGTCTCCACTACTCCAGAGTCCAGTGGTGATGTGCTTTACACCACTTCATCTGATGCTTTGCATTGCACTTGATGATATAAGGCTTGGCTGCAGCTGCTGGGCCATGGAAACCCATTCAATGAAGCTCTCTGTACACTGTTCTTGAGCTAATCTGAAGGCCACATGAAGTTTGGAGGTCTACCGATTGAGTCCACAGAAAGTTGGTGACCTCTGCATACTATGCACCTCAGCGTCTGCTAACCCCGCTACGTGATTTTACATGCCCTAGCATTTCGTGGCTAACTTGCTTTACTTTGGAATATTTAGTAGCGAGGAAATGTGTTGCACAGGTGGCATCCTGTATCATGTTGGAATTTACTGAGCTCCTTAACAAACGTTTGTAGAAGCAGTCTGCTTTGTTTGATTCACCTGTGGTCATGAAAGGGACTGGAACACCTGAATTCAATGATTTGGATGGTGAATGAATATTTTGGGAAATATAGTGTAGGCAAATAATAGACTGGCCAGCCCATTTCATATTGCCTCCCTTTAGGAAAGTTAACAGGAAGCCTTCTAAATGTATTACACAATGCCATGGTATTCTTGTAAATTGCTGACAAGTCAGTATGCAATAACCACAGCCACACCAGCTGGAGATGAGGGATGATGGGAGATATAAGTTTGAACATATCAGAAGTGTTTCGCATATTAGATAGACATGAAGCTCTGAGTCATGCCAGCTCTGGGAGAACAAGCAGCTGTAGTTCCAATCGTCACTGTCAAACAGCACATTCAGGAACTGTTACTCAAAACTGAAGAGGCTGTGTAGGCTGCAGAATGTACTGTCTGCTTCTGTATCTATTGTTGGCACAAATGTATATTATAATGATGACTCAGTTTGTTTTTTGTTGTGCAAAAGAAAAACCCATGCTGTTATACCAAAGTGTAGTTGTCAATACAACTACTGTCAAACAAATTCCCATCATTTCTTCTCGACAGTGACAGTCACAGAACAATGAACGATGACGATTTAAAATCAAGTCTGTTGAGCTTTCAATGGGCTAAACAGCAAGTTAGACAATGTTGGTCATAAAACCATAGAAAGGAAAGAGCTTGTTTTTTTGTGTTTGTTTTTTTGTTTTGTTTTTTACTCCTGGCTTATAGAAAATGGCCCGGTTGTCCTTCCATTCTCAATCAATACTTTTTAATCAAGGTAGGAACTTTTTCAGGTGACTGATGTCCTTTTGATGAAAAAAAAAAACCTTTGCAGGTTTCATCAGAGCCAATTCTGAATTTTTTTAACATCTAATTTCACATTCTGTTCAAGTCTTTAATACAGCTTAATGATGGCTCAGAAGTGATCATCACTGTCTCATAAAAGCCCAAATGCTTTTATGAGACAGCGGTATCCATCTGTCTTTGTCAGAGATACCGCTACCTTATCTGCACTTCCATTTAAATAGCAACTAATAACTTAAACTGGTTTAATTACTTTTTTATGTATTTTCAATACAGTCCCTGTGAAAACACTTTGTTGTTCTTTAAAAAGTGAAAGGCACCAGTATTAAATACTTTGGCAGCCTGCATCCTTTTCTGGCAAAGGTTGATGAGAAGACAAAAATCGGATGATAATTGTTGCTCGTACGTGTGATGTGTAATTATGGTCATGTGATTGTTTCCATTTTTCTTGTCTGTGTAATCACTTTTCTCCCCATCTGGATGCATGGAAATTATGATAATTATCCTGTAGCGGTGTAGTGATATTAAGGATTGAAATTATAAATGCTGAAGAAAAAAAAACAAAAAACAAAAAAACAACCTGGGTATTACAAGAACCAGGGACATACATTAATAACTAGATTACTGAAAACAGATGATAATAAGGGTGAGGCAGGCTGATATGTAATGAATTCAATACTAAAAGCAAAACTAACAGAAATGAACCATGACAGAGCTAAGGAGGGGAATACATAAATATACATGCCAGCCTGCTACCTGAACAGCTAGCTAACATGGTCAGTATGCCCATGAATTCCCAGAGTTACATGTGATGCAGGTATGATCTTTGAGCGTTAACAAGCTCAGAAATTAGCATTTTGTGACAGCTCACAATAGATGTAATAGGTGTGTCTTAGCAGCCATTTGCTGGGAGCAAATAACTGCTAAGACACTGGTTACAAGCGCAGTTACAACAAAATAAAATCCTAGATTAAAGCAGATGCAATTGATTCAGCTAATTAAAAGGGGCTGTACAAGGGGCTTTGTGACTGTTTTCTCTTGTTAACAAAGAGAAATGTGTAACACACAGAAGTAGCTAATTTAGTCTAAACTTCTATTTCTCATGTGCCTATAATAAGGCCAATCAATTAGGAATAATGTGAATGCTGAGGAGCCAGGATGGTAAGACATTTCCCTGTTACTCCCACTCTGCCAGCAGGGTGTGAGTGCAACCTTTTGAAATTAGCATGGATAATGGCAAAATCAATTAATTTTGACGCAAATTACTGCAATCAATCGAATAATTGGTTGTGTTGGACTAGTCACTTTGTTTAGCCCACTTCTGCTGGAGTATCAACTGCTGAACTAAAGATGCATGGTTTTTACAAGGTTTGAGTCAGTGATGAACAAGTTAAAAGATAAAGATAAATCAGTTATTCCGATACTTTACAAAGGCATAATCTGGATAACTGAAATGACATATACATTGGTCAGATTTTAAAACTGAGCATAAAATATAGTAGCGTCCATCCAACTCCACTGAAATGGCATAAAATTTCCAACAATGGGAATACCCTAAAGACAGACACACTTGTTCTTTGCTACACAACCACCTAACACTTCGTTTCCAAACCAGTTGAAACAATCTCCTTGAGGCAAAAAACAAAAAACAACAACAACAAAAAAAACTACTGTTTCCAGGTATATAATGAGAACAAATAGCAAAGTCCTGCATGGTTGGATGTTCCAATTTTAAACTTTGCCATGTAAACATAACTGCCTCATATACCATGTGAAAACCATAATCGTATGATTACTGGAAACTTTACAACTGAATACAAGTCTTTGTAACTAGTGCAAGTAGGCCAAGGATTTGTGTGAAAAAGTATATATTTTTGTTCTTACTCTATAAAAGTAGATCTCGAGTGGCATAAAAATATCCTTAGCCAGTGAACAACCGAAGCTGCTTTATCGCAGTGTCTTACTCCCAGTTCTACCCCAAAACTCAGTCAGCAGGAGGCATTCACTGCATCTCATTCTTCCAACTCCCATTCCTCCAGTGTATCCGTATCTATATAAAAAAAAAAAAAAATCCTTGTATAGCACAAAACACTGTCTACCTAAGATTTTTGGGGTACAAGCATATGGTTTGACCCCAGGCAACTTCTAACAACACTTCAGTGTCTCAGCTACAATTACACAAGCATGAGAAACAAAGCCTTATCTGACTTATGTTTCTCCTCACATGTGAGACACATACACAGGGCAAACAAATCAGGCAGCCACGGGGGCTATATTCTTCCAAACACACCTCCTCGCCATTATAAGTAATGTGTAATGCTTTACTGTTCACCGACCAGGGTGAAAGTTTTGGAAAAAGTTCATAAACACTTGCCGTAGGAGAAAGAACTATTCAAAGATCTCACCATCCAGACATTTTGTGATCAAAGCTCAACGTAGGCAAAAAAAAACACTTTGCTGCACAGAAAAATCTGTTACAGTTTCATCAGCCAGCTTTTATATAATCTTCATGACTGTGGGATGTAGCAGATTTTGTTTGACTGTCAAGTTTGGTTTAGTTCTTTGAACTCAATTTGCTTGGGCAACGTTTTAAGCATATCACATATTTCCCCATATTCCTTTCACAGATCTGTTAGGAAAGGCTTCCAAACACACCCACTCTCCAGAGATAGCTGCAGAGGAAACAATGCATCTCAGCTTTATTAAAAAAAAAAAAAAAAAAACTGATCACAGCACATCATGTTCATTACAGCATGTGCCTAGCAGTATTTTTTCCTGTCACAGAAACTAGCTTTTGCCTCCTGACAATATAGTTATATTGTATTCAGCAGTGCATCTAAGCAGTACATGCAATGTGTATTTATGTTTTAAGTACTGGTAGTACTTGGTAAAATTTTCTATATCTGTCATAGGTACCCTGTTGCCTGTCCAGTAAGTGATGCAGAAGGTGGTCACGATTATACAGAAATGTCCAGTTTGCAGTCAATCAGTGCCAGCTTTCCTAATCAATTTATTCAGTCTGATCATGTCACCAGCACTGATGCTGCTCCCCCAGCAGACCACAGCAAAGTACACTAGACTCACCACAACTGGCTTGCTTATTTTTAAGAAAATCTTTAACAATTTGTTGCATACATCGAAGGACCTCAGCTTCCTTAGGAACCAGAGCCTGTTCATCTCCTCTATGTGTACACCTTCTGTCTTGGTCTTCCAGTTCAGATGTGGACGCCCACAGGATAGTCACAGATTGTGCATGTAGTCTTCAGCACGTGATTCCACAATATCATTCACTAGTGCTCTGTAATCTTCAGTCTTCACTTCATTTATACTTTCAACCATTGCAGAGTCATGCCACCGTGTTCTGTAGGTGGCGTGACCCCGAGTTGTATTAAAAGTCTGAGGTGTACATGCTGCATTTACCAAAACTGAGGTACCATCTTGAACAATTTGTAGCACACAGCAAGCCGCATTATATGGTAGATGATTCCATCAAAACTGCTCTAAAGGCACCAAAAGCACGAATATAACCAAGAGGTCCAGTTCAGTGACTCCGATTAGTGGCAGTGAGGCTTAACAGACAGTTATCAGCCACAGCTGCCTGCTGGCATACCTGTCAATCAAAATCACCAGGTTTAATTTTTCAGCCCTGTAAGTTACAACTTGATTTGTCCAAGATGGGCATTTTGTGTGATGACATGATTGTTAATACACAAAATTATACAATGCTGTGTAGAATGCCATTTCAAAAAGGAAATCCATTGTGTGCAATGAAAAAAACTGTAACAAGTTTTTCCATTTAAACTTTACCGGCATTAAACAGTCTTCCAGTTAACCAGCGTCACATCTATGTGCTTGAAATCACCCAAACATTCACTAAATCCTTGCTTCAATAATTTTAATCATTCAGTAGCCATTAAAAAATGGTGATGCTTCCTGAAAACACCTGGCCTGTTATCTGATTTATTAAACTGGAAAAAGTTAAATTATTCAGGTCAAAATGTTTTATGACTTCAAAAATAGAAAGTGGAGTCCAGTAAAACACAACCAGTCCACAGAGAGCTGCATTTCATTTAAACAATGTATTTTTTAGAGTGACATATTGACATAAAAATCAATATATCATCAACCATTATTAAAATTCAGATTATGGAAGAGGAAGTGTAGGCTGTGTGTGTGGAGACTGAGTGGTGGATGCAATGTAGGAAGTGGTGATTGATATTTGACATATCAATTAGATTGCAATAATGTGATAAATTATATAATGCCCTCCACCCAGTGAGCTCAAGGACATTGATTGGCTAACAGTAACCAGTGATGCACTTAAGCTTTATGTAGATTTCTAATTTGTGTAGTGATTAACACCATTTACCCATGTTGACAAGTAAAGAAGTTCACAGGGAAAGTTAATAGCCCTGGTACAAGTGACTTAGCTCTCAGTTCAAGGTAATATTCTCTATAAACTAATTTTCCATTTTTTAAACAGCTGAACAATTCAGTGATTTTTAAACAAAAACTTAACTTTGACCCTTGACAGCCAGGTGATAAATAAATCTGTTATTTAGACATTTGCTGATGCTCAGATATGCTAGCAGCCATCGTCGACTACTACATAGCACAAAAAGTGCCCACAAACTTATTATGACAATATCTGAGTAAACTGTGATTTAGTTATGATGTATGCATGCTTTGAGGCGGTGCTTGGAGGTAAATGCTGACATGTAGGTTTAACAAACTAACAATAACAGGCAAATGTAGTTAACAAAGAAACTATTTATCATTTCGCCATGTGGTGTTTGCATGCTAACATTTAGAGTGGTGCTGAAGGCTGGAATTTTACCTCTGAGGTGACTCAATGTAGAGCCAACGACATAGCCTAAAAAAGCGACCCGTGCTATTGACAGCATTTATAGCTGTGTGGGCTACATTGACATTGATGTTTAGTTACCTTTTCTAGCGAGATATTCATCAGGTTACAACAGCAATTAAACTGTAGGGTTTCAGAATGGTTTGCAGTGAGATGGGATAGATTTAACACAGAAGTATAAATCCATTGGCTACCTAATGCCCCCACCCTGTGAGCCTGCTGTGTGAGAAACCCTTGGCGTGGTGGGAGACACATCTCAAGATGCATGAAGAATAAGATAAAGAGTCCCAAACTCCCTGACCCTGATGAAGGCCTTAATAGATTTAATTGTTAAACAGAATGATTTTCACTAAGGGGACTGTCATTGAGGAATTACTGGAGTTTAGCGCCTGTGTGCAGTTAGCAGTCACACTGCACAAGAACCATGGTCAACTGAAGCAGTCCAACTGAAGCACATTTAGCCCACCTTTTCAAATGGCACGATTAAGCATGCCCGAGCATGGCACACAGCAATTACACTAGTCAAACTAACTGGACTTTGTAGCTCAAATGTGCTTTGAGACGAGGCACAATGTATTTTATGTTAATGAGCTATGGTTACTTGTTAATTTTTCCCATGTTTTGCACTAACACAACCTTATTTGGTCCATTAGCGGAGGTTGTAAATTCTGCTTCTCTGTGTAAACAACTCTTTGAACTTCGTATAAGGTCTAACACTAGTGCTGTCAAACTACAGGCTGCCCTTAATGTTCTCTGACAGTAATTTACACTCTCCCTGTATTTCCACCTGACCCTGCTTGCACATCAATGCCCTAAACCTATAAAACAGGTATTATTATCCTCAGCCAGTGACGTCTTTGTTGGAATATTTTACACAGATTTTGTGGCAGGCATCAGTCTTAAGGGGTTTGTTACTGTACGGCCCTAACTTCATCTTCAGCTATCATTAAATCCATGAGAGCTGCCTACATTAACAAGGAAGCAGAAATGGGAAGAATTATGGGGGCAGCACACATATGAAACCAAACAAAAAGGAATTAACAAAAAACTGACTATTTGGCGAGCGCAGAAGAAAGTAAAAAAAAAAAAATAAAGGCAGAATGGGAAAGCCTGCACTCAAGCATACACTCTGAAAAGTCACAGGGGACGCTAAGTCTTGCTAAAAACTTCAACAATACATATGTAGTTTTTACTTTTTGATAATTCAAATCTTTCTAGTCTAATATAACAAATGTATGAACTTTTTTTTTCCCCCTCACATGTCGTAGATGCAGACCCTCTTTTGTCAGACGGTGTAAATAGATGAATAGATTCAGAAGTGGACTCGTTTAAAACTTAATGTGAACTGGTCTGCTACACTCCTTCAAACTTTAACGAGACATCCTAACGGCCAAATTGACTGTCAGGTGTTGCTTAGCCTGCAGTAAAACAGAATATGTTGGCAACTCCATAACTAGTTACATTATTTCACAATCGCTAAAACGCTAAACCCCATTCCATAAATCAAATCCACAGAAGCCTAAACGAACTTCTCAAATCACACACTCTTCTGGCCAAACCGCGAACACAGTTCAGGCACTTAGCCACATCCGGTGCAACTCACTCACTCTTTTTTGCGTAACAGCAAACACATCTCAGTCACTAAACACACTTCACACGTGTGTTGCTGAACCTTAAACACAGCTTCAGTCATTTCACACCTGCGTTGCAAAACCGTAAACACTGTCAGCAGAATGCAAACACAACTCCAACACCACTGTCGTCTGTTACACACAGCAACTCACAAGTGAACACACATTTGTCAAATGATGTGACCAGACCAACTGGGCAGGATAAAAGTCAGTTGAGTGTACAGGTGGCACGTGTGCATCTACAGTGGACAGACACATACAGAGAGGCAGAGGAGGAAGAGTGCATGTGAGAGGTGGTGGACGAGGATGACCAAGAACAGTCATCACTGATGAGATACGGGCACCCATCATATACCATGTCCTCGTCCGCGGGATGACAACGAGGGAAGCAGGACAAAGACATTCACTGTGCCATGCTCTACAACATTTGACACACATTGTGCCACACTGCAAATACTGTGATGTTCATTACAATGCAGTGTCCACTGGCAATATACATTCGTGCACTCCTACTTTCCCAGACTTGAACAACGACCACATGCGGGTGGCAGGAGCACCCTTTTCACGCAACATGTGGAAGTCCCTGGCCAGCGGGGTGGCAATGCCCCCCCTCTGTGCTGCTATTGGTAACTGCGGGGGTCCTCCACCATCATGCTAACCTGGGGCCATACCACACCGGGCATCTCCTCACATTCCTGGGTGATCTACAGGACTGCATGGCTGCGCATGAACAGCTGGATCAGCAAGCAGTGCCTCCTGTATATATCATAGTTTGGGACAATGTGAACTTTCACCGTGCCGTCCAGATACATGAGTGGTTCGCAAACAAGCAGCGCTACATGAAAGTGTTCCATCCCCTTTCAGCCCGTTCCTCAGTCCAATAGAGGAGTTTTCTCTGCGTGGAGGTGGAAGGTGTTTGACCGCCAGCCCTACAGCTGGGAGAATATACTGCAGGCAATGGAACAGGCATGTGACGATGTTAGTGTAGAGTCCTGTCAAAGCTGGATTCGTCACGCAAGTGGGGGGGGGTTCCCCCATTGCCTGTGATGTGAATGAGGTCCTCTGGACAGACTGAATCTGTCGTACAGTGATGTGTTTTCTGTTGCATGTTATTTTATTTTATTTATTATTTACGTATTGTTTGTTTATCTACATTCAGCACTGTCACTCTGACTATGGCAGTGTTTCACTGCATACACTTGAAATAAACATTTTCTGTTGACTACATGCCCTGGATGCTGTGTCTTAAATTATCTGATGTAGTGTGTAACAGATGGTCTTTGTGAAATGATTTATTACTTGCCATGTGTGTGATCTGCCCACAGTGTTTGGTTTTGCAAAAAGGTAACTACTTTTTGCAGTGATTCTTTGATTTTGACTGGAAAGTCTGGGATTTGGGGGAATTAGCTTGAGTTTTTGGATTTGTGTTTAAGGTTTTGGGAAAATGGGTGGTGGACTCAGGAAATGCGAGTTAGCAGTTCAGAAATACTGTAAAGCAAGATAGTTTAATATTTTCCTGATTTAAACATGTATAGTTTGATACTATACGCTGTCAACTAAGTCTGATTAAATACAATTATTTAAGAAGTGATAGCCTACCTTTTCTGCGTTAGGTACTGATGGAGGAGATTGCACTTACAGAAGACTGATTTATTGCAACCAGCATGTTTTACATACTGATTACAGTGTAGATTTGACCTTGTTATAATCTGTATACATACTATCAAATAATAACCATCACAAACCTACTCCTTAGCATCTAGAAATAGCTTTGACTCAAATTCAGGCCTTTGAATATGGAAGGTAAAAATAAAAGACAAATGACAGGAGGAAGGTTGGGGGCATGAAAAGTCAGGGGGTGGAGGAAGGAAGAATGAAATTAAGCAAAATGAACAGAGGAAACTGGGAAGGAAGAGAGGGAGCAAAGAACAAAACAAAAGGAAGTAAAACAGAAGGAAGCAGAGAAGGCTAAAGTAAAAAACAAGATAGGAGAGGGAAAATCAGGGAAAAGGAAGTAAGGAGACAGAAGGAGGGCTGGGTATAGCTGAGACCCTGAATTCAGTGAGTAGGAGTGATTGAATGTTACAAAAAAACAAATCCTTAGCTAAAAGAAGAATAAAAACTTTTGACATCAACACATTGGGTGGACTAATTAGTCTAGCATCCTGACATTTAACTACAGTTTCTTGGTTAATAATGCAGCTGCAGTGAGAGCAGCCTGAGGACTATCAATTAGCTTATCAGTGCTACTGGCAAAACTAATGCCACTGTCAATCTAAAGTCAAGTGTTGTCAAGGTGCAACCTCAAGTGCTTGCTTGTTTTCAGCACTCCGGAGGCATGACTATAACAAATGGATGAACATGACGAACTATTTGTATTTCACTTCACTCTACCCTTAACATCTTGGCAAAAGCAATGCGTTGATATGAAATGGACAGATTGTTCATACATCACACACTGCTGCTTGGGAATATCAAATCCCTTCCCCATGGAAATCAGTTAGAGGAAGCAATGCTAAACTGAATACAGAGACGAAGTGAAGGCTTTGAACTTAGTATTAAGCAGAGTTTTAATACTACTACAACTTTTTCAGGTCTAGCTCAGTTACAACAAAAACACGATCCTGTCAGGAGTGACACTTTAAAAGCTTTTTGAAACTGATGTCACCATTCTCAGAAAACAGCCAGATATCATCTTTATTTCCATAGCTGTGGCTAAATAACCTACAACACGGCTTTGCTGCAGCGACAGTGGCTGGCAGCATTCAATGAAAATGCCTTCCTCTTCTTATGCAATTAACCCAGTTCCTTGGTGAGGCAGAGATCTATGGGGAAGCAATTAAAATCCAAATTCTTCCCAGCATGTGGACTTCACAGTGGTAAAAAAAAAAAAACATCCTTGGACAGCCTGGTGTTTGTTTGGACGTGTTGACTAGTGTTTTTCTTTAGATATAAGCATTTTTAAGGGGGAGATAAAGGACAGAAGGACAATAGAAGCAAAATTTAAAAAGGAAGGAGGGGATAAAATTCAGAGCCAGGAAGAGATGAGAAAGGAAGTAAAAAACAAAAGAATAAGGGAAGGGAGGCATGCAAAGATTTGGCATTCTTCCTTCTTTCCTTTTTTTAATAAGAGGGTCAAAAGAAGCAAGAAAAGATGAAAGGATACTTGAAAGAATAAAAAAACTTAAGTATGTAAGGATGAAATGAACTGTCAGTTAAATACCTATATGAAATGCAATTATTATTAGGTTTATGAATAATCTAAGGCTGCAACAGAAAAGACTGTCCTCCTGTTTATTTGTTTTGAAGCTGGACTCTGTGTGTGTGAGTTCGTGTGCACTGTGCACTGACCTTGAATTCCTCCCGGGGGCAACAAACAATCCAAAGTTGTTCTCTTCCTCCCACGGATGAACGTTGCAAGGCGACGTGTGTGTTTGTGTCCTGCACCTCATTCGTTCACTCTTTCACCTGCAGGAAAACAATGTGGAGAGACAGGGAGAGAATGAGAAATGGCACTGGTCTTGGACATTTCTTTGGCTTCTAATCCTTTTTATTTTCGAGAAGAAAGACCGAGTCTGCCCAAACCCTAACTGTGGAGTTTGAGATTTTTTCCTGAGGCCAGCATTATTTTGAAACATGTTTCCATATTTACTGTTTGTTTCAGGATTTTGATTTGTTATCTGCATTTGCTTTTTATTTAAATAATTAGATAATACATATGTAGTAGCATAGATGAAAACATTTGTAATGATTGATGTTTTGTTTTTAGACAATTTATTTGTTACATTTTAGGGGAGAAAAACATACACACAATAATCACATGAATCAATAATAATGATGTTCCTGATAAGCAATGTAGTTCTTCAGCAGCACATATCAGAATGTCACAAAAACATCTGTAACCATAAGGCTTATCTTTCTCATTTTTAGCAGTGGATCTAACAGTGATCAGACAAAAATCCAAATCACTCTATACCAGGTCTGAACAGACCACACAGACACAGAGACTCCTTGCCTCTCCCAGAAGACACCCAGAAGGCATCCTAGCCAAATGCACAAACCACCTCAACTGGCTCCTTTCGACGAGAAGGAGTAACCTCTCTACTCTGAGCCCCTCTCAGATAAACTGCACTCTTCACCCTATCTCTAAGGGAGAGTCCGGCCACCTTTCAGAGAAAGCTAATTTATGCAGCTTGTATCTGCAATCTCATTCTTTCGGCTGCTACCAAAACTCCTCCACTTGGGGCAACAAGTTGTCCATGACCTGAAGTGTGTGTCCCAATCACCAGCCTCAATGGCCAGGGATCAGTTCACCAGGGCCCCCGCCCTTGGTTGCTGCTCGACACACACTGCACCCTGCAGGTGATGGGCCTACAGGAGGGCAGGCCCGGCCACCCTCCCCAGGCCTGACTCTAGGGTTGGGCCCCAGTAACTCTATCCCGGGCATGGTAAACTGTTCCCTTGATTTCTCTCTCATAAGAGTCATCTGAATCACTCTTCATCTGACCCCTCACCCAGGACCAATTTGCCTTGGGAGACCCTCTCATGGGACAAAACCCAGGACAACATAGCCTGGGATCCCTGGGACACACAAACCTCTCCAACATAAAGTGGCGATTCTCTGCAAATCGCCACCTTAACCTACTGTACCTGTTTAATAACATTTAAGGCATTGCATCTACCATGTTTTTGTTGGTGCCACTTTTTGGAGTGTTTTTATTTGAATTATGAGACAAATAATATGGTTTGCTTTGTGGTTAACTGCAGTGTTGGGGATTACTAAAAAGTAGTCATAGTAGTTTTGTCCTTGAAGTTCTATTTCATCATTACAAAACTTACATTACTCCACATCCTGAGCTGCATTGTTACATACTTACCAGTTAAACCTAGGCTACAGTCCCACACACTGGCGCAAATCTCTATCCTACTGAGGAAATGTCTTTCTAGTAGTGTTTAACCGTTTAAACACCGCAGTCACAGCAAAGTTGGTGAACACCAGTTCTAAGAGCACTTCACAGAAAAATCTTGTGGCCACAAGGGTCAGCATATATTTAGGGTTGTTACTATCTCGGTGCTTGTATATTGTCTTTGCAGATGCTTGGAAAGAGCTGATGTTGTGTAAGGGCAGTGGATAGATTTTGTGGTCTGGGTTCAGATTGCACTTGACCTTTTGTGCTTTGTAAAGTTGCAGACTGCTTTACCATTTTCTCCTCCCTTCACACAAACGTTTCATCTGGTAAGAGTACAGATAAGTAAAAAACTTGTGTACTGAATGTAGGAGTATTTTTGTTGTCCGTTACATTGCTGCTTTACAGAAACTGTAAAGTGATTACAGTAACGGGCCAATAGCCAAGACTCTTGTTGGTCTTTTCATATAATTAGCCCATGTCCTAAGTCTGTGCTTCAGTTTGAGGGACTGAAATTCTTGTATTTTATATATTTGTTACTTAGCACTACACTGTGTCTGCACAATCTTCCAGGCTTATCATTTGTCCCAATTTAGCAGACTATATCATGCTTTTTTCCCCATCATGGTGTTTTTTTTTTTTTTTATTATTTTTGGTAATCTTCCTGACTTCCTCCATTCTGAAATGTCCAGGAGCCTGAACTTAAGAGTTGCACCTCTGGGTAGCATGTCAGTTCAGAAAAGATGTGCGGGTATATTTTCAAGTGCAGCTTCACTCCACCAGCCCAGGCGTCTTCTAACCTTAAACCTACTGTTGTTCCCCACTGTGTGGCCCCATCATACAGCCTTGGGTCAACATGATAATTGAGGGCGCTTCTTTGTGTCACGCTGACTTTGCAAATCACTTCAACATGTTTTCCAGGCAGGTGCCCGCGGCATGCATCACTCAGCCACCAGCCAGCTTCTCTTGGAGCTAAGTGCTGTGCCAATTATTGCATGACACCACCATCCATATCTGTTCTCATGGAAATTCATAATTTATGACATCCTCATTTCTGCCTCCAGGGACCTGAATGCTATTATCCTGCTAAAGTGAGATCTGATTGGGCAGCTGCTATCTCAGTTGCTTCTTTGAAGTCTCGTTTCTTCAAGTGCCATTTTACAGTCACTATAATGTGTCATTGTCCAGCAGACGTCCAGTGAGCCACAGAAACACCACCTATCCTACACCTCAAGCTTTAGAGTCTTAGGGTTAGTGTTGTTCTCATATTTACATCATATATCTGTCTGTGCAGTAAAAATCAGCACTGCTGTCAGAGCAGATATTCAGATGGATTTAATCTAAATAATAATATTTGATTAGCTTACTTAAAAAAAAATCACAAGCTTAATTTTTCAACTTTAGACTTTAAGGCTGAATTTTAATTCAATCCATTTTTCTAAATTACTTATTCAGTTCAGGATTATGGGGTAGCCAGTCTATCACAGGGCTAACCTACTGCAGTGTATTCTGAATATATGCAGCAGCTAGCCACATGTCACTGAATATAAAAGCTGGAGCTCTAAAACTCATGTAGTTTTAGTAGGAGAACATCTAAAGCTGGTGGTTGTCATCAGCACTGGAATCTGTATAGTGAGCAGTATTTTTATATTTTTTTGTGATATTAAAATTTTGCAATTATTTACTCATCTTGTATAATCTTTATTATTTCTAAATATTTTTATTTTATTTATTGTAAAGTGGCACAATGATTTATTTAGTCTTTTCAATTTAGCACAGCTATTGTTTTATCCTAAAATTACCATTTGCTTGGATTTTATACAACAAATTTAACATTAGTCGGACTTTTATACATATTACCCAGTAAGTCCTTATATTCTCAGCCTTTCAGCTTGTATTTTCTTGATTTTTAGCATTTTAATGCTCAGACTTGACATGTCAGCCTAAAACCCCTACTTACAATCCTGAGTTCTTAACCTAAAACATTAACATTAGCCTCTATTTCAAATAGCTTTTTAAAAAACTCTATCAAGCGTAAGATTAATTAAAAACGACCATACAGTAATCATTATGCCTCTAGGCTGCCCATAGTTTTGTCAGCTAGCACAGGATGAAAGGTTAACAAGGAATGTTACACGTTTCAATGCATCCCTGATTAAAATGAGTCAGCGTTTACGTGATCTACTAATGAATCACTCTGGCAAGCTTTGCGCAGTGAATGCTTTTTGAATATGCTTTACATTTGCTGTCTTGTAGAATACCAGTTTGAGTGATATTAGCAGAGATTGTCATTAAGGGCTCTTTGTTCTTCTGAAACAGGCAGTGAAAAGATAATGTTGCAGTTTGGTATGAGTTGACCTTCTATAATTGTTTCCCTGATGAATAAAGACTTGATTGTTGCATGATTCATGTAACACCAGCACGTCAAGCTGCCATGAAGGCTGTGCAGGCCAGCTTTACTCAAGTTTGAAAAAGGCAGACAACTAGGATTTAGTTTGTGCTACCTGAGAATCTGACTGACAGTCTTAATCTGCTGTGTTGACACCTGTTTAAAAACTTAACTTTTTGCTTTTCCTTGTCTGCCCTCGTTGTTACTCCAGTCAACTGTACATAACGCCACAATCTGTCAGACAAAGCACTTCACAATACAACTTCAATGGTAAATGACATTTGTCCAGATGACTGATGAAATATGATCTGAACCATAAAATAATGGATTTTAACTTAGAGAGAAAGCTCAGAAAGAGTCAAACAAAAATCCAGATAAATGCATTTACCTAGAGTTTGATATTGATCTATTTATCTATATCTGGATATACAGATACATTAGATATGCATATAGATCTAAAGATTTAATTTCAAGTCTTGCATGAGTTTCTGAGAATGAACACAATACAGCATCTGAGGGTGTTCTTGATAGTTCAAGATTTTTATGCTGGGCGACAGATTGTGTGCACTTTTTTATGCAATGGGGATTCGCCCACCAAGATTTCTGCTGGGCACCCAAATCGACAGACACGTCAGCATGAGTCCAACCCCCTCTGTCTTTCTCATATTTTCCAGTCTATTGCCTGTCATTGCACTGCTTCATTGGAGCCACCTTCCTTGCACTTCTTATTAGGAGATAGTTCTGCAGCTCCAAGCAAAAAAGAAAAAAAGTTCACTAAGAAATCTGGAGGATTACACCAACTTTCAAGGACTCAAGTAATGCCGTAATTCTTTTCTCCTCAAACATTTGCAATATTGATAAACTGCTACGTTTCACTTCACAAACTTTGTTTCTTTTGCTTCAGAGCAAAACTTGGAAATGGCATTTGCCTGTTTGATATTTGACCCTATACTTTTATTTAGAATTACTAACCATATAGACCTTCTACATTTCTTTGTTCAATTCTGATGTAATGCTTTTACATAAGGCTTAGCACACTTCACAAACATGTCTGCATCTCTAAAGCAAGCATCTACAGCTCTTTCATATCTCTGCACTTGAAAAACTTGACAAAATAAATTGTTCAAATGAGGATAGAGGTTTAAACAGAAAGATCCCAGTGATGTTAATGTTACGCTTTTTGGGTAAATAAAGAGACGCACAAGAAAGAAATGGATCTAAATATTTCAGATGCGGTGCTAATTACTTGTTACATCCTGCAGCAGGTGGAGGTGTTAAGACACTGTTGCATGATCTCATTAGCACTTTAAAGCCCACCGTGGCTTCCACACTCAGTTTGCTAAATGCTAGCATGTTATACTTGAGCTTGTCCTACAGTGCCTTTTATAGACCCGTATGGGTTGGGCATAAATCAATGTTGAGGCCAGCAGCCTTTACCAGAGAGAAGGTAAATCTGGCTGTTTTCTTGCTTGAAAACACAACAGTCGTTTTTAAAGTTCATATTTTCTCATTCTCCATGTTGTGACATTAGAATCCAACACAATATAACAGATCACACTGTAGCTGTGACACTCTGCCCCCATGTGTAAAGAAACTCATCTCGGCCACTGACGTCAAAATACATCTGTGAATGCACTGAAGAAAGGCTGCTACAGTGGGCAACCTTCCAACACTGTGACTGGATACAGGCTAAAACATCTGTGAATGGTTCAACCTCTAAAAAACTAAAAATAAAAAAAAAACTAAAATGATTTAAAAATGAAATTGAAACAGACCACTGCCCCTTCTGATTAAGTATTAATCCTGGTTATGGTTGAACTGCCTTTCTGGATATTTCTTGATCAAAGGTACATTTTCCAAACTCTTGCCATAGAGAGATCTCAGTGCTTGTCTACAGAGCCAGCTATGCACGTTACAATGACACATGCAGAGTTTAATGTGATTGTTCTGCTTGTCAGCATTACCTGACAAAAAGCCTGCAGACTCATTTCAATCCTGCATACCACACATCTGTGTAAAGCGCTTGTGAGTGTACAGACAGATCTCAGGGATGCAAGCTTTTACTAATGCCTCAACTGAGACTTTTTCCACAAGTCTAAACTGACAGATTTTGGCAGGTCATGTCATAAGTGGAAAGCTTAAGGCAGAAGAGAACTTGATTATTTGCAATTCTTGTTTTGGGCCAATAGCCAAGTCTTAGTGCTCAGTGCCAGTGGTGGTGTTAAGAAGTCCTTCTGGGTCAGAGTCCACCACAATCAAGAACCTTTCCTCTGCGCATCCATCTGTCCCTCTTTCACTGAATCTAAAATAAAAATATCTCATGTTGGGTAAACACAAACCAACCCAGTTTCCTTCTTTTATGTGATCCACCGCTGCCATGAAATGATACACAATATGGAGTCACAGGAAACTCTAACCTCTCACAATGCATTGAGGAAAAACCACTGGAGAATGTTTGACTGAGAGCTGAGGTCAAAGAACCAATTTAAATGGCTTCACTGCACAGAAAAACACATACAGCTTACAATCTTCTTCTTTTGCAAGTTGCTGTGTCATCCTCAGAAGTAATTAGATTAGATTCAATTAACAATTGGGATAGCACACAAAAAGGAAACACTCAGCATAAATATTTAAACAAATGTGTGTGATAACGAAGCTCTGTAGTGAAATATGTGCTGTGAATTGTTATACATTATATTTATATCAGTGCCATACAGTTTTCCAGTGCCATTGGTTTATTTCATCGACACTTTCTATCAATTGTAAAAAGCAGCCCAGTCCAGTTACAGTACACTGACAAAAGAGAAATATAGAGAAACATACTACAGATACTGCAGATAGTACAGTTATAAGAGATAAAGATAAAGTGACATCTTACATGATGAATGCACCTTCTTTACTTCTTTCAAAAGCTCTTGTGATTGAAGATTGTAGATGTGCTTACAGGACGTCAGCTGAATACATACTATGGATACAACCACAGCAGCTTACTGCTGCTTTTCCCCAGCTGTTATTATTGCTTTAGTTTCACAGAAATATCCAATAAAGTTAAATTTTGAAGTGTGTTTTCAAATCTGCATATAAGCTGCTGTTTCAGTGAAAGTAGGTCCTGATAACTTTGAATTACTTTAAAACTCAATAAGTTATTATTAATTCCATCTAATGAAATAAAATATTCAGCAATTACAAAATTAAAAAATTATTTTTTAAGTCCAGTTGACCAAATGACTGCTGAAAATCATAACTGCGCAGAATCGTAACGCTATAAACTTAGACAATAATTAATTCATTGTCTGATTTTTTGCTATTTTTTTTTTCCAAACCAAAAATTTGAGCTGGATAATATAGCATGAAGTAAAACTTCAGCATGAACTTCTAGACAATGCACAGCTTTAATCCAGTGACGTCAGCTCAGTGCACACGCACAAACCCTGCATTAGCTGGTGTTACAGCCAATATAAGCTGATGTGTCAAAGTACGTCTCAATGAGCTTTGGCAGAAACAGCATCTGCTGCATATTTCTAATTCGGCTTTCTATGGATTAGAGGGAATACAGTGTATTGCATGGTAACACAAAATACTTTGGATGAAAAGAATTAAGAAAATATCTTGGATGATCTGGCTGCAGTACTTTGTTTCAATTGAATGAGTTTCTAATACAGTTTATTTCAGCTATGACTACAGCGTAACTAAATGTTGGTTAATAAGGGACTGTGTCATGCAGATTATAAACCTGTTAATGTAGCTCTATTACCTACCATACCATTTAAAGGAAAATGTGTGCACACTGCTAATTTTTTTTTTTAATGTAATTTTCAAGTATTTTAATGCATTTTATTGAGCTCTTTTATGTATATTATTGTTATATTGTACAGCACTTTGGACCCTGTGGGTGATTTTAAAGCGCTTTATAAATAAAATTGGATTGGATTGGAAATCTTTAAACCATAGGAAACCTTGAATCACACAATGCCACTCAGTTATTTTATAGATGGCTTTCATTTTCTATTTCATGAGCCTGTCCTCCTCCAAAAAGCAGTTGCATTTGTTGTTTTCTGCATTCTCTTGCTCGTCTATAGTTACATTTAAAGCAAAGAAACCTCTCAGTCCTGTGCATGAGTGAGTGTAGGTGTTGCCACCTTTAGATAGGGTGGAACTTGCCATTTGGATGACTTTAGTCAAGCTTTCGAACAGGTTTAATGAAAAGAGTGTGTTTAACTAAACTATGATCTTTTCTAAACAGGAAAATTAAAGTAAACAGTGAATGAAGAGTATCAGTCCAACTTTAAAAAAAAAGACTTCAGTCTCCTGTTTGTAGAAGAGCCACGTTAGGAGGGAGTTAAGGTTTCAGTCTTAGCATAAAACACCTCTTTGCAATTTCATGTGTTTTTTTTTTTTTTTTAGCAATGCCCCTGTACTCTATCCCAGCAGTTATTATGCTATGTAAAGTCCTACAAATGGAACTAAATGGCTACTGGAAAAGTTAGCAATACATTTTTTAATAGCGTTTTGTTTATTTTCCTTACCAAGTATGAATCCTTTCAGAACCCTGCGTAAATCTATCTTAAAATATTTTTATCAACAAAGGTGACTACAGGAGCTGTACCACTGGAATGTTCAGTGCCGTTTAAATATGTAAACCTTTGCAGACGCATATTTGCTTATAAGCAAAACAGCCATTGTTTAGAGTGATGCTTAAAAACATCACTCTTTGATTATGTTAGCTTGATGAAAACAATGCTGTGAAGCAAAACCCAACCAATAAAAAGTGTTTTATCATTTCCCTCTGACAGTCTTGGTGCTGTGCGTCTTTGCATAAGTGCATGTGGGAGAGTCTTACAATGTGGTGAACAATGTTCCATCTTAGAGCACACACCCACTAGAAAAGACTAAAGCCAAAAACCGTTTTATGTCTGTGAGCCTTTCTCTGCCCTCATTATTGTGACATCAGGGATCCATACACTGAAATACACAAAGACAGATGCTCGGGTATAATACATTTCCCAAAACAAAATCAATCATCATATTGGTTTTACATGGCCTTTTGTGATTATCTCTGCACGTGAGGTTTGAGTCATGTGCCTGATCCTTCCCATTAAGCTAATTCAAGGCTTTACTCAGAGGCCACCTTTAAATCCTGAGCTTAAGAACAATAAGCGGCACAAAGAAGCCGCGGGCAGTGAATCCACTCTGTGACACCATAAAAATGCTTTCCTGGACTGTGCCAGCATCTTAACAAGGCCAGTGTTTACTCACCTACCCTGGCAATAAAAGGTGCCAGTACCCCGGCAGCCACCTGTTTATGCCCATAGGTGGCCGTGGATCAGAGAAAGTGCTGCCTTCTGCTCTTCCTGGTCAAAAGTCAACAGCCTGCCATCACACTTAATCCATTCTGCAGAAAATTCTCAAATCCAATAGTAGCCTTTCTAGAGGGAGGCATCACAGCACAGCCTCATCTTCAATATTTCAATTGTTTTGAGGAACCATTATATCCAACCCCCCAATGCTGCAGGTGAATAACCGCTCTTTCTTTTCTTTTCTCCTCTTTTAACTCGGCTCTTCCTTCAGGCAACCCAAATTGAGCCAAGCTTGGCAGTCAGAGAAGCAATTTGTTAAAGGACTGTGGAGTGCACTTGTCTAATGTTTCATTAAATTATCCCTATTCACCCGCCTCTAGCCTGTAGTAAAGCCTCTTACACTGGCATTGGGATTTCGAGTAGCAAGACTGAGGTCAGCTGCAATCTGATATTTCTTTCCGTGGATGGAGAATGTTATGGAGTAACTCCAGCTGGGGTTGCAAGGGTCAGTGCTTTGTTTTTGCCATCATATGTGACACTGTGTCCCTTAAGCTGCTCGACAGAGGCTAACACAGACAATTAGGGAGTTGATAGCAACACAAGCTACACCATGTGCCTGTCTGTTGTTTCACACATCAGTGTTTTGCTGCACATAATTATTTCATGGTTGTTATTAGGTTCCTTGTGCTAAGGAGCTCATTAGTTTATATCCACATGCACAGTTACTCTTACAGACAGTCAGACACACTGAAAAACTGTTTTGATCCCCTAGAAAACAATGTAGCTGTACTGAAGAAGCTAATGCAAACCACTGCCCTCCACTTAATGTATGCAATGTCACACAAACAAATATTTGGCAGTCATGAGGTGACTGTTGTTGTGATTTGGCACTATATAAATAAAACTGAAGTGAACTGAACAACATATTTCTTCCTGTCCTTTATTGTGCAGTTGTCAGCTTCTTGGCTTTTTCCCTTAAGGCAGAGCATTAGCATCTGTAAAGTCTGGAACTCTACTATTGCTAATGTAGCTCCCAAGGCAGTTGTTAGTTTTTGCTATGGTTTGCTTATCAACAACAATTTATTTATTTATTTTTTTTGGATAAAGCCTGAAGCAGAATAGCACCTCAGAGAGAGAAAGCACAAAGACAACTTTAATGTGCACCTACAAACATCTTTAATCGATAGCAGATCTGGGCTGCTAACCAGGGTTGATGCGAGGCATATGTTTGGAGAACAATCTGCAGATTTTATAGCTGAATTAAAGACAAAATGTGTGCACATTTCTGGCTTTACTGCATACATACAGCACTGAATCCTAATTCAGTGTATTAGGAATAAAACAGTACAATGTGGCTATAATGGTTTCTCTCATTTGAAATGAATAAACTTTCATTAGAATGTAATGCATCCCATGCATGGTCCTGCTTGTGGCACGTTTTGGGTGTTTTTTGTGTTTTTCAAATTCCTAACAACCTCTGTATGTTAAATCTAGGCTAAGTCCCATCCTCTCTGACACTCCTGTGCACACAATACATGTTAGCCTATTCCAGTACCATCAAGCTAATTAGTTAATTTACTTCCACACTAAGAAGCTAAGGTACATTTCACTAGCACCTAAACTGTTCACCGCCAGGAGTGATAGTGACTTATTTTCTCTTGCATAAACCTACAACAAGAAGTATTTCCATTTGATTTAGAACATGAGGAGATTCAGTAAATAAAATACAGCAGCACACACTTAATGCACCCACAGCACAATCTTGTTATCTTTTACTAAGTACAATCACATAATGCTTCTTAAATAACTACATTCTCATACAAACAAAGAAAGAGAATCCTGTACACCACACACTGGCATGGACACAGCACAGTAAGAACATATTGGCTCTGCAACCTTGGATCTTTCTGTACACATACAGCTGGCATGACCTGACTAACAATCTGTCATGAGCGGGAAACCCTGCTGATCCATTGCATATGTTGAGAGGGTGACAATATTATATCGTTGCAACTGAATGCAAAATCATTTTAGGTGTGCCATGCAGTATTTGCACATTAGGAGATGACTGAGAAACTGGCAATGTGTAAACACAGCAGGCTCATATTTAAGAACCATATATGTAATTATACACTTTACTGACGCTGCAGTGTAGTGATTTACATTTGCCTAGCAAGTGAAAGATATCAGGAAGGGTATAAAAATCTGCCAAGTCACACACGTAGAGCTACCTGCTGTGGTGACCCATTGAGAATAAGGGAGTAGCTGAAATGAACTTCTTCTTATATGTGTAGTTATATACTTTGTTTTCAGATTCTGTTATGGCAGTTATGGAATATGGATAAGTCTGGTATGTAGGTGGCTGATCCACTGACATGTATTAGTTGGGTTGGTATTTTATTTTTGAAACATGTCTCGAGGAGGATGGGAACATAGTGTTGATTGGTGATCCACTGGCTTTTCTTGTCCTCCAACTTTTCAGAGGGCAAGAAAATCCAATGTTTTGATATAACATTTGTCAAAGAATCCATGTTGCCGACTGCATAAACTGTAATAATGTAATGATCCCATTACTAAAATGATGGTTGACTTTTCGTCAACCAGATGTTTTCAGTCATCTAGACAGGCTGACTCAAAATTTTGCACACACATTTGTAGTTTTTATAGGATAAATACCACTGATTTTTTTCACAAGGATCAACATGAAGTTGACATCTGTGGATTTTCATTTTCATTATTTAAAATGTTTATAAAGGTGAATTCTATTTAATTACGTGGTTATTCTAAATTGGTCATGTGTGTGATTGTGAGCATGAATGGTTCTCTGTCTCTGGTTTAGCCCTGAGATGAACTGGCAACCTGTCTGGGGTGTACCCTGCCTCTTTCCCTGTGACTACTGTGATATGCTCCAGCTCCCCTGCAACCATGAAGTGGATGAGAGGTTGAGAAAACAGATGGATAATGGATGGATGGATTCCCATAACTTTGGTGATCACCCACCCTGTCGCATCACCTAAACAATTGTAAAATGTAAAACTATTACAAGAGCTATCAGAGTTTGTGAAAAAATAGATGTGTTCTTGGATTGGGTAGATAAGATGATGACGTCCTTTTACCTCCTGGCAAACAATGAGTATAGTAATAAGATTAAATTGCATTGTCTATCAGGAAAAAATAAAAATTGAGAGATTAACTTGGACTGATAATAAAAAGAGAGGCTGAAAACCATAAATCAATCATAAGCACCTACTAATATTAAACTTTGTGCCCAGTTGGTTTTTGCCTTTAGCTGTATTGTCTATTTTCTCCATTGGCAGCTAAAACCAACTAAGCCATGCGGTAAGTGCCCTTAAAATGAGATTCCTACTGGAGACTCCTTCCTTCTATCTTCTGACCTTTTTTGTCAGTGCAAATGCCAGTGTTTTTGTGCTTGGCTGCCTGGAAACTGAAAGTGACTTCACTAAGGGAAATGAGTAATGGTGGAGCCTTATAGTCAGAGAACTGATGAAGATTTACCATGTAGGTTTATGTCTGTTTTTTTTTTTTTAGAAAAAAAAAAAAATCACCATTTATCAAGTAGAGAACGCAAATGCTGCTGCCTCAAAGCAAAAATCTCCCCAAACAAATTTTGAACCATGCAGTCAAAATTCATCAACATTCAACAATTCCTAAAGCTATAAACATATTCTGAAACATTCATAAGCACTACTTTATTGAATTATACACTAGATTATTTAAACACAGGTTCCCAGCTTGCAGTTTCTTTAAAAACCCACTCAACATGATGCTTCTCACTTCTCACTCACTGAAGTGTAAGATTATTGGGCAAACCATAAGTACACCACCCACATGAGCAGCATCTGTTGCTACATTTCCCACAGCCACACTGTTTAGTCTCACCAGACAACCTGGAAGTAGGGAAATTGAATTTAATCTATGCCATTCTAAGAGTCACTTAAAGTAATTGGTTGATCAATGATTGACTTTTTCCCTCTGGAAAAAGCTCTCAAAATGTCTGATTATCTGTTTGAAGCATGAAAAAAGATTCCTATGAGAGACGGCGCTAAAGTCAGGATTTATGTAAATGTTTCATACCCATTAGTGGCTGTACAATATTTGTTGGCCTCATATTAATTCTTTCTTCCATAAAGAACCAGCTGACTAGTCTTCACTTTTTTCCCCCGATATTATTCTGTGTTATCAGTATCTACAATTTCAAATAAAACTATTCATGATGCCCAGAATCAAAGAAGAAATTGTATTAGGCTAAAGAGACTATGGCGATTAACAGTTGTTTACAGATTCAAATATTCATGATATTTACAGCAAAAGGCACAGGACAATAAATGGCTAGGGTTGAGTTAAAGCTGCACTAACCGTTTTTCTAATAACAGATAATAACAGATCAAATGGCTGTGTGAAATGTAATATGAACAATGTTGATTGCCGCAAACACAGCAGTTCCCTTGGAGCATCTTTCAGCTTACGGTTCATGTTTTACACCCTGCAGCTTTAACATTTTGGTTCTCTGTCACAGCAAAAACAACCCTAATCCTAGCCAGAAGCTATTTTCAAGAAAACTCTGATAACGCCAGCAACTCTAAACTGTCGAGCATCTCAACACAGACAGACAAATTTCAGTCAGAACTACTTTATTCAAAAGATGATTGTTATTTCCAATTACAGTAATTTATATTTGGCAGTCTGTTCACTTATGTGTCCATGCCCTTTCATTCATATTAATGGAAAGCCTAAGCTGGCGACAGTAGCAACAAGGCCCCTGGTACAGAAAGAGTAGGTGAGGTTATTATTGAGAGAACAAATTGCCTTTTTTTTTCAGAAATGCAAATATAGTCATTTCCCTACTTTTTAAAAATCCATTTCTAAATCCACTTCTTCCACGTAGACATAGTTAGAAGTGGCAAAATCACCTGTGATTGAACTGGAAACATCGAAAATGGTGAAGGAACACAGAATAAATGAAAATGTCACCATTTCTGGGGATTAACGGGGTGGGTAGGTTCATCCATATCCATAACTACATGCCTTATATTTTCAAATAAGACATTAAATTATTCTCTTCAGTTCGCCCACATCCCAGTGTGAATGAAGGCAAAAGGACCAAATATTAGACTATCATAAAAATATTTCTACATAGATTCACAGAGTACAACCGCAATAGCACATAATGTCAGCATAGTTGTTTTAACAATAACAGAATGGTAGATACTATACCGCGGTGGTCGTGAAGACGGACGGCTGTGACCGACGCCAACCGCATTTAGCTATACGCCGACTCGTCCGGCTTGCTCCACCGCCCGGTTAGGTGTGAGAGACTTTTGGCAGCGAAGGAAACGGGAGCACCGCTGGTAATGATGCTTCTGCAGGTTTACACACAAAATAACGCTAGACTCACCAACAGCTGATAATCATCAACAAAAGCCGGTTCCTCAGTGCAGCACGGTGCAAAAAAAAAAAAAAAAAAAATTACTTCAAGTCACGTGATTTGCGTTCTGATTGTTGGATGTAGAGGCTTTGGCCGGAAATGGGAATTGGCGTTTACAGGCTTTTGACAACACAGGATAATTCAGGCTAGACAGTATTTAGGGGGTTATGACGAAATAATTCGTGAGGAAAGGATTCAAATATCATTTTTTCATTTTTGATGGAGGTGGCATTTTGCGTCTTTTGCATCTGAACTCTTCATATTTTGCTAGCAAAATGTGAAATGGATGTAGCAGTTTATTGAAACATGTGCAAACATCCATGGTCATATGGTATTTAAGGCAAAAACACAGTTTGTACAGGTCTAACAAGCTTGAAAATCAGTATTTGCTGTGGCCACCATTATTCTTTAATGTGGCCTGAACTCTCTTAGACAAGCTTTCTTATAATTGTGTTAACAGTCTTCAGGAATAGCTCTCCTGACTCTTCTTTGGATGTTGGCTGCTTTTTGTTCCATTCCCACACTGCTTCAATAATGTTGAGGTCCAGACTCTAGAGAGGCTGATCTATGACCAATAGTGTCCCATTAGGTGTTTTCCTATTTCAGGAACCCTGAAACTGCTGGCTAAGGATAAACATAGATTTTGTAAAATAATAATAGCAGTAATGACACCTGGTTACATCAATCAGAGGTCACTAAATTTAATATTGAATCTATGTGTAACTTTGCCAAAACAATGTTGGACTCTAGTTTTTTCAGGTCTCCTCCCCAATTGGACCAGGAGTAACATGTCTAACCACATGTTCTTCTTAAATTGCTGGTTCCCTGAGTGGTGTCCAAAAAATAATGTGATCTTTATAGATAATTGGGAAACTTTCTAAGGAAATCCTGGTTTTGTTGGGAAAGATGGCATCCATCCCACTTTGAATGGAGCAGCTCTCATTTCTAAAAATCTGGCCAAGTTTATTAAACCCCCCAAAATGTGACTATCCAGAATTGAGCCCAAGAAGCAGAGTTGCAGTCTTACACACCTCCTTGCATCTTCTCTCCTCCTGTCATCCCCCAAAACCCCATCCCCTTAGAGACTGTGTCTGCTCCCAGACCACCAAAAAGCAAACCAAAAATCAGCAAAAAACAAATTCATCATTAAAAAAATTCACAAAGAAAGAACAATATAACATCTTCAACTGCACCAAAGAGTAAAACAGTTAAAGGTAGATTAGTAAACATTAGGTTTCTGTCTTCTAAGTCCATGTTAGTAAATGATTATATAACTGATCAACATATTGAGAATCTTCAAAGCACAGGTCGAGTAGGAGGCATAGCTTTTCTCAGAATGTAAATAAGGCCACCCACCACTTTAATCACACTCTGGATCTTGTACTGACATATGGCATAGAAACTGAAAATTTAACAATATTCATCATTAATATCATTTACATTTACAATAATGGATTACACAGTAGTGGGGAATGAATTTCATGACTGTTGGTGTCTTTCTGAAAGTGCTGTAACTAAGTTTAAAGTAACCCGTAAGCCGGAGAGGAAAAAGCATCTCACAGTTTAAAAGATCTTCGTTTAGCTTGGAAAAAGAATTTGTAGCTCTATAAAAAAGCCCTCCGTAAAGCTACGACATCTTACTATTCATCACTGATTGAAGAAAACAAGAACAACTTTTTCTTTTCATGAAGCCAAATGACACACCCCAACAAGTTAAACTGCAGAACTTAAAGAAATAAAGACTAGGATGACCTCTTATTTCCTGCTTCAAATTCAGATAAAACAGATTATTGTACTCTGCTCTAAAACATGGTATCTAATCAGATACATACTCTGAATGGCAATACCTTGGCCTCCAGTAACACTGTGAGGAATCTTGAAATCATTTTTGACCAGGATATGTCCCTCACTGTGCATATTAAACAAATATGTAGGACTGCTTTTATACATTTTCCCAATATCTCTAAAATTAGAAACATCCTGTCTCAGAGTGATGATGAAAAACTAGTTCAAGCATTTATTACTTCTCTTGACTCTTTGAAAAGCCTTCAGTTGATCCAAAGTGCTGTACTGGTGGGGACTAGAATAAGAAAGCATTTTTCTCCCATATTGGGTTCTCTTCACCGGCTCCTAGGATACTTAAGAGTAGAATGGGAGGCAGAGCCTTCAGCTTTCAGGCCCCTCTTCTGTGAAACCAGCTCCCATATTGGGATTCAGGAGACAGACACCCTCTCTATTTTTAAGATTAGGCTTAAAACTTTCCTTTTTGATAAAAGCTTATAGTTAGGGCTGGATCAGGTGACCCTGAACCATCCCTTAGTTATGCTGCAATAGGCCTAGGCTGCTGGGGGCTTCCCATGATGCACTGAGTGTTTCTTCTTCCCACACCTTTTTTCATTCTCTATATGTTAATGCACCGCTCTGCATTTAATCATTAGTTATTTTTAATTTTTGGCTCTCTTCCACAGTATGTCTTTCATCCTGTCTCCCTCCCCTCACTCCCAAGTGATGGCTGCCCCTCCCTGAACCTGGTTCTACAGAGGGTTCTTCCTGTTAAAAGGGAGTTTTTGACTTCCCACTGTCACCAAGTGCTTGCTCATAGGTGGATCATCTGATTGTTGGGGCTTTCTCTGTATTGCTGTAGGGTCTTTACCTTACAATATGAAGCACCTTGAGGGGACTGTTGTTGTGATTTGGTGCTATATAAATAAAACTGGATATGACAGTAGGTAACAGACAGATACTCAAGTATCTAAAAATCTATTAATACATGAAATACTCAACCAAAATAAGGCTTTCATTATTATTATTATTACTGCTACACATACACACTGTACACTTCTGAATTAGAAGCAAACTGCAAATAGCACATTGCAGTATACAATATGTAATAAAACCTGATGGGAAAAAAACAAAACTTTGTCTCAATAAATTTCTCATCCAAACTGTGATACCACCCACTGGAAAGGCAGAAATTTTATATATACTTTGCTTCTGGATATTTTCCAGCCCTGTCAGCTCAGAGCTGTAGCCTTGACATTTGTGTGGTTCTGGGATTAAATTTGGGAAAAGCTGGGCTTTAATCTTGCATATTCTTTTAAACCTAAAAATGTATTAGTTTCAAATGCATAAAAATAAATCATAGTGTATAATAGAAGCAGCTTAGGCTTTGCCCTGCAACCACAGCCAGAGCTTCTACCTACAGTATGGAGCAGTGAAATAAACCTCAAGTGTTAAATGTCCCTTAACTTTAAAAAAAAAAAAAGGTGTTTGATCCTTTAAACGTATTGCTCATTATCCTAGTCTGCACATTTTTAGAATTTATTTAACTAGTAAATTAAAGACTGGTGCTGGACTACCATTGAATCTCTAACCTCTGAATCCTTTACAAGCCAAATATCAACCCGAGGATGCTCAAACAGGTTGAAATTGATAAATTCAACCTGACAGTGATAATTGGTTTTAGTTCAATGTATCCTGAGGAGATACAGCTTGCTTCTACACTTGCTTCTCTTAAGTCACTCCTGTTCGGGGTCAAGGAGGCTAGAACACACACTATGCCAATGATATGGTGCACAATGGACAGGATGCAATGCTGTCAGAGAGCTAAGACATAAGGCAGAAAATCATTTACACTAAGGTCTCTGATTAAGCTGAGCTGCATATCTTTGGATTGGACAATGGCAGGCAAACATTTCACCTTTTTATCTAGTTCAAGTCAAGACAAGCCTTTGTGACACCACAGTGCTTTTCTCAGACTTGACTAGCAGTCCAAAATGAACGGAATGACCCTTTAAATCCACAACCAGACACTTTTTTTATCCTCATTCTTCTAGAAGTTTTCCTTTCATCCGTACACTCAGTTTTATTTTTTTCTTAATCCATCCATTACAAAATGTCATATTTTATCTCACTGAGTCTTCACAACACACAGCAGCTCTGTGGTCGTTGTCACAGAGGGCACAAAGAAGTGTTGTTGCTGGATAAAGACCAGACAGCTTACTGTCACAATGTGGCTATTAAAACACCAGAAATTCTGCTTCTGTGATGTCAGACTATTTAACCGTGTCCTTTAAAATGGCATTTAAATACCAACTAATTGTGAAAAATTATTGGTATTTGTTTTGACTTGTGAGTTGTGATTTGTTAAAATTATTTACCAATATAAATGATTTCCTTTTATTTTCATATGTATTTCTGGAATTCCCTGTTTGCAGATTTGCAAACGGATCACACCTCAGATCACCACGTTTAACTTTGTTGCCAGCTTGTTCTTGTGGTCACTCACAGTTCTTTGTTGCTCTGAATGAAGTAGTTGCTGAGGTACCTTGAGTGTGACCTCTTGTGAGGAATACATTTCCTTAACAATATAAAAGTTATCTGTGTCAAACCACAAAATTAGCTGTAGACTGCAGTAAACTGCACTAACTGATATTCTAAAGCAACTTTGTAGTTTTTATAGTAAGCAAGTACTGTAAGTAACAACATTATTGTCATAGATAAGGTCATATTCACTCTGTGGGATCAAAGCAGTTTATATGTACACAATATGTGCAAAAGTACTGGGATGCCTACACATTACACCTACAGGAGATTTTATGAAATCCCATTCCATATGTATTAATACAGAGTCTGTTACCCCTTTGCAGCAGGCTTTCTACAAAATATAGCAGTGTGTCTATGGGAACTGTTGTCCATTCATCCCACCTGTTATCGAATTCATCCCACAGGTATTTGATGGGGTTGAGGTCAGGGATCTGTGAGGACCAGGAAAGTTCTTCCACACCACAGTCATCTAACCATGCCTTTATGGGCTGTTTATTGTGCATTGGGGCACAAAAGGGCCTTCCCCAGACTGTTCCCACAAAGTTGAAACCATGGAGTTGTCCAAAATGTCTTGTAGACTGAAGCGTTAAGATTTCCCTTTACTGCAACTAAGGGCCCTGGCTAGCTCAAGAAAAACAACCCCAAAGAATCACTGGATGTTGTGGCCCAATAATTCTGTCTATATTTTAACCATACAGAGAGCATTCAAAACTGTCCACCTGCATTAGGCTATGTAATGTTCAAGGACTATATGTGCACATCTAGACTGGGTAAGAGGAAGGATTTTACCGGTGCAGCTTCAAGTGACCACTAGAGGAACTGGAGGTTGCCACTTGACTGGAACCTAGTCTAGTTTTTTAGATGAAGAAATGTCAGCTGCAATGAAAAACATATGTTGCTGAGAACCAGTGACTTGAGACAATGAGCATTCAGTGTCACTAAGTGATATGTAACATGTTACTCTAGTCTAGCTAGAATATATTCTGTTAGTTTACGCACTTATTCCTTTGTTAGGAAAGTGAACACATGTCTAATTCTACACACCCTACAGTGGGACTTCGAGTCCTTGATTTGACCTCGACAGTGGAATAAACTGGAAGCTGAAAGCAAAAAGCTTTTATTTCACTCTCTGAATTAAACATACACCAGTGAACTCTTGCAGAGATCCAACAAGCTACGTAGCAGACAAATCCCAGTCCAGAGATGCGTGTTTTCCCTCAAGGCTTAGTTTATTCATCCATAATTCCTTTAACCTCAATTAGACATCTGCTGACTAGAATAGAGCACATAAACGACTCTAAACGAGCCAGATTGTCTGCAATAGTTGAATAAAAGGCACAGTGTCTGCCCTTGAGGTCTCCCATTCAGTCTGGAACACTAAAAATGAAATGCTGTATGGTGCCAGTGCTCTTAAGAGACTATGTGACTACATAAAGTATTTTCAAGAATGGTCCAGATAGAGCGACACTATTTTTATTCTCCATGACCAGTGCACACTGAAGCCCTTCTATCATATTGCCTGTCTGCAGGCAAGCAATAACTAAACCAAACTTTGTTTCAAACTTGCAAGCACTTCTAAATGTAAACTTTTACAGCAGCGAAGACTGACTGGCTTTGAATTCCTAACCTCCATCCCAAATGCTCTCTGACAGATTGACATTCACAGATAATGGCATAAAAGAGACTGAGTGCCAAACTGTTGAACAGAAAAAAAGACCAAAAATGAAGCAAGTATTTTTCCACTGAGCAACAACTAATGGTCTGCCTGAACGCACCTTCAAAGATGTTGCCTCAACATTGGAACACAAGAAACTGGCATTAGAAAATAAAATATTCATTGTAAGTAGTACAATTCAGTAATTGGGGCATATTTGTGTTATACTGTTAATATTGATTTCTTGAGATTTGATTATAAGATTGGTGAACTAGATTAATGTAACTGTACTGTAGAACAAAAGGGAACTTCCTTATCATATTCCTGACAATGAGTAAGCATGCTGATGTTTATATATCACTGCAGTTTCACTGGTACTAAGTAAATTAAGCACAGTATTAGTTCAGGCAGGACATACTTCTAGCTCAGCTGCAATACTGGTAGATCAGCTCATGTCAAAGTCAGGTCACAACAGCTGATGGATCGACTTCTAACCTTCTACTGTACACAGCCAAATCTCTCTCTCTCTATATATATATATCTATAGGGCACACTTTTTGAGTTGCTTTAGCATATCTGCAAGCCACATTGCAACAGCTTTCCAACACAGCTCCTCACATAATGCTGTGTCTGACTGAATCACTAACTTGTCATCATTGATGTCTGTAAAGATCTCCAGCCTTTCTGGAGGTACTAAAAAAAAAAAAGCCATACTGGCAAATATAAATTACTGTAGATAGAAATATTTTTTATTCATGAACTTGTATTCTGTCAATTATCCAAATCCACTCATCCTGATTTAATAATAATTAGAGATTAAAGATCTAAAACAGCTAATTAATTAATTAATCAATTACCAGAGAGAAAATTAAGCTGTGTTTTTGTTTACAGGCAGAGAAGCTTGAGAATAGCTCTGGATTATGACATATCAACATATGACATGAGAAACAAATATCCTACAACCTTGTTTAATATTAATGCAATGAAGGAATGTTTACTCCTTTATTAATATTCAATATGCCAGCTAAAGTGTCTAATACTCTACACCTAGCATAAGTTCTCAAAGTGGAGCACATTTACAAACCCAGCCAGAATTCTGTGCCCATGTGGCACACAGATATCAGTCAATCAATCAATCACAGATACTCCTGATTTCAACTTCTTATGTGTATACGAATATGAATATGAATGCGAATACGAATACCTTTATTAGTCCCACAATGGGGAAATTACAGTTAATACAGTATAAAGCACAGCTGTCCACAAAATCAGTTTCTTCTATTCCAACCTCCCCACCACCATGGGCAAGCCAAAGAGCTGTCAAAGGATGTCAGGAACAAGATCAGAGACCTGCACAAGGCTGGAAAGGCCATCAGCAAGAAGCTTGATGAGAAAGGTTGTGGATCAACCCAAAACTATACTGGAGGAGCTTGTTAATGAGCTGAAGGCAGTTGGGACCACAGTCACCAAGAACACCACTGGTAACACACTACACCATAATGGACTGAAATCTTGCAGTGCCTGCAAGATTCCCCTGCTCAAGAAGGCACATGTATAGGCGTGTCTTAAGATTACCAGTGAACTTCTAAATGATCAAAAGATGGCTTGGGAGAAAGTGCTGAAAAATTTAGCTCTTTGGTATCAACTCAACCTGCTGTGTTTGGAGGAAGAGAAATGCTGAGTACGACCCAAAGAAGACCATCCCCACAGTTAAGCACGGAGGTGGAAACATTATGCTTTGGAGATGTTTTTTTCTGTTAGGCGTACAGACTAGGGGTACAAGACGACTTTGCTGCATTGAGAGGCCAGTGGACAGGGCCATGTACCATAAATGAGAACCTCATTCCCTTAGCTAAAACATTGATGATGGAGTGGACTAGCCAGTCTCCAGACCTCAATCCTATAGAAAATCTGTGGAGGGAGCTGAAACTTTGGGTTGCCATTGGAAAGCCAAGAAACCTAAAAGATTTAGAAAGTTTCTGTAAAAAGGAGTGGGCCAAAATCCCTCCTGAGATGTGTGCAAACCTGATGACAAAATACAAGAAACATCTTACCACTGTGCTTGCCATTAAGGCTTTCTCCATCAAATACTAAATCATGTTTTGCTTGTGGATAAAATACTCAATGACATGCAAATAAATGTATAACTTTTATGTAATGTGTCTATTTCTAGATTTTTGGTTGATATTCTGTATTTTTCCATTAAAATTAAACTACCATAGAAATAAAAGACTGCTCATTTCTTTTACGTGAGCAAACATACTATTACTATGGGAAATGTGGAGCCATACAATTTTGGGGACTGTGTCAGAAAGGTCCCACAATATCACAGTAATGAAAACAAACTAAGTCCTTGTGCTGTTGTGGGCTTTTCTGATACAGTGACCTTCATACGTTATTGGAATATTTTCAAACATCAGTTGAAAAGGAAATGACAGACTTTGCAGAAGCAGGCAAATGAATACAACACTGAGAGGGAATGAAACATCTATAAAAATGAAATGGAGTAACTTCATTTGTTTGTGTCCAGATGAGCACAAAGTGAACAGCTGGGGTCTGTGTCTGGTGGAAGGCTAACACATGGCACCATCCTATTTCCTGATGCTAATATCTGAGCTCCATTGTCACAGAAACACCGAGACCCAGGTCTTGATTCATTTTGCAATAAGTGCCATATGAGGACTGTGTTCTTAGGGAAATTTAGCAGAGGACACCATGCTCACTACATTTCAAATTGTGAATGATGGAAGCTATATTTTGTTACTGTGATTTACACCACTGAGCTGTCCACAAATTAGAAGTGAAATCTGACAAAGATTGCTTTTGTGTTGCCAGTTGTAAGACAAAACTTTCACTGCTGCACATTTACTATTGAAAAGAAACAACTAATGAAGTAGCAATTTCAGAGTAAGCCAACAACAGGGCAATTATACTAATTTAATCCACTACAAGACCAAGGCATCTTGATAAGATTCAGTACAGGGATAAAACACCAAATGAATAGCAGAGTTAAGAGTCTTTTCATTATGTTGATTTTCAACATTGTAAATGGATGGGAACTGTTGCTCTGGCAGACAAATTCCAAGATCCTCTGAAAACTGGACAGTAAAGGTCTTTGCTACTCATGCCCCAAAAATAATACAATGACAATTTCATCAGGAAAAACTGACCGTAAATTTGTTGACATTCTTTTCATGAAAATACTAAAATCAGTTTTAAAGGGTTATATTTGAAGTTTCCACAGTTCCACAGGGCAACCACACCAAAAAAAACCTGCCCGCATTCAATTCAGTGCTTTTTAAAAACCCACAATTTATGGACATAGGATGTTGTAATTAAACTAGAGCAAAAATAACCACTGCACCAGCCCAGTAAATTCTGATGACATTGAAATTGTATTTTAAACAAAATTTCTTTAAAAGAAAAATTCCTCCTGTGGCAAAAAAGTGCTTCAACCTTTACAGAATGATATAAATGCTTAACCATGTAGATTAGACTTTATTTCATAATGTTTTGATGATAATCACAGCAGGATTAAATCAAAAGCTTACTGTACCATCTGGATCTGAACTTGATGCAAACTCTAAACCGCATAATTTCTATTCAGAACAGGATTCAATCATAAAAGTTGCATGCTTGTAAGCTGAGCCTTTCATTGTGATATCAAACACTTTCTCACGGAGGATTTTAGTCACTTCACAATTTCAGAAAAATGTCCTTACACACATCTCATGTCAAAAACTCTGACCAGCACTCATGAAAAAATAAAACAGCTTTCAAAGAATAAAAGCAGGTTATGAGCTGTGATCCTCGTTAATGTGTAATGAAATGATGTTAACCCGGCACAGCCAAAACAGCATGGCCTCTGCATTGTTTTTGGTGCATGTATTCCCAATCCACAGGGCTTTCTATTATTTATGACAGCCTACATCTAGGCTGCAGAAACTGGCGGTGGATTTGAGTGCTGGGCATGCTGGGAAACTGACAGATGACACCACTCTGCTAGTTGACACGCTTGGTCTCTCTGCTGGGGGAAGAGTGCTGAGAGACAGTCAGCAGTCTGGTTCGTAGACTATCTTTAGGAATAATGAAACTGTGTGTGTTAAACCTCTGCTTGACTATTATTTTGAGCTATCTTCCTTATGATATCAAATACAGGCAGGAGACAGGCTCTTTTACTGTCTGTGTAAATTCTACTTAAAAAAACAGAACAAAAACAGAAATAGAGAAGAGTCCCTAATTATTTTCAGTACAACAGTGATAAAGGTTAATTACAAGGAAAATTATACAATGGAAACACACTGGGCAAAGCAGTTACATTGAGTACTTAATTACATACAAAATATAAGCAATGAGTAGACCTTGCATTCTCTACAGGTGTCTCACAGAACCCACTACTTGTGCCACTGTTTTAATTTATATCAACAGTCTTGAATCACAAATAAATTATAGTATATTGTGTTGATGAAACTGTAATTTATTGTTTTGTTTTCACTGCAAGTCTGGCACTGTTCAGCTCACTGATGTATATAAACTTGGATCCAAAGTTAGACATTCATTATACAAATGCAATGAAATACAAATACAAATACAAAAAAAAAACAAAAAAACCCACAAAAAACATCTGGCACTTATTTTTATGCAACACTGGAGTATGGCTCCATGATAATGCTGTTACCAAGGTTAGGGCTGAAAAAAGAGCCGTTATGTATGCAACTCAGTGTTTTACAAAATGTTCATCTCAAAGTACTAGTTTTGTGTGGTAGATTTAAAGCTTTGCCAAAAGAACTAAATGGATTGCATCAATTTGTATATCTTTGTTATTTGAAACATTCAGTTACATTCAGTTTCTATTCAGTTAATGGCCACCTAAAGACTTTGTAGAAGTTCAGCACAAATTCAGCTGAAATTTTGCACAAAACTTTGCAAGCCATGGTGGCTCGGCTGCTTGCAAGAGCATAGACATCATAGGAGAGGAAAGGAAACCATACGGTTCAGCATGTATCTTGGTTTTCAGCTCATAGTTTGGTACACTTACAGCACAGGAGAGAAAATTGAAGCAATATTACCCTGTGGAGTGAACACTCTAGAATGTTTGTATTACATGATGTACCAAAACAAATGCTGTTTCAGATTAACACAGTTCAAACCATGTACATTTCTGGAGACCTTATTTTGACCACGCACTCACTGGCCACCTTTTGCCTTTAAAACTACCTTAATTTTTTGCGGCATACATTCCTTGCAGTTTTTGGCCCATATTTACATGACAGCATTATGCAGTTGCATATCAGTTTCCTGGTCTCAGCTGACAGGAGTGGCATGTGATGTGGTCTTCTGTTGGTTTAGTCCATCTGCTGCAAAGCTCGACATGTTGTATATTCACAGATATCCTTCTACTTACCTTGGTTGCAATGAGATGTTATTTGAGTTACTGTTGTGTTCCTATCAGCTTGAAGCAGTCTAGTGATTCTCCTCTGATCTCCGACATCAGCAAAGCATTTTCACCTAGAGAACTGCTGCTCACTGGATATTTTCCTCTCTCTCAGACCATATTCTGTAAACCCCAGAGATGGTTGTACAGGAAAAATCCTAGAAGATCAGTGGTTTCTGAAACCATCAAACCAGTCTGCCTGGCACTAACAACCGTGTCATGTTCGAAGTCACTTAATTCACTTTTCTTCTACAGTCTGATGCTCAGGTTGATCTTCAGCAGGTCATTTTCACCATGTCTATGTGCCTAAATGGACTGAGTTGGTGCCTTGAGATTGGCTGATTAGATATTTGTATTAATGAGCAGTTGAACAGGTCCCTTTGTTAGGGACCGGTGACTGTAATTGTAATGGTTAAACCTGGAATGCATTATTGTTAAACTGGCTAATTAGATATTTATGTTAATGTCCGATGAGTATAAAAGCGTTTGCTGGGAATATCAAAAGAAAATGAAGCTGTATTTATTTATGTTGCTAGTTTGCCAAAATGTGTTCATGATTCTTAGTTAACACATATTACTGCATGCTGTATCAACACTTTCAATTTGAACAGATTCCAGCTCTGACTGTATGTCTTAGTGTTGAAATCCCTGTCTCGAGATGTTGTAATGAAATATTCCCAGCTGGCACTGCCACTGTTGTTCTAACTATGCAACTGTCAATACCCTGCAAAACTCAGTTTGCTTGTAAAAGAGCTTAACCAATCAAAGTTCACACTGATTGCAGCTGAAATTTGGCTCCTATTCCCCCCTCTCTCTCTCTCTCGTGCAGTCTCCTTGATTGAGACTGGGTGTGCTTTGTCATTGGGCACTTTGCAGTTAATCAACCTGCACTGAGCTGCATTGGTCAGAAGGATCTTGGGTCTTCTCTTTCTACAGACATCCACAGTTGCGTGAAGACATTCAGAATTTTGATGTGTGCGTCTGAGAGCTGTACAGACAACCAGTGGAGAGAGGAAGCAATCGAATTCAGGCAAGCACCCAAGTCAGTCAAGTCTTGTTATCCATGGGAAAAAAAAAAAAAAAAAAAAAAATCAATGTTCTCCCTTCTGAGTGGGCATGTTGCTCTGCGCAGTCTTCAGCACTCACAACAGCAGAGTCTGAAGATGCGGAGCATGCTGACTGACATTTAAGGAGTCAGCTTAGCAAGGCTGTGTTTAAGTATTAATTAGAAGGGATGCATTTTGCTTTGAATCGAAACAGTTACCGTTTTTTTTGAGTACAAAAATTTTTTGTCATAATTCCATGCCATTATATATGACTAACAGTGTGATTACACTGGATCTACTCACTTGAGTTTTTTGATCTGCAGCAATTTCCAATCTACAATTAAATTAGGATGTTAATGATATCACCATGTAACCATATGCAGCTATCAGCCTGATTGTTTCCTGCACTGAGGCAGATCAGGTACACCTGTGTTTCTCAATCTGTTTGATCATCAGAACCACCATTAAGCTGTTTTCTGTCTTTACCACTTAGCATTCATTTGAACAAATACTAAAGGGAGTACATGAAAAGTCCCCAAAAAACATTAGATTTTTGGATTTTTTTTTTTTTTACCTTCCAACCAATAATTTTATTACTGTCCCTTAATATAGCAGCACTTGTATTATGAGGAGTGCCAATTGTGTTGGTTTGTAGTGTAGCAAAATTCAACCTGATTTTGTTCCTATGGCACAGACAAACAGTGAAAAGCACCACATGCACCAGCGCAGGCAACTGATTGGAGACTTTCTAACTAAAACTGTTGATTAGTTTTCTGAGACAAAGCTGCTAGAAGGGGGAAAAAAATGGCTATAGGAGAGTTGAAGTTGAGGTGTTTCCACTAAACATAGATATTCTCAGCTCAGGAGAGCTGAAGAGAAAAAGAAACAAAGATTGATTATCTGTTTTTTTGTCTTTAGTATTTTATAGCAGAGCTGAACTCAAGAAGTGAAATGAAACATTGCAACATCTCACAGTGATGCAATGCCCTGCCTCCAAACTCCCCAGATCTCAATTACAGTAATTATTGGACCACAGAAGGCTCTTCTCTGCAACCCAACGGACCTAAAGAACATGCAAAAGGAAACCACCAGAGGTCCTGTATCCATACCTCATATAGGTCAAGACACAAGGATGACCAACACAATAATGTTGTGGCTGATCAGTGTATACCCATCTAATCTCCACATAAAATAAAATCTGCCACTAAATGACCTCAAGAAGCACTTAAAAGGAAATATGTCTGTGTGAAAATATAGGACTATACTTAATTTAAATCTCTTTAGCTTTTGAAGAGATTTTCACTTTCAATCTTCCTTTTATCTTTCTATATTCCCACACACCACATCCATCCAGTAATAGATATATTTTCAGTCCACAGACTGCAGGTATACATTCCTTACATGAAAGCATGAATGTGATATGCATGGGATTTAAATAAAGAATAACGTGAGCTTGAACAGCATCCTCCATTACTCAAGTTAACAAAGCTGCACCCTCCCACCAAAAAATAAATAAATAAAATTCCCTTATATGTTTCACACCTGTTGTTTGCCTCTCAACACTCCACATGAGAGTTTGCTAAAATCTATTACTGTAAAGGAAAGTTGTTACTTACTATTAAATTAATATATCTTTTTAAACAATTCAGGCAAAGATTTTAAAATTAAACAATTTAGCTCACAATTGTTGTCTTGGGTCAGGGCGGGCTGTGTAGTATGTGTGTGTATATCTGTTTCCAGGTGGTTCGGTGGGTAGGCGGTTGTGTCTCTGCCGTCATGACTGCTGCCAAGGTGCACACCTGTGGCTGGTTTATCAATTGAGGCCTGGAGTATTTAGGAGTGGTTGAGGCGATGACTCACCGCCAGATTGTACAACCTCCATGGTAGTAATACAGCTAGCTCGTCTTTTGTGCGTAATTCTCATCTACCTCTCTGTAACCTTGCTCTCTCCTGCTCATCAGTTTGCTCCTTTCCGCTGAATCGTATATCTGGAATCACAGACCTACTCAGCCTCGCCACGGGGCCAGCATACTCAGCCACCGCCTCTCCAGCCTCCACCTACAGTACTGTACCTGCCCCACGAATCAGCCAGTTTGCACTCACCCCCCACCACCAGACCCTGGAATCTCCTCACCAGCCCAAATCCTGACAAGTCCCCTCCCCCAACGCCTCGCTCACCACCAGTAAACCCATTCACTGCCTTAAATGCACTCCCACAATACTGCTTTTGGCTCTGCCTAATGCTGTCTCTCTTCCTCTCCATAGATTCTCCATGCATTGCTAGACAAACATTCCACACTCCCACTGTGCTCTCTCTCTCCTGTTTGTTACTTTGTGCTTGTATGAATAAACCTTGTTAACAAGAACTGTGTTATCTGCTCCTTGGGTCCAACCAGCCCGGCCATCATGACAATTATTAGAATAAGTTACTGCTGTTACAAATCAAACCCAAATGCAGGACACATGAGCCACAGTTAAAATATTTCAAATGTACGGATAATAATTATCCCTAATTCATGTGTGGGTCATACAAATATAGGGAATCAGAGCAAAAGGTAAAATATTAAAATGAGGAATAAAATGAAGAACAAACACTAAGAATTCCCGGAGTGTTTAACTGGTAATCATAGGAAATCCTGGCAAATGTGGAATGCTAGGCAGGAGATATTTATACTGAGGTAGGTGACAACCTGATGGGACATAAGTGCAGAACAAAAAGGAAGACAGGAAGTAAGGATTAATTTGCTTCAGCCAATAGCTAAATTGGGACACTACTAGTGACAGAAGTTACAATATAACACTTTAGCATAAAACAACACACAACTTACTGCTTTGCTACACAGAAGAGTTAGGCACACACTGCAATTTTGAAACAATCATTTCCTTCAAGTAAGCCAGATGCTTTTTGCACACATAAAAAGTGATAATGTGGCTTTTTGTATTCACTCAGTGGAGTGATTGATTTCAGCTGGCATTTTATGTCTGAATAACAGAAATGCTTTTTTGTGACTTCATGCACATGGAGTCACTGTTGCTGAGATTGATGGCCTTGGTTTGTACCTACTAATACAGGCTATACAAAGAACCTGCCTCATGCAAAGCTCACAAGCTCCATATATGCTACACATGGAGACATGCTTAGCTTATATATTTTTTTTCCTCTTTTATTCATCTATGCAGGAAACAGTGATCCATAGCCACTACCCTACATGAGGTGGTTGTGGCTCAGGAGGTAGAGTGGGTCGTCTACCCATAGGAAGGTTGGTGGATCAATTCCCTTGCTCTTCTAGTCCCTGATGCACCCATGTGAGTGTGTGCACATGTTAAGACAATGTGCTTAAACATAAAAGCTTCTTTTTTTTTTTTTTTAATAAAACAAAAACTTTTGTATAAATGTGTGCTTGATTGGGTGAATGACGCTTGTAGTAAAAAGTGCTTTGAATGCTCAGAGTAGAAAAGCGCTATATAAGTACCAGTCCATTTATCCGTGAAAAAGATTATTCGCTGGGCACCTGCCAAACGCCAATTTTAAACCATCTCATTTCCATTTTTAACTGTCACCAGTTAAGTTCCATTAACGCAGGTAATTGAGCTCATTTTACCTATGTGAAAACTCATTTGACTTCTAATCATAATCTGACTCATGCAGCAAGAGATCTGTGTCTTCCCTTTGTTTCACTAGCACTGCTGGACTTCTTTACCTAAATGCGAGGACATCTTTTTTCTCTAGACGGCCATTATCACGGCTATTACAAAGAACACGGCAGGCCTGTTTCTTCGATCTTTAAATCATCACCAAGAGATTATATTTACACAAGTATTTCAGGTTAATTGCGAGGAAATACACTTGTTAACGTATTAGTCTTCTGATGCTATATATTATTCCGAGTTATGTAAAGGATTACAACTGATATAATATGATCTCAGAAGCACTGGGGTAGCAATTCTTTATTTAATGTATAATTTGTTTCTTGGTCCTCCAAGACATAAAAATATTGCCGCAACAGTATCAACTGCAACTCATATAGTCGACTTTTTAAATTGCTTCTCATATTTCTTTCTTCCCCAACAAACACTTGCTGGTAGTGAATAAACATAATGAAACATTTGCAGCCCAATCTAAAAGGTCATTCTAACCATCCATAAATGCCAAGGGCATTAAGCACGTTAAAGGGTATCAGAGCAGCCGCTGGGGGAGAGTGAGTGAAAGAAGGGGTGCTTTGACATAGCTGAACATCGGCCTTGTCTGAAGCCAAACTACCACAGTTATCAATTCAGGTCTGGGTACAAAGATGCAGTGTGTTTCTGTGACCATGTCGGAGCAGAACTGGCCCTCTATAGTGTTTATTAATCAGTAACAGCTCTCTTTGCAATCTTGTCAGAGCCCAAAGGCAGGATGAAGCAGTAGAAGCCAGCTAAGGCTGTCAGCACGCTGAAATCAAAGTATGTCCACAGTTTTATCACAGAACAATCTTCTACCATGACACTGTCACCAGTGCTGCTGTCTGAGTTTGCAAACCACTTTCAGCAACATCTCATCTTCTGGAAAACACACGGAAACATTCCTCGAAGGTGTTGTAGAGTGTAATATTCTGGGAAAGAGAAACTGCTATTGGAAGTATGATTCAGGTAATACTGCTCAGTAAGTGCTTTTCTGGTACACCTACATATACAGAGCCATAAGTATTTGGACACAGTTTTTGTAATTTAACTTCTGATTTGCCCACTTTTATTATGTACAAACAATCAAAATTTGACTCAAGTGTAGACTTTTAGCTTTAATTCAAAGAGTTTAAAGAAATAAATCATTAATTGTATAGTAATTATGACTCTTTTTAAACAGTCTCCCATTCTGCAACTGACTAGGATTTTCATGGCCAGCTGAGGCCTGTTCCCATGTTTCGCGTTTAGTTGATTCCAAGTGTTTTTCAGTCGAACCTTTCAATATGGGAGATGTTAGGGAAACCGTGGAAGACAGCTAAAGTAGGGTAAACTATTGGTTACACTTAATAAAATGAAGGTCAAAGTAGGCTAGGAAACATCTAAAAGAGCCTGCATAGTTGTAGAATTTTTTTTTTAGATGAAACCAAGATTAATGAAAGGAAAAGTATGGAGAAGGGAAGGAACATCTCATCATCTGAAATAAACACCATCATTTTTCAACCATGGTGCAGGCAGTGTTGTGGCATGGTTACATCTGGCTGTTAGTGGAACTGGGTCACTAGTGTTTATTGATAATGTGACTGCTGATAGAAGTAGCAGGCTGAATTCTGAAGTGTGCAGGGCTATAGTCTCTGCTCAGATTCAGTTAAATGCAAGAAAACCTATTGGATAGTGCTTCACAGTGCAAATAGATAATAAGCCAAAGCATGCTACAGAAATACAGCAGAGTTTTAGTTTCTGAAGGCAAAGCTGAAGATGGAGAGACCCACAAACATGATCCAACTGAAGGCAACTACAGTAAAGGACTAAAAAAGCATCTTAAGGGAGGAAATGCTGCATTTGGTGATGTCCATTCTAGACTTCGGGCAGCCACTGCCTGTAAATATTTTCATCCAACTATTAAAAACGATCTTTTTAAAAATTATGTTAACTTGTCCAATTATTTTTGATCCTCTGAAAGTGGGAGAATATGAAAATGGCTGTAATTCCTAAACAGTGCATAGCAATAATGGAATGTAATTTGTTGAACCCCTTGAAATAAAAATAAAAGTCTGCATTTCAGTCACACTATATTTATAATCCACTGCGGTGGTGTGGAGAGGCAAAGTTACAAAAATTGAGTCATTGTCCAGATAATTATGGACCTGACTGTACTTTATATCTGCATTTAATCTTTGCAGTAATTCTCTGCCTCTATTTCATACAAGGTTCTAGCTACAGTACTTCATGTTGCATTAAAAACATAATAGCTCATGTTATAGTTATTGAAATGCACTGTTACAATTACTTTGAAATAAACAATGTGGAAATAGAAGATATTTTCTATGGGGAGCTCTATTATATGCAGGAACTGATCCGATTACCTCTGTGCATCATCATATATTCACAATGTAAAGTCCCAGTGTGACCATGTTTCTACAGACTGGTTGTAACCTTACTGTTGTTATAAGATTATAACTGTTGGTGAAATAATTTCTGTGGAATCATGTGCCAACAGTCCAAAATGATGCAGAAGTAAATGTGCAGAGTAAAAAATGTGGGGAAAGTTTCATTTTCAGTTGAACCAGTCGAGGTGGTTCGGGCATCTGACTAGGATGCCTCCTGGGCGCCTCTTGGGTGAGGTGTTCCGGGCATGTCCTGCCAGGAGGTAGGACATGTGATTGCTTTGGTTGCAAGCAGGTCACCTATAGTTTGCATGAAAGGTGATGATTTGCCTGCAGACTCCTGCCATTTTGCTCTCCGAGCTGTAGTAAACCTTGAAAGAGTGCAACGCAAACTGGAAATAGAAAATGTTCATCTTTATAGGGGACATATCATGCTTTTAAAGCCTTCCTTTTCATATGTAAATCATTCACTTGTGGTCTATATAAAGTAAAAGTGCAATGCTTTGGTCTGAATTCCTCGTTATTGTAGCTCCACGGACCCCTCGTTTACACCTGTTCTGAGGCGCATCTTAGAACAGCTCAGTTTGGTGCGGTCTTTTTAAATGTGAATGAGACATTTCACGCCCAGACCCCCTCCAGGTCGCAGAGCGTTTCATTCCACCCTGTTTGGCCATTTTTGTAGTTTCATAGCAGCGATACAATTATCTAACGGCAGAGAAACGGGCACTTCGAAGAGGTTAGCCAGAAATCCTTGTTTAGCAGTTCCACAGCAAATACTGACGTAACAGATAAGAAAACGTAACAGGAAATAGAGAAAACTGAACAGACTGAAAAATATGACTCAAAAAGAATATAAAGATATCTACGCAGCACCGGGAGAGAATAAATTTAAATTTTCTGCACTGCTAGACACTCAAAGTACACACACACACACACACACACACACACACACAAAAAAAATGTATTTAAGGGCTAAAAAAGTGGATTTTGCATTATATGTCTGCTTTAAAATTAAAGTTGAGTCTTACGGCTGCACATTTCAAAAGATGCAACTTCTATTTTGAAGGTAAATGTTCTCCAGTTCTGGTTTGCATCCCATCTTTCACAGTCTCACTTGCTTGGCAAGTAGTTCTCCAGTGTTTCCAGCCAAGGTTAACCAACTTCTCACAACTGCAGCAACCTGCAGCAACCTGCTGGCAACTAAAGCAATTTTAAAGTCATGTATTTGAAAATCTAAAGAAAAAGCTGCTGATTTGACTGGAGAGGAACTTCCATTGATCACCCAGTTTCCCTTTTTATTGAAAGACTAGACAGACTGGGATTGGTGCTTGCCTAAGATCAGTGGGTATCTTGTTTGCGAGAAGCAGTCAACACCACAGGACTGCCCCACATGCAGTGCAGTGCAGAAAGGAGCATGCAGGCGAAAAATTGTTCCTCTAAAATGAGCAGCATGATGGATGGATTGAGTGACACTTTTTTTGTTTTGCCAGTATGGAAAAATCTCTGTCTGTGAGCCAGCTATTGTTGCGGAGGAGAAGGCAAATTACTCAAGCAGAAGAATGGAGCAACAGTTTTGGGGATAATTTGCCTTTCAGTGAAACTGAATCATGCGGACAAAGTGGAGCTCAGCTCTGGGTCAGCAGGGCATTGTTCACTGATTATCTCCTGGTATGTTCATCAGGTTATTTCAGAGAGAATACTGTACAGTGCTTAAGGGTTTTTTTTTTTTTTAAAGAATCTCATCAAATGGATCCTGTTGAGTACGAGGAGCTGAATAATAGATGGCTCCACCTACAAAAGTCTCGTATTAAGAACAAATTTAAAAAGAGTGTCTCTTCACAGAAGTCAAAGAGAAAATGAGCATTTCCTTGCTTGCTTCTCATATTTCGTCCCTTAACTCTCAGGTGTGTGTAACCACTGAATCACTGCACCCACTGTTCAGACGGTCGAACAGAATGACCAGTCTGGGCCTTTGTATGAGTCAGAAGAATTGCATCCCTCCCTGTTGTTTTAATACAGCTTTTAATACCCTCAGGCTCAGCAAGGAATACAAGCAGTCCATCATTTCAACCCAGCATATTTTTCCAAATGATGGTTTCTCAACTTGTTGGCTCAAGACTAAAGGTTTGAAATTGAAAACGAATCTAAAAGAATGGGGGAGAAAGAATTGAGCATAGCAGACCTCAGCCCACTTTGCATTTTTGCTTGAGGCCAGCAGCTCAAAGCTATATTAACCACTACTAGTACAGTATTGAGCAATCTGTTGCTACATACTAAGCAACTCAAAACTCTTTAGCATCCTACTTCAGGAAGCAGAAAATAGGGTCGGTCAGATTGGAACTCCGACTGGGGAAGTCTGACCTGTTTCACAGTCTCGAGTCCAGTCAGTGTGTAAGTGAATATGTTTTAAGATAGTGTTTTCCCTCCTCTGTGAATAACACAAGCACTAAAACCTTAATGTAGAGATTTAACCTTTTAAAAAAAAAGTCAGCATTTGTATTTGGATTAAAAAAAAGCGTAAGATGCTATAGTGAGTGTTCATGAATGAACTCGGACACTTCTTGTGATATTCATACTATGAGATAACTAATATGTGTGACAGAAACAGATCAGAGCTTAATGGAAACATCAACTTACTGCAGATATTCTTGTTGCCTTCAGTCGACTATGTCAAATTTATATTTTTGTTCATTGGGTGTTGTGCTTTCAACTCATAAATTTTGGACTGCTCTAATAAATCAAACATCGTTTAATGGAACAGCCAGCTTTGTGGGTAATGTGGGGATAATAACATGGGAATCACAGGTGAGAATGTGGGACATGGTGAGTCTAGTTGGATGACCAAGTGTAAGTGGCTGTATAGTTCTGAAGGTTTTTTCCATCATGAGTCTGGTGCTGCTACAGATATCTGATCTTCTGCTAGCAAGCTGAAGCACAGTACTCAAAGGAGAAGAGCAAAGAGGTATAGCTGATGTATTGCATTGGCCCGACAAACTACTGTAATTGAAAACATAGCTTGAATGTCTCGCTTTGCTGCCTTGTTTATTTGGATCGGGTCTTACAGAAACTGATACAGGCTGGATTTGGTCCATTTTGGGGTTTTATTCATCATGTGTTGTGATGAATTTTACATGAATCTGTGTCCTTGGTGCAGGAATATAATAAAATCTCATGGTCACTTTTCAGTCCACTCCACCTGAGCAGTGACCTTTAGGAAGAGCTATAAAACACTCCATCAGAGCCCGACGACATAAACATTACACCCAGGAGCTCAGTCAGCACATATGGGCTTCCTGTGGCCACAACATGACAGTAGTTTAAACACTGGTAAGACCTCAAGGCCGCTCTTAAACTACTGTGATAAAGCAGACTTATAATTGTTAAATACTCATTAGGTAACTATTGGTTCAAATAATTATTTCACTTTCTCCATCAGTGTGTCTGTGTGTGAGAGAGAGGGGCTCTGCCTGTCTTTTTGCACATCTACTCAGCACCCACTTCATACCAGCAACAAATTGAGGCTTTGCTGAGACTGTTGACATCTAAAGGATAGCCTGCTGTGGGATTATACAGGCTCATCGCTCGAGGCTGTGTGGCTTTCCTCTGTGTTTGCTTCACCGGTAAAAGGCAGAAACATAATATAAGATACAGTTTGTTTGTTTTGTTTTTTTGGGGGTTTTTTGTATTTTTTATGTCACTGATCTTGTGTTAGTAGCAAAAACTCCAACATCTCAATTATAATTCACAGCTGTTACTTTAAACTGTGCATCCTGGCTGATATGGCCCACAACCACAAGTTTATCAGACAGGGACGCAGCCGGCAATCACTATCACATATTCAGCTCTGGCAGTGAATTATGTTTTTGGTTGGATTTTATTTTTTACAGCGTCAGTGAAACATGCTGTTTGTGTTGAAATTTACAGAAGTACAAAATGATCACCCGAGGCCCAAGGAGCTACATTTTTTAGCTCTCACCTTTTTTTTTTTTTTTTTTTTTTTCCTATTTTTGGCGGTTTCCTCTTTATCCCAGGATATGCTTGCCAGCGGCTTATTATAACTAATTACAGCACAATTACACCACTTCATGTAATCATGCGGAACACAAGCCATGCAGCGCAACACATCTTAGTTACAGTTAAAGGGAAGAATGCAAGCAAAATAACACTATTCATATAATAGAAACAATTTCAGCTGAGACTCAGATAAGCAGATGTTTGTCAGCACATCTGTGTATTATCATTGTGTAGAAATAAGACTAAATAAGAAGTAATCTATCTATGGATGTCTTTTTAACACCTGCTGGCATGTCTGAGGTGCACACATGATGTCCATTGGCAGCAGGACACTGGGCTATGGTATTAGTAAAATGAGGCTGTAACTCCTAACTCATCATTTATCCTACCCAAAATAATTTTTAGTGCCTAATCCTAACCAGTGACTGAAAGTGGAAGTAAGAAGCAAGTAAAAAAGAATAAAATAAAATTAAAAAAAATCAGTGAATGGGTAAAAAAAAAAAGCATAAACAAGTGAAGGGGACAAAGGTCCAAATGGGGTCCAAACTGGGGTCTCGTGGCTGATAAACTGGTGGACCTTATAGGTCTATGAAATGAGGCTGTGGCTTCTTGGGGGTTAATCTTGCCATGAGTGGTAAAGCACCAGCCTCAAAAGTTTTCTTGTGTGTAATGGTGACATGCAGGGAGCATTTAATGAAATGCATTATGAAGTGAGGTGCTAACAAGCTAGCTAGGTGCCGTAAATGCCAAAAAAAAAAAAAAAAAAGAAAAACTGATGCAGATGGCAGCCAATTTCATAAGAGATGGGAGACTGACTTTTTTACTGAACTCAAAGAGGCCATGTACAGTCACGTGAAAAAGAGTTTCCATAGGAATCTAAGCAGTCTGTAAAAAAACTAAGTACACCCTTAGGGCTTCTATAACAATTAAGGTGATAGGTAGCAGTGACATGCTGCTACTCAAATGCACTTCTTCACTGATCATCAACAAATGTGATCACTCTGTAAAAGCATGAGTGACCAAGTATGGCCCGTTTGGAAGGGTTGCCTGGTGATGGAGGGGTGATGATTTGGGTTTGTTTTGCAGCCAGGGGATCTCAGCCCCTCGCAGTCATCTGTTCAGCCGCGAAAGTTTGAAGTTTAGCCAAAATTGATTCAAAATTTGAGTCCACACATTTGCAGATATATGGAACCATGGACAGACAAATCTCAAACTGACAGAGATAGAAAAGTTCCATCACAATAAACAAGGGTGCTTTCTGAAGAACTGCAAGGTTTATTTGTAATTTTTTTTTTTTTTTTTTAAAGCCAGGCTGTATGGTACATATGATTTGCTATGTTATTGCACAAGTTCCAGAACTGTATTCCTAATGCATTATTTTGCATGACAAAACCCATGTGTTTTACATGAAATGAAAGCATGACAGTAAACTATCTCTGGTGCTGTAATTCTAATTTCCCAGTGTAGCCCTTAGTCAAACTGAGGAGGAAGTTGGGATAGTTGAATAACACAAATGTACACCAGTCTGAAATCTACTAAAGACTTTAAATGCGGGTAATTTGTTAGGTGCATAAAGGATTACACACATAAGAAGATTTAACCTGATCTATTTTACACTTTATTACTTTAAGTCCTGCCAAGGAAAAAGTGCAGAACTGTGTGGCAAACTCAGTTTCCAGTGACAATCAATAAAATCAAACCACTGAGATGTGTGCTTTAGTAATACAGAGAGTGGCAATGACAATGGCAATATGACAAAAAAATATTTCACTGTCTAATGCTTCACAATTCCTCACAACTGAACGCCTAACAAACAAGCAAAAGGAAAGGTTGATGTTTAAAAGCAGTGCCGAGGGAACACTGTGTGCATACGGTAGGCTCATGCTGACTAAGAGATGTAAACTCAGAGCTGTGAGACAAGGACGGTGCTTTGCAAAGAACCCATCAACAGAGCAATCACCGGGGAGGACCCGAAAGGAGCACAGTGAGATTAAAAGACCTGCTATCAATTTATCAAGATGCTGCTGAGAGGGAGCTTCAACTTTAAGGCAGAATTGGGACATTTTCCGCCTAATGACTGCAATTTATAACAGAGCATGGACAACTCTGAAACCAAAATCTTGAGAGCCAATTATAATGAGCACTTAAAGTTGCATCCTTGTGAAGCTTACTTGTTGATGGTGCTACCGACTGCACAAAATTTGCTAATAACTCCTGAGAATTCCACTCAGAGGAAGACAAATGTATACCTCTGAACTCAAAAACCTGATGTGGCATATGTCAAATGAGGCTTAAGGTGCAGCAGAAAAAGATGAAAGGATGACATGAAAACATGAAAAGAATAATGTTCATTGTGTAACTTGGTTTTGAGCAACCAGACAGCCTAACAATTTCACAGCGAGACAAGTGGGATATCAAATTTCTTGTCTACTTAAGCCCCGCAGCAGAATAAAGACAGTCACCTGTGTAGTAGCAACTGACCTTTTGGGAGCCAGTTTGGGTGACTCTGGCTGTCTTACCATGAATAATAAGTGGGCCTGCACTCTTTTTCTCCACAGACTTTCATCCAGACAGTGATTTTACTCACATTTGCCAATGCCAATGACTCACTAGTTCTGTCTTTTTGTGTGTGTGTGTGTTTTCTGCACTAACTATTTCTTTATTTTGCTCAGGGGCTTAGGAAGATAAGCTGTTCCAACCTCTCTCTAAATTACAGCTCCTTCACTGTGGCGACATCCCCAGCAGAGCCTGAATGTTATCACTCCGCAGCGACATGAGGAGCTCTCCATTTTAGATCTCTGGAGCTAAATAGTTTTTGTTGCTAACCTTGAAGCCCACTGCACACGAGTGAGTAAGAGGAGCAGTCCTGATGGAGCTGCTGTCACACTCTCAGTGATAACTTCAGCAGTTGCGGTGCGTTCTCGCAGGGCACCAGGAAAGAAGTGAAAGAATTTGTAAGTGTATCTTTAATGAGCGGCATTCACATAGTGTAAACATGATTTTGTAGGCTTGCTAATGTTTATACATTATTAGTGACTGCAGTAAGTTGAGTAAATGAAGTGTTACCCACACACAGGCTATACTAACATTAATATTTGGCAATAGAAGGTGCAGCTGAGCCATCAGCTCATGTGGGCTGGTACTGCTGTCAGCTGTTATCAGCTCGTGAGCTGATTTTGACTTTGTTACCTGCCGAAAGTACAAATATGCTAAATTAAGCTGACCCTGTTTGAAAGCTAGGAGAATGCTGCCACAGAAAACAAGTTGGAAAAGGAGAAACATTTGTGACAACCCCACCAGCACAACCACGACTCTTACCATCAAGAAGTGTGCCTTTTATCAGGGAAAATCACTTCTAATTGTCATATTGGCAGAAATGTTTGCCACCTTTCCCCTCTGAGGCTGTGATCCACAGAGTCTGCGAGCTGTAATTTACTGTAACAGGCAAGGGCACATTACACTTCGAGGAATCTATCTTACAGTCAGCTCTAGAGTGTGACTTGAAGACTCAAAGTAACAATATCAAGTCTTCAGAGCAACACTCGTTTTTCTTTCCCATTTTTCATTTCAGTTTTATGATGACCATCAAATATTCAGGCATACTGTACTGTATTTGTAAACAAAACAAAATAGCACATATCCCATAAAGCATATTTTTATGACTGCCCTTTCCTTTCAGTCTATCAGCGCTGCTGAACGCTCTGTGAGCAGCAAAAGGCTTAACTCAGAAGCTTTTAAAATGTAAAAGTTAGTTGAAACCCTGTAGCTTGAGTGGGCTGGAACTGCTGACTGTGATGAATGAACCTACCATTAAATGATGGGCGCCACTGTATTCAAAAGTGCAGCAACAACAACAGTGAATTCATGTGGGAGAGGAGAAAAGGGTCACAGTGAAACTAAAATGCCAGCTCTCTGTGTTTACAGTCCTATTGCATCTGGAACTGAAACAAAGAGAAGAGCGGGAAACAAGACACGGAGGAAGGGGGATAAGATGAATTTACCTTTTGTAATCTGACTCAGTATAATTGTTCCTAATGTATTTAAAGTGCTTAGTCGTGATAGCAGCAAGAGTTTTAGTCATATCCCAGACACGCTGTCATCCATACCAGTTCTATAATCATCTCACCAGAAAATTCCCCACTTCCCACTGAAGTGTTCTCAAGTTTCACATCCGCAGTCTCTGCTATCTGGGTCCCTATGGTCATATTGGTTAGTCAGCAGTGACAACTTAATGTTCTGACTTGTGTTTCACAAAGGAAGGGAGCCGTCGCCTGTGCAAGCTCCCTGAGGTTCTCTAAAAGCTCCACAGTGGCTGTACCCTCCACAATATGCAGCTCACTGTGATATACTCTAGAGTCAAGTGCTTCCTGCTGTGACCAGCAAGAAGAAACTACACAAGAGTACAGCCAGAGCAGTGTTGTGGCCACCCGGGTCCAGCACGGTCAGGTGAACTCACAGGAGCATTAGAATGGCTCTTTGTGAAAAGTTAAGCGGGTACCCAAAGGCGATGAAAGTGTATGGGAGCCATTTCATCTTCAATTGTGCGGTTATTTTTATTTTAGGACAGCTCATCTGCAGTTCTTATATGTTCTCCTGCTAATATCCACTACAAATTTGTGTTAAAAGAAATGCTGCAACACTGCTGTCCACTGTTCTGCACATGGGGATATTAGCGCTGTGTAGCTCTAAAGATTACAGAATACCAGAGAAGTCATATAAATATGTAATCATTTTTGGAAAAAGCTCTGGCACTGAAATAATGCAGCAACAATCTGTCAGGCAGTCCAACGATGAAAAAATGCCTTTATTCCATTTTTAGGTTTTAACCTGTACTTCCATATACTGGAAACTGAAATCGGAATTTTTTTTCCCCCATAAATTCAGTCAGTAATAACTCCACCAATAAGGATAAGAGACACTTGAAACCTAATGTATTTAAAAGTTACCTTGTCCTCACCACACTACCTGGGCGATATTAAAAAAAAACCAAAACAAAACAAAAAACAAACAAGCAAAAACAAAAACAACAAAACTGGAGCACAACAAATGCTACATAGTACAAAGAGGACTGTTTACTGAATGTTACACAGTGGGTAACCTCCTTCCTTCTTCCTGAAAAGGCCTTGGGTTGTGTTTTAATAGGTCCTGAGACCTCCAAGAATTCTTTTACCTCCACAAACAAACAAACACACAAAAAATACAAAAACAAAAAATTGCAGTACATTCAGTTGGAGTGTTTTTTGTCTACTGCTGCAGTTTTTTAAAGGTCACTTTCGAAAATACCAGCACTTAGCATTAAGGTTGAGGAAAGATTATGGCCTGGCAAGTAATAGATGGTTAACTTATTAAATGTTAAGCTACTAAATCATTTGAGGAATGAAGTCACAGTTACTTACTCAGTACATGAGGGCATAGTACTGTGTTAGTACTTGAGGATGTAATGGTTTTGCTTTACAGAGAATTATCTTGTAGGCATACAACCCTGATTAGATATGATGTAATAGTGTCAGAGAGAAGGACCCAAATACAGGACAGTTAGATCCAAACTCAAAACAGGGAAACTATACGTGGAAGTGAGCTGTGAAGCTTGATTCCTGAGATTTACAAGACAATCTGGTAAGTGGAAAGTGGAAACAGGGGAGTGTGTAAACTGTTGTGATTGGCTGATTAAAGACAGATGGGGAGAAAACTGCTGGGAAAAGCAAAAAAGGGAAGGATGGATCAAGGATTACAAAATAAAACAGGAATTGATCAGACAGCATTGAAAGGAATTCAAAATTTCATCATAATAAGCCACTGGTTAAACGTTGGTATAGATATTCTACTCATAATTAGCAGATCTAGAATAATGTTCAAATTGGACAAAGGCCAAGTGTGGTATCTGGCCACTCAAGATGATTAAAACATTGCCTATGAATGAACACAGCTCATACTCACAACTACTATACTGTACATTGCTGTCAACATTCAGTTGGCTTCACTTGCTCTTGTATTTACACTGTATTGCTGTTGGGGTGTGATGTAATGCACATAAAAGCAAAGCTATATTCTGTTGAGCTGGAAAAGGCCTCTGGGTTGCTTCATTCAAGTTCATACCCGAGACTTTGAAGGCAGTTGATAAACCAGCAGCAGTCTTTTTAAATCCTGAGAGCTACCAGTCAAAACATTCATAACTTAAGTTTCATTTGTCTTAGGAAAGTGAATTTAATGGTAGATTGATAAAGTAAGAGACAGAAATAATGGTTGCAAATAAATGTAGGAAAGAAAATTGCTGTATTGTCTTTTTAGTAATGGATGGAAATTTGTAGTTGATGGACTCAAATGTGCCGAAAAATGATAAGAATCAGTAATAAAAAAATGAAAACCAGAATGCTAAATCGCATTTTAAAAAAGTATGAGGAAACATTTCAATCTGTATTTTATGCATATTCCACCTTATGTACAGAAATTTAAGCAAATTTAGAGAGTACGGTGTTGTCTTTGAGGTGAGCAAGCACACAAGCAGGCAAGAAAGAAAGAAACGGCAGGAGCTACATCGAAGGGCTCCACCCCAACAGCTGATGTCTCTAAAAACTACATCAAGTATCAGCTTCACTGTGCACATATGCTGCACTCCAGCAGCTGGGCCACAGTCACCCTGAATACAAACAAAAGACCAACGTAGTGACAACAGGAGTGATGATTAAATTCATTAGGGAAATGTCTCCCTGTAATGCATGGCAATTTGAGGTGAAGAAAGCACATGACAATGCCCCACAGCTGCACTCTGTTCCTGAGTGCTACTTTACTGTATATTCATTATTTTTACTGCAGATCAAACGTATCTGACTGCCTGCATAGTCCTCCCAGCTTCTGGCTTAGATTTGTTTCTTTATTTCCTCTGTATTCTGTGCATCCACACATCTTTCTGCTGGTGACGGTGAGCTAAGAAGTCATGAGGGAGAGTTTTCTTCACACAGCAGATGAGATGCCACAGCGGCTTTAAGATTAAATCCCAAGTTATTTTCTACTTAATGTTTGAACTGCAATTGCCCTCCATAAGAGCTATTCCACAGACCCTAAGAGGAATTGATCCCCTCTCTATTATTTCACTGTGCCTAGCTTAATAAAAATAGTCCTCCAGTTGTCATTCCTCCCATCTCTCTCTCATAATTTCCTTTGCAAAACAACAAATTTCTAACGTTCTCCGTGAGCCTTCTGTGCACGTTGAGCTTCTCCCCAAGGTAAAGCTGCCCTACTTCTGAGTGTGTCCTCAGCATCCATCTGCCATACTCATAATTTGTGTTTCCCTGCGATTGCAGGTTATCTCATCTGTCAAAGCAGGCCTATCAATTTCATCAAGCAGTCTCGACAGAAGGCATTAGCCCTCCAGCGTCATTCTGGCATCAAGCATTGACAGACAATAAATGCTAGTGATACCAACATATCAGATGAGCACAGCTGACAGTTCTGTTGGGACTGTTAGCAATGAGCATCTGAAGACATGAAAAGGAAAAGGTTGCTTATGTTGTTCTGTGGCAACAATAGAATGCGTATTGATTAAAGGGAATAAAAAAGACTGATTCTGCTAAATTAGAAGTAATAATTGAATCTAATGTAACTATACACTTCGGCTGCTTATTAGATGGTAGCCTCAGTAACCCCTTTAGCAGGAACTTTCCCATGTCTTTCAAACACCAGGCCCTCTTCTGTTACACAGTTATTCTGCTCAACAGTCAGTCTCCCAATCTAAGCTAAAATAATGACATCATTCTTTTTACGAGCCACGTGAGAAAGCATACAGCTGTTGCGGCTGAGTAGAACCATTCATAAATAGATACATTCAGGGTAAGAGCAAGATCAGAGCATCATATGAGAGTTTTTTGTTCCTTAAAGTGGGCGGGGTTTGGTTTATATTACGTCAGACATTTTGCTCACCAGTTAGAATGTAGCAGTGTTTAAATTAGAATCTGATTCCTCTTTGTGGATTCTTACTGCCAATCCAAACTGATCCAAACATATCCCCACACACCTAGAACATTAATTTCTAATATTTGAGTGCCATTGTACAGTAATGGTGACAACACATACAGTAATCCTTGTTTTTGTTCTTTTTTTGTACAAAGTACCAAATGACCCTGAAAACACTATAACATAAATATGGTTACTGGTAGTTATGAACTTGCACTTGTTGCATGACCTCAATAGTAAATAGCAAACATAGTATTGAGGAAGCTTTTAAGAGCTGGTGAATGATGGTGAACAAATCCAGTGATGTATATCAGCCAAGTAGACTCAGACGAATCATAAGCTTCTTCATAATATTCTGACATCTAAACTTAGTGATGTTTTAGAGATTTGAAGTAATGGCCCCTTCAGTCTCTTATTTAGCATTTCTTTTATTGAGCTGGGAAAAAAATTGGCGTGGTTGTGGGAATTTAATTTTCTTGAAAAAAAAAAAATAGGCTTTTACTTCTACCAGCATTCTTGAATGTTGGAAAATGAAACAATGTGAGATGAAAAACTACAACTTCCATTTTAAAAAGCACAACATTGTATCATCCATAAAAATTGACAACATTATTTGGTGATTTTCAGATCTGTCCACTGGATTTTCATCCCCTAAACATCTAATGCTAATGTCACCATCAATACTGAATAAACCTGAAAGTTCTGGTTTCACTTTTACATTACACTTCAAAAAAAAAAAAAAAAATCAGCGAGATATTTTTTAATTTTTTAACACTGAAAGCCCAGTTTTCAGAGACTAAATATTAAATACCTTGATAATAATGAATGTGTTGGATGTGCACTGCAGTGGATTAAAAATAGTCCAAATACAAAAGAATAAATGGTCCTGTTAGATAAGCTATTCCTGCTTCATTCAGACACTTCGTAGAGTTGAACAATGAGATGGGCTTCAATATATTAGGCCTGCTGTGGCTCTGGGAATAAAAAGGGTGTGGATACAGAGGGCACCTGTCAGTGAGTCATTTTGCGTCAGAGGGATACTGTTTTCTTGAATAAAGACTGTTGAATATTTACAGTAGAACACATGACTTTTTTATCTATGAAAACTTCCCCGCTGTGTGTGCTTGAAACTAATTTCTTCACGGTAGATTTATAGGATGGGGGATAACCAGTGAAATGTCGATAAAAGCTCCACTGTGGAAAGGAAACTCTCCTCCCTCCTGACGCAGTTTGACTGCGCTGTCCGTGGTGCTGAAAAGACTTCTGCGGCCGAGCGGCAGATTTCACCTCCGCACACGGAGTTCTTATTGCGATCCCGCAACTGCCAAGAAATCCACAAGAGGGTGGTGATTCCAGTGGGTGGTGGCGCTGGAGCCTCATGGCGGCCATCGATCCCTTAACCAGACACAGACACGCCTGCGTTTGCGCGCTCGCAAAACCAGTATTTTTTTCAGGCGATAAACGGAGTTTAATAATAACCGGCACATATCGGACATGTGATTACAACCACTTATTCTCTCGTTCGCTCTGTCTCACAGACACATTCACAGACGCGCAGCAGCGGTCCAACCGCGAAACTTAAAGGGAGTTTAATAAACGTCTCAACCTACTGTAATCACAGGGGGACGTTTTGGAAAGAGTAGGCTAATCTCTTCCTCCCTTCAATCTATCTGTCTCTCTCACTCACTCTCTCTCTCTCCCTCTCTCTCTCACACACACACACACACACACACACACACACACACACACACACACTTACAGGCTAACGGTTATACACACCCAAAATTAGTATGCGTCGGACACAACTCTATAACCTCTCGGCTTTACGTGCAAGCGCAGCGTCATTTTCCTACATAGGTAACACTGAAAAATAAAAAAAGCATCCGTCGGCGGAAAGCTCCGCCGTTTCTCTGCCGATCAAGTTACTTTCTGAGGATACCTGTAATTGCCCAGAAGTGTGAGCCACTCTTCATTATTGAATTAACACACTGCATACCGTAATACTACAAACACAATCGAACGCTGTATCACTTGCATTTAAATCCAGATCCGTTTGTTAGAATTTACAGCAAAGGCTGAACTGTAACCAAAAGGTGCAGCACACATAAATAAAAAAGCCACGCAATAAACTGTTAAGTACATCTTGAATCTCCGTGTAGTGTACGGGAGCCAGGACTCTTACATGAATCAGGCATTTAAGGTTTTTACTTACCTTTAGGGGTAGGTAAGTATCCATTATGTGCCGCCGCCAGCTTTAAACAGTACTCTCTTTTTCCCTGGTTCGAGGCTACAGCCGCTCCCTTCCCATTCATGCACTAATTCCAGAAGAGGAACTGCAAAACCAACTGCCTGCCCAGCCGCATATCGCTTCTTCTCTCGCTCTTGACAATTTTTTATTTATTTTTTTTTCCAACCAGCAGATGCTCTGGAAAAACCTGCGCTTTTGCCGGGAGCCAAGCTGCGACAGAGAGCTTCACAGCATTTTTTGTAGTTTTCCCCTTTAAGTAAAAATAACTATCTCGCTGCTGTGTGGGCTCGTCTGCATATTTCCATCTGAGAGTGCTGCTACATGGCACAGGCGTTTGTCTATTTTTTTTCCCCGCGGCGCAGCAATTACTAGTGTCCACGTCCTTGGAATCGCTTGTTTCTCTTTTGCTCCTAAACACTTATCCAAGCAGAAAACATATCTTCTTTGAAAACGAAGTAAAGCCCGAAGGTCCAGAAGAAAACTCTTTGTTTTCAATGATTCGGAAGTTATTAGTTAGTCCAAGAGTGAGCAGATGGTGAGACGCGAAATCTGCGCCAGAAAGACTGCAATGGAGCGACAGATAACCCTAGATGGCACAAACCCCATGAAGTATCACAGAACCCAACGGACAGGAAGAAGCGGGGGGCAGAGACAGGCAGGTCACCCAGACGTGCAGCATATGTATGCAAACACTCACAGTAGCAAGATTGTAGCGATAATTGCGCGTAAAGAGCCACTTTGGCACGGTCCACAGCGAGCACCGTCCTGTCTGCAGAGGATTAACGATCACGGATTAGCGTGTGCTTAGGGCTCACTGCAACAAAGTAGCCTATCAGGGCTGTGGGCGAGCTTGGTCCTAGACTATATTGCAATCTGTACAAATATGTGCGCCGTTTCTCTGTGCATTACCCTATCTGGGTAACCTTTTAAATACGGCAGGTTGCGTTCTCTTTGACCTTCAAAACCCAGCAGAACTCACTTCATTTCGAAACAGTTAACAAATATTTCACAAAAACCGAGTAAATGATTAACAAGTAAGTGTTGTCACAGAAAAAAAGAGACTACCTGGATTAATTACATATTCCACAATTTAGTTATTGGGGGAATTATTAAAGTATTAATTATTTAAGTATTTGAGCACACTAAAGTACATCTATTTTATATATTGTTACATATTTATTTTTATGTAATACATTAAGTTTTTTAAATCTATTTTTTTTAATAAATTGGCCCATTCTCTGTAAACCCTAGAGATAGTTGTGTGGGAAAATTGCAGTAGATCAGCGCTTTCTGAAATACTCAGGCCAGCTTGTCTGGCACCAACAACCACGCCATGTTCAAAGACACTCAAGTCACCTTTCTTCCTGAATCTGATGCTCAGGTTGAACTTCAGCAATCATGATAATCATCTGCATGTGTAAATCCACTGAGTTGCTCCCATGTGATTGGCTAATATATTTGTGTTAATGAGCAGATGAACAGTTGTACGTTATGAAGTGGTTGGTGGGTGTAAATCAAAACAGTAAGCTCATAAGCGTCAAGATCTGGAATGTGTGTAAGTGCCTTCAGAGGGTGATTCCTCAGGTTGCTAAAAGACTTCTGACTGTATAGAAGTCTGTGAAAAAACAGCCCTACAGCTTTCCTTGAACTGTGACCACTGCAAACATTTTCCTGATGAGTTTATGGTCCCAGTTGCTAGTTTTAGACCAAAAAAAAAAAAAAAGAAATACAAGAAATGCTTTAGTCATGCCTTGTAATTAACAAGTCACTACCATATGAGTATCCATGGTCTTTCTGTTTCTTGGTCAGATCAATGTGTGTGTCAGAATGTTTTTGGAACAATCCAATTTATTTTCTTGTGAAAAGATTGAAATAAAGGACACTATATTGCCAAAAATATTCACTCAGCCATCCAAATCACTGAATTCAGGTGTTCCAATTGCATCCATGACCACAGGTATATAATATCAAGCTCAGTGAATTTCAGTGTGGTATTGTGGTAGGATGCCACATGTGCAAAAAGTCCAGTTGTGAAATTTCCCCGCTACTAAATATACCACAGTCAGCTGTTAGAGATATTATAACAAAGTGGAAGCAATTGGGAGAGACAGCAACTCAGCCACAAAGTGGTAGGTCACATAAAAGTGGTGTAAAGCACACTGCCGCTGAACTCTAGAGCAGTGGAGATGTGTTCTCTTGAGTGACAAATCATGCTTCACCATCTGGCAATCCAATGTAAAAGTCTGGGTTTGGCAGTTGCCAGGAAAACAGTACTTGTATTGTTCCAAGTGTAAAGTTTGGTGGAAGTGGATTGATAGTGTGGGGTTGTTTTTTTAGGAGTTGGGCTCGGCCCCTTAGTTCCAGTGAAAGGAACTCTTAATGCTTCAGCATATCAAGGCATTTTGGACAATTTCATGCTCCCAACTTTGTGGAAAAAGTTTGGGGATGGCCCCTTCCTGTTCCAACATGAATGTGCACCAGTCCACAAAACAGGTCTATAAAGACATGGATGAGCAAGTTTGGTGTGGAAGAACTTGACTGGCCTGCACAGAGTCCTGACCTCAACCCGACAGAATACCTTTGGGATGAATTAGAGCAGCAACTGCGAGCCAGGCCTTCTCATCCAATATCGGTGTCTGACCTCACAAATGCACCTCTGAAAGAATGGTCAAAAATTGCAATAAACACTCCTGAACCTTGTGGAAAATCTTCCCGGATGAGTTGAAGCTGTTGTAGCTGCAAAGGGTGGGCCGACATTATTAAACCCAATGGCTTAAGAATAGGATATCACTCAAGTTCATATGCATGTGAAGGCAGATTATACTTTTGGCAATGTAGAATAGTACAAATAGGACTTCTCATTACAATAGATTTGGCTTACACATTTAATAGAAGTGACAAAATAAAAATAGCAATCAAAACAATTTCAACATGATGAATGAGCACATTCATCATATTTCTGTTGTTTTTCAATAAGCCATTCACAAATAAAGAATTGCTCAGCATTTAATTCTACATATGTCTGAGTCTGCAAACAGCCGACCTGTTAGAACTCACATCAATTAACTATTTGGATTTGGAATGGGTTATTTCTTTTATAATATCCATAAAAGTAATTAAGTATAAGAGTAATTAAAAATCATAAAGTATGTTTTAGAGCTGTTAATGGGCCCCAGGACTCCAATCACAGCATTAGGATTAAAGGGATTTAATATTTCAGCACTTAAACTATATCCTAATGTGAAAAATGCTTCAAAACAGCATCTGGACCAACATATGGGAAAACAAATTGCTGTGTTAGAGTTTAGTGACATGAGCAATTTTTAAATTCCAAGGATGGTACTGCTCAGAGTTTGTTTAATACTTTATACATCAATTGTTCTTCATAAGCCCAGACTCAGCCTTTAAATAGCGCACAACCACTCCCAAATTATATATATTTATACACACACACTGTTAAAAAAAATAAGGAGCACTTTAAAAATAGATCAGATCTCAACGAGAAGAAGAAATACTGGATATCTATACTGATATGGACTGGGTAATGTGTCAGGAACGAAAGGATGCCACATCGTTTGATGGAAATGAAAATTATCAACCTACAGGAGGCTGAAAATCAGGGTGAAAAAATTATGCTGCAGACTAGTCCATTTTGCAAAAATTTAATTGCAGCCACTCAAAATGTAACTCAGCAGTTTGTATTGCCCCCACGTGCTTGTATTTATGCTTGACAACATTGGGGCACCCTCCTAATGAGACAGCAGATGGTGTCCTGGGAGAGCTCCTCCAACATCTGGAATAGGGCATCACTGAACTCCTGGACAGTCTGAGGTGCAACCTGGTGGTGTTGGATGAACTGAAACAATGTCCCAGAGGTGTTCTATTGGATTTATGTCAGGCGAGCAGTCAATGGTATCAATTTCTTCATCTTCCAGGAACTGCTGGAATACTCTCACCACGAGGTCGGACATTATCATGCACCAGGAGGAACCCAGGTTAAGATCTGACAATGGGTCCAAGGATTTTATCCTGAAACCTAATGGCAGTCAGGGTGCCGTTGCCTAGCTTGTACAAGTCTGTGCATCCCTCCATGGATATCCCTCCCCAGACCATCACTGACCCATCACCAAACTGGTCATGCTGAACAATGTTGCAGGCAGTATAACATTCTGCACCACTTCTCAAGACCTTTCACATCAGTCACATGTGCTCAGGGTGAACCAGCTCTCATCTGTGAAAAGCACAAGGAGCCAATGGTGGACCTGTCAATTCTGGTATTCTATGGCAAATGCCAATCAAGCTCCATGGTTCTGGGCAATGAGCACAGGACCCACTAGAGGCCCTCAGGCCACCCTCATGAATTCTGCTTCTGATTGTTGGGCTACTCATTGTTGTTTCATATCTATCTATCTATACACACCTTCTAATTTAGTGGTTTTTCATTATTTTCATTATTTAAAAATTGTGTCTGCATTGTAAATTAACACTAAAGTCATCCAAACTATGAAGAAATTTATATGGAATTACTTAGTAAACAAAAAAGTGTTTAACAAACCACAATATGTTTTATATTTTAGACTCTTCAAAGTCGGCACCGCTTGCTTAGAGGGCAGCTTTGCACATCTTGGCATTTTCTCAGTCAGCTTTATAAGGTAGTCACCTGGAATGGCTTTCAGTTAACAGCTGTTCCTGTCAAGAGTTTATTTCTTGAATTTCTTGCCCTCTTAATGTGTTTGAGACCATCAGTTGTGTTGTGAAGAGGTAGAGTTGGTATACAGTGCATAGACCTATTTGAGTAACATTCCAATCCATATTACGGCAAGAACTACTCAGCTAAGTAAAGAAAAGTGATAGTCCATCATTACTTTAAGAAATGAAGGTCAGTCAATCTGAAAAATTTCAAGAACTGTGAAAGTCTCCTCAAGTGCAGACGCAAAGACCATCAAACGTTATGCTGAAACTGTCTCTCATCAGAACTAAGAGTTACCTCTGTTGCACAGGATAAGTTCATCAGAGTTACCAGCCTCAGAAACTGCAAGACTGTTGGAAAACCATTTCTGGTGTTTACGTCATGAAGGTGATTGAGAGAATGCCAAGAGTGAGCAAAGCTGTAATCAAACCAAAAGGTGTCTACCTTTAAAAATCTAAAACATACTTTGGTTTGTTTAACATGTTTAAATTTACTACATGATTCCTTATGTGTTCCTTCATAGGCTGGATGACTTCAGTATTAATTTACAATGTAGGAAAAAACATTACAAAATAAAAACATTGAATGAGAAGGTGTGTCCAAACGTTGACTGGTACTGCATATTCTTTTGATAATAGCAACAGTAATACAGTGAACCAACTGAATATTTAAAACCTGAAGGACATGTTTTTTTGTGTGTAAATGCTGTTCACATTTTTAGACTGAACCTGAACTTCTTTACACTTGAATAAATAAGGAAAAATGTGTTTTCTCACATAAGTGCTACACCCCTGTTTCAGTTCATTGTACCAAGACTTATATAGCTGGCAGTGATGGCATTTTTTTCAGGTTCAATTTCTAACACTAACTCAGCAGTTAGTGAATATTTATAGAGTGGATTAAAGTGTCTTAAAACAAATACTGTTAAATTAAACTGTTATGACAATAAGACTTGCAGCATTATGCCGAACATGCAAATATTATGCTGTCATAACATGAAACTGCTCTTTTTTGCTATTTTCTAGTACAACAATATATTAATAATTGCTCACACAAGTTTCCTTTATTTCACTGCGTGATTAAGAGTGTTCAGCTGAACAGATGATGGCCATGTGACACTTGATTTGAATGAATGAATTTATTTATTTAGTAGGGACAATGCACATTAATAAACAATCCTGTAAATGTGCCAGAATTAGCCAAAAGGCTATTTTTCATCTGTTGTCCCTTTGTGTTGAGTGTACTCAAAACCTTCATGTTACTTTGTGGGACTAAAGATTTATATAAAAAAATATTTTCCTTTATAGTGAGCATAAGCCTCATTTACCTATTAGGCTTATTGCTATTGTTGTGTCCACTGAATTGTTCTTCTATCCTCTCAAGGAGTGGCTGTGGTTGAGGAGGTACAGCATCTGTCAATTCCACAAAAGACTGATGGTTTGATCTCTTTCAGAGCGTATTTGCACATCAGCAAACAGTCAGTGCATCCTTCAGCAAGATACCAAATCCCCAAAACTGCCCCTAATGTGTGTGAGAATGTGTGATGATCAAAGTGTCATTTGAATATATGTGGGAATGTGGCTTGTAAGATTAATTACTGAGTGGCAAAGTATCAGCATTTCAACCTGGAAAAAGAATCCATCATGTCTCAAATCTCAGTTGTTACTATAACAGATATTCCCTGACAAACATATTTTTAACTAATACATCTGGACTACTACATTTTAACTACATGATACATCAAAGTAACTCCTGCTTTTTCATAAACCAGGCATTTGCTGGTACACTTGAAAGCTGAAGCCAAAGTATCCACCCAGACGCACTTAAAGTTAATGAAACAATGTCCTTTGATTTTCAGCAGTTAGAAACAGTGCTCTCGGGGCTTCTGACAAGTTCATTTTTAAGTAAAATAATTAAGCTACACATTTCAGTTCCATTGATTCATTTCTTGATTCTTGGAGGAGGCCAGAAAAACAAGCAGTGACATAAATCGATGGCTGTCAAACAAAGTAAGGCAGATTTGTTTTCTACATAATTCCTGGTCCAAGGTGTCAAAGCTTTGCAATGTGACCACCATGCAATACAAGTCTCGACTTTTCTGTCAAGACATAATCAAAACAAAAATGATTTTATATATAAACACTATTTCCTGGAGATAATATGGTCTTTTGTAAACAAATCAGAATTGTTACTTGCTAAGTGGACTATCATCAGTGACAATCGGTGCACTTTTCAGGAACAGCAACTTTTCTATGTGTTGTTAATTCTGATTTCCACTGTCTTCAAACTAGAGTTGATGTGGAAGTTAGCAGGATTTTTTTTTTCCTCCTCCAGTGTTCCTGGGCAGAAAAGACTCTCCGGCAGCCGTCTCATAGCTGCTAGTCTCTATAGGTGGAAGTCTCTTCCTCCCTCTTCTCATCCTTTTCTTTTGCCTCCCCTCTGTTTGTTATTGATGTAGACGGTAGGGGACATGGCTGCTGTGCCTCTCTTGCCCACTGTGTCATTGATCTGTGTTTATATCCCTCTTTTGAAATCCACTTAAAGCAACATTCTGATGTCAAAAATATCTAATTATTCCAATTACTCAAAATACTTGTAAACTATTTTTTTTTTTAAAGAAAGCGCTATCACTGCATATAATCTGCAACTGTGTATATATAGTTTCAACACTGCAGCTTGAAAATTATTTGATTTGTTAATTTATTGCTGTTTGCTATTGGAGGAACACAGTGTACCCATAATTTACTGTAAGTCAACAACACACAAGCAGTATTTCAAACCTTGGCTCTCATTTCACAATATTTTATGACGCCAGTGAAAAGGCTAATAAATCACATTGTCTCTTATTTCCCACTGACACACATTTGTAACAGTGCTTGTTGTGACTCTTGTGTGTAGCCTTTGAGCCACACAGAAGTCATTATAATGATTCCAAACAAGGCTTTTAGCAGCAGTTAAATTGCAGTAAAGGAGCTGTAGGTTTCCCTGTGTAAATGGAACTGGAGACAAAGGGTGCCTCATTTAGTGTTTGTGGAGAAAAATGTTAAAGGACACAAAGACACAATCTAACAAAACCAGACAATCACTTGCTTCACATGTGCTCCACAGCAAACATGTCAAATCCATGGCAACGAAGGCAAGAAAATAAAAAGATCAGTAATGTGGCAGCCAAGACGGTGTGATTATGGTTTTCAGGAGGATGATACAGAGGCAGGACTGAGAAGTCCAACAGCAGTGATGGAAGTGGTTCAGACAGACTGAGCACTTTCATATACTCTTTAAAGCACTCTTTCACCTCAAACATTGGCCTTGCTGCAGCTGTCCTCCATCACCACTTTAAGTATCAGATGTATATATAAATATTATTTTTATTCCATTATTGTTTTTTGACCATCCATCCATTCATTTTGTTAACCGCCTAACCAGTTCAGGGTCACGGGGGACTGGAGCCCATCTCAGGTGTCACTGGGTGTGAGACAGCGTGCACTAGACCACCACACAGCTAACAGAGAGACAGACAACACCACACTCTCACAGCAGTCATCAGTTTGGAATTATTAATTAACCAAACATGTATGTCTTTGAAAGGAAGCTAAAATGCCCACACATGGCCAGGCAGAATATACATCTCCCAAGGTGACCAGAAGGTTTGAACCAGGAAGCAAACTATTTTGCTTTCGCTTTTTCTGTAAAACAAACAAACAGTATAATGTTACAGCACTGGGCGTTCCTATTAAACATGGCCAAAGTTTTAAATGATGAGATCAGCATACTGTATACAGAACTAATCCTTATGAGACCAAAGATCGGACTGCATGTTTTTGTTTTTTTTCGTGCTCTTGGCTCTGTATGTGTCATGGCAGGCAGTGTGACAGGCGGGGATGGACCCAAAAACAGGTGTAACTTAAAAGGTATTGATTAAAGAACAAAACAAATAACAAAAATCCACTTGGGCACCAGACCAAGAGCAAAAACAAGACAAGGAAACAAAAGGCACTCCACCAAGGCAAAACCAGCAATGCAGGACTTAAATGCACCAGGGGATAATGAGGGGAGTGGAAACAGCTGAGAACACAGGTGAACCAAATTACCTTGAGACAAGGGGAAGCAAACCTGAACACAACACACAGGGACCAGATGACTATCAAAATAAAACAGGAAGTCAGATGATGCAGACCTAACACAGAACACTGGGAAACTAGAAATTGAAACAACCATGAACAGAAACAAAAAAAACTCAAAGGAAAACATGATTCAAAAAACACATCATAAACCAAAACGCTGGGTCAACAGACATACATGACAGTATGATATCACTAAAATGGGACTTCTATGGTAATTTCAGGAATACAGCTCAACCTGTTAATCCACAGAAGTCCTACCTAACTACTGCTAATCTCTTATGTTTGCAAAGGGCAGCCTAATACTGGCTTAAAGGGGGGGGGGGGGCCCAAAACTATTAAAATACATTTATCTGTTTAACTAACAAGTTACGATACTCAGCTGTTAAACATAAACAGGAAGGCCATGAGTTTCAACTGTAAGTCAGAAACTGTAATCACAGTTTGAGTATCTTATATAAATTTCCTAGGAATCAAGTTAATTGCACTCTTCTAGTTTATATTTAATCTGCAAATTTAACTCCCAGGTTGAAACAGATATGATTTATAAGAAAACAAGTATTTGAACTTGTGATTTACAGTCTCAGTCTAATTTCTAAGGCTCCAAACTATTGTTGTGTCAAAGCAGCTGCCAAGGAACAAAGTGTCCTTTGGCATTAGCTGCAGTAATACTGGGTGCCTGTTAACACTGGCAACCATGTTCTACAAAAAAAAAAAAAAATCTATGGTCTCAAAGCATCTGTTTCAGATACTGAAGGATCTCAAAGTTTGAAGTCTTTCTGACTATTTTACACAATGAAATATGATGGTAAAGAGGTACTCAATGGGTTAATTGCCCAGATTGGTAGGTTTGCAGCTTTCCTGATCCACAGTGACTTCATGTACCATCACTTTGGGGGTAAAAAAAAAATCTTGACTATTCTTATATCTGTTCATGCTGTTATTTCTGTCAACAGTTGTCTTTATTTATGATTCTCATAATTTCATTTTATTTTATTTTTTGTGCTTCTTCCTCTGGGTCATGTATTCTCCTGTCACTTTCTTTATTCTTCAAGGCAAGTTTTCAACCAATCAGCATTTGAGCTACTCATAGCGTCATCACTATTGAGGTTTGGGCTTCTGTTATGCTATCTTCTGAAATGTGTATCAAATCTGTGTGTAAATATCTGGACATAAACAATGCTGATCTTTTGTCTCATATTCATCTTTTTAATGTAATTGTTTTCAGTCTACAGCAAAAAAAAAACAAAAAAACTAACTGTTCCAATACATTTGGAGGGGAGTGTATATTGCCATTGCCTCTGTTTACAGCCAAATCCCACATTAAAATGTGAAGCCTACAGCTTTATAAGCTTTCTATAGAGCACAAATGTAGTGTCACAATCTGAAAGGTATGCCCATTAGAACATAACTTGAACACTCTCAAAATGGCGTAGCTCTACTTACACACAGTGGACGTATCAATCACAGAATCATTCAAGGAAAATCCACACTTCCCCGTTATTCGTGCAGATGGTGCCTCGTGTCTTATTGCCTTTAACCATTTTGTCTTCTCAAAGACTCTTATTTATTTTGGTTTATAAATGTAGTTCATCCCATTTCACTGAAGCTTTTAGTATTTTTTTCGTCAGCTTTTCAATAAAAGATGGAGTCACCCTCCAGTGTGGATACACTCAGTTTGTAAGGTTTACACTTTTTTTCCACATTAAAATGTCACCTTTACAAATGTAGCTATCACAACTACTTTTACATACCGAAAATAATCATCATGATTAAAAACTCAACTAGTAACAAAGTTTTCAAGCTTGTTCCCCTGATGACAAATCTTAGCCTCCAGAAGAACAACAGCCAGCAGCTTAGGTCTATAACCAGCATACACTTTATTAGATCTTGAGATTCACTGAACACTGAAAATTGTGGTAAATTTAGGACTTGTGACAGTTCTTAATTGTAATTATCTATGGGAAAAAATTCCTGGCTCCCCTCTTGTTTTGTTACTTGCCACAGTAAAACACCACACAGCATTTCAATTCCCACAGCTTGTCAGTACGAAATGGGGAAGACTTTTGCCGTTTCACCACTTGACAGTTTTTCTCCTGCATGCTTTTATGCCAGACTGACAGCACTGTGGTGAAGATGCATGGCCCTGATCCTATGTTACTGTGTTGCAATCCATCAGCGGTACAGAGGATAGAGTTCAGTTTGTCACTCTGTTTCTACTGATCTCTCATCTTCTGTAAAGAGTCTATTGGTTTTTAAGAATATTGGCGCCTGTGACCTGCTGACACACTGACCTCTGTGCAGTAGAAAACAGTTAACCTCGTAACAACAGGGTCATTGAATAAGGAACAAAAAAAAAAAAAAAGCTCAATGAACTGAATTAAAGGCATGACTAATTTTATGGTCACAGCAGTTAATCTTGTTCATCACAGTCAGATGACCTTTTATGAAGCCTTATGGAATTAGCTGGAAGTGATTGATGCTCACTACAGCCATATTGTGTTCATAAGGCCATGAATGATGATAGGATTATGTAATTGTTATCTACTTGTAATGATGGGGAATTGCATTTTTCAATGACTGTAGCTTCTAATTAATGTGTTTGCAAGCTTGTACTTTGATTTCACATGCTGACCTTCATACTGTAGCTGTCTCATTATGCAGAGAACAAAGCAGTTTAATGATTTGATCTTAATTTGGCATCAAGCGACTTGAGGCAACTGTTGTTATTTCTCACTATGTAAATAAAACTGAGCTGAATTGAATCAGATTGTTTCAATTTAAGATAGTTAAAATGAAAACACATGTATCTATAAATTGCCAAGGTGATATAATTAAAATATATAGTAATTTTAGAAGCTATGATTTTAGGCCCACTCATAATTTATTGACTATGTATCATGTAGGAATGGTCAAGTTTGACATGAGAGGAATCTGAATCAGCTCAGGTGGTCGTGTATTGAATGGTCAAGTTTTTTGCTTCTCAATTAACCAACAATTCATCAGCAGTGATGAAAGTGTTGAAAGTTGTGAGCTTGATAAAGTTCTTATTGTTGGTGTTTTTTACATTGTAGAACAATGTATATGAATTAATGTATTACGTTCATTAATTTGTTTTATGCGTTCTTCAAAGTAGCCCGCAGCTGCTTTGCTACCAGCTTTTCAAACTCTTTGAAGTTAATCAGTCTGAACCAGCTGAAGTTCTGCAAATTGTCTCGAATAAGTTCCAGCTCATGCACCTCTGTCCCAATCATCTCACTTTGTTTTGTTTTTTTTTACCTGATGATTGCGAAGGCCAGTTCATTGGATGCAGCACTCAATCAAACCACCCATACAGAGCCTGGAGGTGCATTTGGTGCTCTTAACCCTTTTGTAAAACAAGGCTGGCTTGTTTTTCTTTCCCAGTACAAAAAAGGTATACAAAATGTTCTCTAGGTGTGAATGAGTTTGTATGCAAATTAGAATGCCAAGGTAGTCAGTTGTGATTGGCTCCTGGCTGATGACAGTCTGCTACAGAAGAATCCAACATGGCCATTGCCTTGGGTAGAGGATTCATTAATTTTCCTCCTATTTCATTTGTTTTTCCCTTTGGTTTGTTCCTTTTGGTTAGGTTATCTTGGTTATAATACCCCAAAATTGTGTTAAATGCCCAAAACCTTGTGAAGTATATTATCAGTTAAGCACAAATACAGTATCAGTTTTAACAAGTTGTTGCTGTGGCTGCTTGAGATTTAGAATGAGAAAATCCTATCCTTTTGTGTCTCAGCATCCTCTAGATGGGGCATATCGTACATCGTTTGTCATTAAATTTATATAGCAGATTTTAGCACTGAAAAATAAATTTTGAAAGTAAAGGCATAAAGTAGTATGAATGGGGGGTCACATGTAAAACCAAGTGTCACATCAAATCCTGGTTGTTCTTTACAAAGGCACCATGTGTGCTGACAAAGTCAGAAGACTGAAGATACAAAAGGTGAACATTTAATACAAGAGAAGTAATTCTAGCACTAGGACAGGCCCACTAGTTGGCCCGAATTGCTAAAACCTTTATTTACATGGATGTGCATCCATGCAGTATTACTGAAATACAGTCAGAGGAATAATTGAGAAACATGGCAATTTTAGTGAAAACTATGATTTACTGTTGCTTGTGTAACAGCAAACATCACTGTATTTTTAGGTATTTAATGTAGATGAATAATGAAATGAAAGTAATGCAACCAATGCCTCCCATGGAGGAAATATGTCCACAGAATATATGAATTAAAAAAGAACCTACGCTAAAGTCTGAAGTTAAGCTTAAGAAAAATACATTGTCGCCTGTTAGCATAGCAAAAGCTCTTTAGCACAAAGCATAAACGTGGAACAGACTAATCAACTGATGTTAGTTTAAGTCTGAGTTTTATGCAAGTCTAAATTTTGACCTAATAACATATTTGTTTCCAAGACATTTGGCATAAAACAAACAGCTAGCAGATTCTACCAGCAGCTGCATTTGCGGGGAAAAACAGCCATGTTAGCTTAACAGATTTGACACCTACACTTCCGGACATACTTCCTCATCCAGGATATAGGAAAATGTCGATTTACTTTTCTCTCCAAACGAATAATCTCATCCAATTTATTATGTGGTGCAAATGATAAATCTCTCACACTTGCTCTTCCATCCATATGTGGAATTACTGAAGCAATGCAGTCAGTGCCATTGACATAAAATGATGAATAAACCAACCAGATAACAGTCAGTGCCTAAATCAGTCAATCAGTCAAGATGCCACCCTAGGGAGACTGAGAGACATCCATCTTCTCGTGACAGCTGATTTATTTACTGACCACTTGATCCAGCGGGAAAATGTGTTCATTTGCTTTGGAGCAAGAGACAAGAGACCCAGTATGGCATGCTAATGAGACGGTGAAGAAATAATAAAGGTGCCTGAAGTACTTCTGGGGATTTGCCGTCTCACTTTTGTTATTCTGAAACATAGAGAGAGGTGCATGCTTTGATATTATCTTTGACTCTCCCCCTTTTATTACTGTATGTTACCTTTTGCGATTGGTATAGATTTAATAAGCGAAATCAATGCAGAATAGGAGCTTTTACCTAAGCTCACTTTTTAGAATACACTCAGAACAAGATTAGACACATCATCCACTACACCTATACACACATACACCAATCTTTCATACTTTTTACTGCAGAAAGAGAGAATGATGAAAATGAGAACTCTCATGGTCATTACGACTGTGAAGCAGTAGTAGTCCTCCATTTTATTGGTTTCCAAGCAAGAATGTGCTGAATATCAGTTATAAAACTGTAGAAATGTGAGAAGAGGTGTGGGTAGGGCCCACCTGTTGGTTCAAAACTGTCTGTCCCAGCTGATGAGCTGTACCTCAAGAGCTACATTTCAGGTGCCCTTTCATCTCGCCTTTCATTTCTTCTTTGACAAAATGGAGGCCACAAGGCCTTTTTTTTTAATGTAAACTGATGACCAGAATGTAGGGAGTGAGTTACATTAAAACAAAGAAAAAAATGTTCCCACTGAGCTACCAACAAAATTACTGCTGTGGTTGTGGCCCATTTCTCCATCAGAATGTCCAGTGACTGTTTAAAGATAAGCTAAATTGGATATGTGTTTGCACTGTTTGGGATGACCACAGTGGCTCTGTAATGAAAATGTACAGAATTATCTTTGCCATTGATCTGGTTGTTTATTCTGTGTATTCAGGGCGTTTTGCGTGCATTGAAATTTGCATGAATGTTACTGTACATTTTCATCTCCTCACAAAAGTCTTTTTGAATTGAAGTTGAAAAGATGATGTGCAGTATCAGAGGAAACAATCAAGGGAAACAAGGTTCTAAAGATCTGGTAGCTTTAAGTGAACATGAACACATACAGTGCTGTTTGTAAATTGGTTTAAGTCATCTAGTGAAATATGATCTGTGTCTGTCCTTTTTTTGTTTAGACTACTAATATTTTTACATTTTACAGGCAGAGCTGACAGGCAGATAATTTGAAGTCATGTTGATACTGCATTTTGCCTTTACACTACAACTTTGTGAAAGGATAAACTATGATTGCCAGAGGACTGAATCAGATCGTATCCACAAGGGTCAGACTAGTGTTGTGTTCTCAGGTCGGCAGCGGTGAGTCTCTAACACTGGTCAAACCACAAACTAATCTAGAACAAGAGTCTGATTCATGGTGGCTTGAACTTAAAAACAACAAGGGAGGAATCTGCTGCTATCACTGCTAGATGGTGTAATTGCTGCATGATGCTACCTAGTCAACTGCTGTCTACCTATTTTGCTTTGTTTCCACCTACCTTTGTATGAATAACTGAATAATTCTGACAACTAACACTTAATCTGCCTGTTAGTAGTCTTCTGCGATGCTGATTCCACCTTTGGTTGCTACTTGCACATTAAACACTGTTGGATTCCACCTCGGAGACAATACCACAGCTTCATGCTTGGACCCTTGGCAAACATGTATCCAGAGCCAGCTATGGTCACCTCGATCTATCAAGAGGACCTCTGGGCCAGGCTCAGAGCCAAGCTCGCTCCTTCTGATGTCTGGATTGTTGTCCAGGTGGAAAAAAGATGAGGAAGAAAATCCTCCCTCACTGCACCATTGGGATCCATCACCAGTCTAACAGGTTTGAGGTACTATGGAGGATGGAGCAAAGGTCCACTGTCAAATAGTATCAATATCAGTGCTGGTATTGTTATTGGATCTATACTGGTGTGATAGGATTGATGCTTTAGTTTGTCTCCTGTGCAAACAGCGCTCATGCAGGCACACTTTGCTCCACCCCCTCCTCCCTGCTCTGGTGTGTTTAGTTGTGGTGCCATCACGTAACTCAGCGGCACTGAGCAGCAACATGTAGGCAGCGCTGAGAAAGCAGAACATCATGTAGAAGTACTTCACACCTGCAAATGAAAACACTGCAAACAGTGATGCGTGCTGGAAGAAAATTCTCTACTGTGACAACATCACCAACATATTTAAAGACATGAAAGACAATGAAAAAGTTTCTTTTTCGTGGAACAAGCAGCAAAAAAACAAAACAAAACAAAGGGAGCAGGAAGGAAATCCCTCAGACTGACCAAGACCCCCAGCACAGAGACTGAGGTCACTGTCAGTCTTTCCAGAAAGGCAAAGAATATCCAGGAAGCTCACAGAGTGGTGTTACTGGTCATCATAGCTGTTACTTTAGCAGCCTGATTACCTGTGGACAATATTCAGACATTCAAATGATGTATTCAGCCCACTGAATTGTGCTAAATAAATTTAGCACAGTGTCTGAAAAATGTCACAATCTAATAACCCTTTGTGTTTGTTTTATTTATGTAACACATTTTGAACAGAAGCAGACCCAAAGTGCTTTAAACACAGGCACATTTACATTTACAGACAGTTTCAAAATACATGAAAAGCTGAAAAGCATGTTTTATTGTGTTAACTAAGTATTGTGAAAAGTAAAAATCACAGTGATTTAGTGGTCATTAAAATGCAGTCAGAATATGCAAATTGATGATGAGTCATCTCATAAATCATGGCACACTGCTCTCCCCTACCTTTATAAGTTAAAAGTATCGGTATTTGTGTCAGCAATACTGCCCCTGTAGTTACTTGGTATCGAATCAATACCATCAGGTGGCAACTCTCATTATTGGTGACTCAAAAATTTGAAATGTTAAATCAAGCTCATCCATAACCCAGTATTTCCTGGAAGCCACTGTCTGGAGCTGAGCATTAGAAAAGTTATTGTGCATGCAGGTGTGGAATGAGATCCAAAAAAGAGCAATCCAAAATACTCAAAAAATACTTTGAACACATATTCTGCTCAGTAAAGAGACATATGGAGCATATTTTCATGTCTGGTCCCGTCCTCTCCTGTGGCTGTGGTGTTGGGCGTCTCAGCAGATTACTGTCACTGCACAACTGGCTCTCATCAGCCTGAGCTGTCTCCTTCATCAACAATTTCAATCTGTTCTAGGAACACAATCAGATATTCAGATACAATGGTACACATCAAAAAACAAATTTGGAGCAAAACTTCTTTGATCAAACATCTCCTTTGGTATTATCCACTCAGGTACTCCTATCACAGCACTTGAATACAGTTCATCACCGTCCACTTAGTCTGACCAGTCCGGCTACTACTGACAGACCGGGTCCTTATACCATCCCTAATCAATGCCCAGGTATTCCAACTGCCTCCCATGTGGCGATAGGACCCTATGTAAACGTCGTAAATTCTCTTACTGAGAGCTCTTCGTCTCAAAACACAAATCCAAGTATCTTTGATCCTTTTTAACTCCTCATGGTCTACAATTACTAATACATCACTCTATAACTTTCCCAAACCACTTTCTCGCATTAAAAGTAATAATTAACAGCAGACCAGTCACCAACAAGAAGCCAGTAAGCAGACCTCAAAGACCCTCTGCTCTTGTGTACATTAAATCCACCCTACCTTGATCCACTAATACCTCTGTCAGTCCCAGCAATTTAAAACATGAGCTTTTAGCAAAAAAAAGACTTTCATTATCAATGACATCATTAGGAGCAATAAACTGGACTCTGTGCTCCTTACCGAAACCTGGCTTGGCGGCACTGGTAACAGAGCTGATTGAAACATCACCCACTAACTTTGAGCATTGCACCCATACAAACAGGAGGGGTGGTGGGATTGCTGTCAACACATTTTTAATTGTAAATCTTTGTCTTTGACAGTTACCTGAGTTTTGAATTTTTAAGTTTAGAAAATGATTCAGTTCACATTATTGACTATTATTGCACCCATCAAAACTATTAATGTATGTGGTCCATTGAAAGCACCCTGGAGAAACAGTAAAAATGTAAAGACATCAAAAATAAAAATAATTTTGAAATCTATGAAAGTGAACTTTACTGGTACAGCAATTAAATAACCAGACAATCCTGCATCTCCCAAATGATTACCAATAATGAGTCTAATTATACTTTTTTTTGAAATTTCCATCCATTGATACTGTTTAATGCCCCCAAAGCCATACTAGCTGAATTTCTTTCAACAAATAAATGTGATGAATTAGCTTCTTTCTACAAGATCAAAGTTTATAATATTACAGGCAATATCTGAGCCTCTCATAGTAGTTTATTTAGCACTGCCTCACATTATGATCCAATTACTGCCACATGCTCAATGCCCACATTCTCACTTGTAAACTCTAAAGATCTGGAAGAAGATATTGATCAGATAAAGTCTTGAACCTCTGTACTTGACCCCATCCCCACCAAACTATTCAAATCTGTGTCTCATTGTTTTACAAATGATTTAGTAAATATTATCAACAGCTCTCTGCAGACTGGCATTTACCCTGTTTCTCCTAAATGTGCTGTAATCACACCACTACAAAAGAAAAATAACATAGGTCTGTTGGTAATTAATGATCCTAGACCCATTCATAACTGTTATCTGCTCAGCCCTGGGAACCCAAGATGGCACCTGTGTTTGGCTTTGCCGTTGTTGTCTCTCGTTGGTGTAGTTTTACATTGCCCGCCATCATTTGCAATGCTATTTTTGTGTGTGTGTGTTATGACGTTTTTGTTGCTTGAATTTGTGATCATGGTAGCTGCTCTGCACTGTGTTGGCACTGAAGAGCATAATAATGAAGGAATTAGATCCTTAAACTTAGTTACAGCACTTTCACAGAGACTTCTACTGTAATAAAACTTATTCCCCACTGCTGTGTAATCCATTAAAGTAAATGTAAATGTTACTAAGAAATGATCAGACAGGAGGGGGCTTTCAGGGAATACTGTTAAGTCTTCAGTTTCTATGCCATATATCAGAACAAGATCCAGAGTATGATTAAAGTGGTGGGTGGGCTCTTTTAAGTTTTGAAAGAAGAAAATTGAATCTAATAATAGATTAAATGCAGTGTTGAGGCTGTCATTTTCAGCATCTACATGGATGTTAAAATCACCCACTATAATTATTTTATCTGAACTGAGCACTAAATCAGATAAAAAATCTGAGAAATCAGACAGAAACTCTGAGTAAGGACCAGGTGGACGATAAATAATAACAAATAAAACAGGTTTTTGATTTTAGTTCCCATCTTCTTTATACAAACTGATATTGAGCCAATAAAAGAAACCCCATTTGGATCCATCTCTTCCAAACAGTTACAGACCAATATCCAAATTGCCTTTCGTGTAAAAGATTTTGGAAAAAAAAAAAAAACAGTAGCAGAACAACTTAACTATTTCTTGGAGGAAAACAATGTTATGGATATTTTTCAGTCTGGTTTCCTCAAGGGTCTGTCCTTGGTTCATTACTCGTTAACCTTTGCATGCTCATGCTTGGTACTATTATAAAGCACATATATATAGTGAAGCATGCTTTCATATCTCAGACAGGTTAGATTATTGTAACATAATAATCAGGACCTTCCAAACCATCAGTAGAACAACTTCAGCACATTCAAAATGCAGCAGCCCTTACAGTCACATGGAAATTTGACCATATTACCCCATATTGAAGTCAGTTCATGAAGCTCTCAATGGTTTGGCCCCCCAGCACATCTCTAACTCGCTTATTGTTTACAACTCAGTCCAGCCTCTCAGGTCATCAGGTGCAGATCATTTAATTGTTCCCAGAATTAGATCTAAGTGTGCTGAAGGTGCTTTCAGCTACGGTGGTCCTGTTCTCTGGAACAAGCTGCCTGCTGACCTGAGATCGATTACATCTGTGCATACATTTACTCTAAACCCTTTTATGGCCACAGGCCTACATTGAATCTGTGCTTTTTGTTTTTGTTTTATTATATTTTGCTGTTTTTGCTGCCTTAAGGCATTGGAAACTGACATGGGTTTTACATTTATCTTCTGTGTTAAGCACATTAAGTTTGCACATAATCAGATGTGCTATACAAATAAAATTCCCATTGCCATTGTCATCTTTTTTGTATTAGTTAAGTTAAAAATGTGTACTTATATAGCACCTTTTATACTAAAACTGTATTACAGATTCTGTCATTACACTTTCTTTATCAATATTTTATCATTATGTCTATGTGCATCGCTGAATATAAGAATTTTGAGACAGAGCAAAAAAGTTCACTGCACCCTCATACATAGCTTGGAGAGATTATGTAAAATACAAGTTTTTATAATGATCATCTTTTTTATGCTTTGTCTATAAAAGCCTCTTTTCAAGTTGCTGTCAGAGTTTTCAGCTATGCATCTGTCAACATAAGCAGATTTTCAGCAGCACTCCTGATTTACAAGCAAGTACAATTGAATGTTTTCAGCATCTTTCTGGGCAAATTTCAATATGCCTCTTGCAGTTGGCAATTACCTCTTCAGGTCTGAATGCTGACAGAGCACTGCACAGTGCCTGTACTGTAACTTGTACTTGCCTATATAATAAAAATATATATTGGCGTGAGGGAAATAAAACAGTTGATGAACAGCTGTGGTGGATGGATGATAAAACTCATTTAAAAGTGGATGTACTGTGAAAAACTGGTGCACTATTTAATCAACACATATGTACTTATCATATAAGGAAATATGGATCAGTCTTATAACTCAAACTCCTGTTATTGCAAGAGGTGAAGAAGTTGTGTGTCTCATCTTTACAAAAACAGAACTATAAAAAAAAAATACCATATCTTTATGGTGGATGTCATTTATTGTAATATTATGGCCTCTGGCTGAAATCATAAAGTAGTTTTAAAAAAATTTGATTACTTTTGAAAATGACCCACATTCTCTCATTTGGAGCCCAATAGGAAGTGTAAAAGTGGACAGTGTACAAAGCTTGTTTAAATATATGCTATGTAGTAGTAATACTTGGATCCAACAGAAAAATAGGTACTATAAATAATATACAGGTGTGGCTAGTGTAACATTCTCGTGGACTCAGCATTTCAAAGCAAACGTGACTTTATGGGTCCAATTTACAGATATGGACACCAAAACTGGATGGACCTCACAGCAAGCCACATCATTTGTCAGATAATTGCATTAAAATGCTTCACTTGGCACAAACATTGTAGAGATACATTTCACTGACTTGCATTAGTGGTGACCAAGTGAAATTTAAGCCTTAATAAAAATCATCCCAAACCAAGTGAGTTATAATGACAATTTCTAAAAGATTATACAGTTTTGAATCATTTGACCTTTAAGTGATATTGCACAATGTACAGTACACTTGTGTGTCTACTGGATATCTGAGCTTAAACTGTTGTTGTGCTTTGAAATCAAGTCCTCGAGACAGTTCTGATCTCTCTTGCAAAAGAGACTCTGAAAAATGTTTGAATAATTACCTGGCTCATATGAGGAGACTGTGGGCAATGTCCAGCAGCAACAGCTAATTTTTCTCCAATATGTTTAAAATATGCTCAAGGTATCTTTTATTTGCTATATTTGTCATGTTCTTGGAGTGTAGACGTGAGATACAGACTCAACGAATAAAAAGTGAGTCATTTATTGAAGCTGATATAAAGTCCAAACAACAAACATCCACAAAACCCAGCAGGGAGCACACACAGGGAGGTTAACAGACACTAAAGACTGAAGTGAAGGACTGGACTGTTTGTACACTTGAGGTAATCAGGAAACAGGAGGGTAATCAAATCTAGACCCTGAGACAAAACAGGAAGTAACACTAATTGCAAGACATAGGAGAAAGTGACTTCCAAAGTAAAACAGGAAATGATTAAGATGCATAAGTGAAACAGGGGTGCACAGAAACATGAGTGAACTTAACAGAGAAAGACAGGAGAATGATGCAGAGGGCAACTCTGAGGGGAGTGATTAACCTCCATACATACAAACAATACCTTGAAGTAAAATATCTCAAGAACTAAAGGTTCAAAATACTGAAGAGTAAATCAAGGTAAAACCTAAACAATAAGCAAAACTAAGAACCAGAGAACATCAAGTAATACACAAGAATTCAAACTCTAACAAAGTCAAAAACCCTGAGCACAGGGATCATGAGATTATTAGCTAATCCCCAAGGCAAGAAAATAAATCTATGCAAGCAGCAAGCAATATAAATAATTAAATCTTAAATCCACCGTGAACAAAATAACAGACTGTGTGTTGAATTTCTAAACATTTGAAATCACAATATAATCAAAATGACCACATTACACCTTTGTGGATAACAATATTTGAGACAAAATAACCAATTTGAGACGCTGCACTAGTCTTGTTTCCATCCAGTCCAATTTCTCTACCTGGCTTTTCTGTTCAGGGTCACCAAGAGGTCAGAAATATCTCCCAGCATGCACAGGAAGAAAGGCAGGAAAAATGCAACAGATAGAAAACAACAGTGACAGGTCCACAGTCATGCACGAAGCTAACACAAATTTACACCCAGGGGTTATTTTGAATTAAGGTTTGACTGACCAATGTGGGATAATCTTCCAAGGAAACACAAGAGTGCCTCTATGTAGACAATTACTGTTATCTTAATATTATTAGTTTCATTGTATCCCAGAATGGAACCAATGATTAGAGGACAAAAATGCCTGAAAATGACAAATATTCAAACAATTATCTCGCCATCTCATTTTTCTCTTTAGCTTTTTTCTCCCCATCTCACAACCTTCTTGTTACCTTCATTTCTACCTTCCCAATCTCCTCTGTCACTTTTTCCCCTCCATAGACACTGCAAATGACTGACAATCATGCCGATTAAACACACCACCTTTGACAACATTTAGGCTCCAGATCAATGCATAATTACCAGCAATTTAATTACCCATTTACACTGTGGGTAAACTGCTTCTTCTTTGAAAGAAAAAAACAACCACTACAAATGCTTTATGTGTACTGGCTAGAAAAGAACACTCAGAGCCAATTATGATCACATTAGTCTAGTCATGCAGGCAGGACATGATGATGGCTCAGCATGCTATGCTCGGAGTCTATTATTTACCAGGGTTGGGCTTTTATTTACTGCACACATTTATTTCTCTTCGTACAAATGCATTTGCTAACCTCACCCAAATACAACAAAATGCATGTTTCAGATTATGATGGTTCTTTGAAGACAAGATTAGAGAGAATTTGTCTGGCAAGGTGCAGACGGATGTTTAAATCCCAAACAGCCCCTTATATGTAGTGTTGCATTCGTTTTCCAGGGATTTTACTCCTTAAATTAAGATGTGAACATTTGTAATCCTGTTGGTTCAAAGAGAAGGGTTAAATTCTGATTTTTTTTTTTTCTGCTGTGGTGTCAGGTTTTTTTTCCTGTCAAACTAATGTGTGTGTGTGTGTGTGTGTGTGTGTGTGTGTGTGTGTGTGTGTGTGTGTGTGTGTGTGTGTGTGTGTGTGTGTGTGTTCGAGAAAGAGACAGCAAGAGAGTAATCTCAGGTATGAGTTTATAATAAAAAAAAGGAAGATGCTAATCAGCTTTTATCTACATCTAACAGCTAATGAAACATTAGAAAAAAATGGCAAAAACTTGATGGAAAAACTGTGATCCAAATTAAACTTTGACGGCTCTTTGAACCCTGGTTCTTCAAGGAGACCAGTGGCTTGTGGTCACTTTTAGAACTACTCAAAAGCCAGGTTTCATTGCTTAACTACCTCTTAAGAATCATTCTTTGTACTTTTACCTAGAAATGTTTTTCGAGTACATGAAGAGAGAACTTCATTAATTTCATACTGCACTTTAATGCTGACTTTTGAGATAATCTTTTCAAAGCAAAAGAGGAAGAGGTCGAGACATCTTCCCTTTTAGTCTCTCCTGGTAGATCTAGACCAGGGCTCTTCAACTCCAGGCCTCGAGAGCTCCTGTCCTGCAGGTTTTAGATGTGTCTCTGCTTCAACACACCTGAGTCAAATATAGAAGTCATTAGCAGGACTCTGGAGAACTTGACTTCATACTGACGAGGTAATTCAGCCATTTGATTCAAGTGTGTTGAAGCAGAGACGCAGAGGAAGAGCCCTGATCTAGACTCTCCCTGCAGTACTTACACTGGGTGCAGTGCAGTATAAGATAAATATTGCTACATGTAGCCATAATCCCTCTTGGAAAAAAAAAAAAAAAAAAAAATCAATTTAAGCTTCTCCTCTATAAGGATACATACATTCCCATACATTCTTTCTTTTAATTGGCCGACCCTTGCAAATCAAAAGGTCTGAACTGCACGTGGGTGGGGCATCTGTGTTTACAGCCAGAGCAGTGTGCCTGAGACAAATATATTAGAGATATCCCCTCTATGACATCATTCAGAAAATGACATAACTACATTCATTTGGTAAAAGCTCCAAACTCTATGAATAAGAGACACTTGGTATCTACCAAGGCCACCTCATGCCAACCCTGATACAGTTAACTGCAAAACCCATTTGACTGTGTGTGCACAGTTCTGACAAAGGTTTGTGTTTGATTGATAAAGCTGAAACGTGGCCATTGTGGCAACTTGCTTCTTGTATCTTGGTTTTGTGTGTAGTTTTGTCAGGCTTGTGAACAGGTGTGTCAATTTTTATTTACCTTCAAGAACTGTCTTCTGCCCTAACTCCTGCCCTTCAGAACCGCTCTGAAAGACCTCAAGCATAAAAAGACGGTGTCCATCAGAAAAACATCAAACAGATGACTGAAGAATGTGGCTAACATGCATATAGTGTACAAAGACTGTCAGGTGGGAAGAGTAGAGAGAATGATACAGGATCAGAGAAAAAAATAAATGTATACAAATGTTTCATATCTGCCCTGTTACAACAAAATCAAACTTTTTTACTCAGTGATTTTACCCTTATAAACTGGGAGAAAAAGAATGCCCAAAGGACTGCGTCAATTGCAAATTACTCTGGATATGTTATTTGAACAAGCCTCAATTATGATTGCAGTCATATTGGTTTTCACAGCCAAACCCATTTTTAAAAATTATTCTAGTCAAATTTATATGGTAATTGGAAAACATGAAAAAAATTCTTTTCTGTGTAAATAATGGGAAAAGAACAAGTTGGCTGTGTACATTACCTTTTCATTAAGCATGCAGATCCTGTAGCATCACAAGGGAGTTTATGGTTCACCAGATGGACTGATTGCATAATGCTTCTTTATTCTTTATTTTTATTATTTTTACAATACAGTAATAATGTCAGTCATTCCTGGAATTAATTTCTTACAGCCTTTGAGATCTGTATCCTGTCAAAACATGCTGTATAAAAAAAAGAAGCATGGATCAAGGAACGAAGTGAATTAATGAGGAATCAAGCATGATGGCTACACAGCTGAATCTTATAATAATTAGAACAGAGAGAAAAAGCTATCGATAACATAATATAAGACGGCCACTTTTGTGTGGACCTCATACACACCAGATCTGGCTTTATATATATATATATATATATATATATATATATATGAAAAATTTTTTAAACTTTCTGGTCATAATTCATTTGGACAGAAGTTCTACGCACAGCCATGAGGCAGAGGGTGTCTGGTTTGTTGGCCTCAAGATCCTATCTTTGGTTTTTGCTCTGCACCAGCTTGCTGTGGTGAAAAGACTGCAGAGCATGAAAGTGAAACTGTCGATTTATCAATCTATGTTCCTACCCTCCCCTATGGTGACCAGCTCTGGGTAGTTACCAAAAGAACGAGATAGGGTGAGGAGCTGGGCTCAAAATGGAGCCACTGTTCCTCCAAAGGAGCCAGCTGAGGATGCCTCCTGGGCACCTCCTACGTAAGGTGTTCTGGGCAAGAGGAGGCCCCCTGGGGCAGACCCAGGATATGCTGGAGAGATTACATCTCTTGGCTGGCTTGGGAATGCCTTGGAAGAAGGTGGCCAGGGAGAGGGAGCTCTGGGCATCTCAGCTTAGACTGCTGCCTCCGTGACCTGGACTCGGATAAGCGGCAGAACATGGATGGATGGACGGACGGACGGATAGTTGAATGGACCAGGGACCACAAGGCTTCACTTCTATGGGAAATTCTGAAAAATGGTAATCACTTTTACTTCCAAAAAACAAGCCATATGTACTGTTCATGCATTAGGTTGAACATTTCTGTTATCCCAAGTATACAATATTTTCTAAACTCCATTATTAAGTATGTCAACTTTAAGTGAAATATAAAATTGCAATATGAGGAAAAAAAACCCTTTTTGAAAAACTGAGCAATTTTTTGTGAATTCAGTTATTCCAACTGCATAGTGAATCCACTTGAGGAAGCTAAACCTGGAGCCACTGCACTACCATTAGTAAGAAGTCTTTTCCTAAAGTTTGTTAACTCCACCAATAAAGGATTAAAACAAAAACAAAAAAAAAAAGCCATCCCTCATTTCAGATTGGTCAATCACCCCATCAAGTTAATCTCCTCTTGCCCCCCTGGATCACCAACAGCATGGCTGCTATTTTTAGATCGCTCCCTGGAAGTCCTGTTCTGACCACTTGAATTTCTGCATCTGCTTTGGGCTCTTGAACTTCTCCAGTTTGTCAAAACAGCAACAATCCAACTTGAATTTATTTCTGGGAAAAGGATGGATCTGGTGAGCATTGATAATGTTGGTGTGGTACAACCCCCCCCCCCCCCCCCCCCCCATTTTTTTAATGCACAGTCAGTTTGACATATAAGTTAATGTTTGCTCTGTGTGCAAATGACTACAAATAGCAGGAGTGCAGGAAGAGTTCCAGAAGGAGACAACACTGAAAGGGAGACCATATGTCATGAAACGCTGTGGCAGGCAGGATGGAGGACCACCAAAGCAGGACTTCAGAGACAGACTTAATTCAAAATTGTCAGCTTTACTGCTGGAAAATACAAGGAAAACAGAATTGGATGGAGCCAGCAGCATAACCCAGAAAACACACTGAACAAGGCTCGGACAGAGGGGCACGCAGCAGGGGGGCAACACTATGACAACATCACAAACAGAACCAAGTGAAAACACAGACAATAAATACGCAGCAGGTAATGGGCAAATGGAAAACAGCTGGGAGGGAAACACAGGAAGCAAAACTAAACCTAAAGCACAAGGACCAATGACATACCAAAATAAAACAGGAAGTAACCTGCCACGGTACACACAGACTTGACACTCAGGGAGACTGACACACAGAGGAATCTAAACATAACTAACCAGAACCCGACAACAACACAGACTGACATAAGATGTGGAAGCAAGTAAAGACAGAGACAGAAACATAGAGGAGAACAGAGACACGGGAAGACAAGAACACATGCAAACCAGAATAACCTAGAACCACAACAAAAACAGAACTACACAAAAGGAACATAAAACACTGGGCCACCGGCCCAGGACCATGACACCATACCTTGTTCAAATTTGGTCAAATACACTTTATGATCACTCACTGGTTGATTCATTGATTATTATTGGTAATTTGTGAGTTTTGTCAAAAACTGTTTTGAAAAATGTCACATTTTAAAATCTTCACTTGTGTGAACTAAGGTTAACTTTAATAAGATACAGGATGGAAAACTATGTCACTGAATAAAATTGATGAACCTACATTTATATGTCACTATGTTTGGAATAAACCCTGAACAAAAGGGAAACACAGAGAGCAGTGAGAATCAAACCTTCATCTTTTTCTGCCTTCAGATTCCTGCTAGCTCCACTGAGGTGTGATGCTCTTTCTTTCTGTGTTAAAAACTCTATTGTCAGCATTTCTGTAGACAGACTGTTACATTACTGATCTGAATACATTTTATGTCTCCATGATCTGTGACTGTGACCCCGACACAGTCAAAGCCCACCGACTCTTCAGCACCATTCAAGCAATCTGTGACCCCCCCCCCACCCCCACCCCAAAAAAAAAACAAAAAATCCTTCTTTGACAAGTACAACTTTGACTTTTTGGATCTTCTGCAAGACTGAATACTTGCTTTGAGCTCCTGTTTGCTTCTGTCACATTTCATTTAGATGTCTTTATCAAAGATGAGAGCTGTATTCTGTTATCCTGTATTTACTTGGAAAAACCCACTTTCAAAAGTTTATCGCTGGTTACATTTATGTCAAAATTTGATATTTACAGAATAATGCAGGGCCAAAAGTAATGACAGAAAAATACATGTGTTGAATAAGACCACCACTTTGGTAGAGACTGAAACACATAAATGACTACTGAGTGATTACTAATGATACTTTGTACAGACATTTGTGACTCCTGCTGACTCCTAATTAATCCTGCTGGTACAGGTGAGTTTCTGGCTTTTTCATGTAGCATCATTAAATTGTTATTTTCATAATATTGAGTGTGACAGGAAAGATCAAAACATGGGTCTCCATATTTCATTTGGTGTCTATCCTTGCATCAGCATTACACTCAAAACCTCTGGAAAGACATTTTTTCTTTCACCACCTTGATTAAAATTATTTTACCTTTTCACAGGTATTAGAATCTATTCCAGTTAACAGATTCCCATTTAACCCCCCACCCCTAATGTTTCTTCACATGGACTCTCATGACTCCTGTAAACGTAAAATAATTGTGAGATTATCCCAGATTATCCCAGATCATGGAGCTATAAACACAAGTTCAACAAACTCTGAGTCTAACCATAAACCCTGAGTTAATTGATTCTGAAATCGGCAGCTCCGAGTTTTCAGTTCCAGAAAAGCTAACCAGCATTAGTTCAATCAACTCTGAGTATGTACACTCTGGTTTAAGCATAGGCATGAATAAGATAAAATCATTAGTGGAGCTCTAATACAAGGATTCACCATGACAACAGGAAAATAAAGAGCCACCATTTTAATCCAGTTATCCGAGGACTATAAATGTCAGTGTGCACTATGATGTTAAAAACAGATCCAGGTAAAGCAATATTTTACATTTGATTTTTAAATGTAACTATTAAGCTGTAACCTGATAAGGACAAAATGCAGATGACAGCAGCTGCAGAAAAGACAGTTTAATTATGATCTTCTGATATCTGTCAGACCCAGTAAGACTGATTTTGATCATTTGCAGTGGAAAAGATGTCAAGGATCCGACTTAAATCTTTCAGACACCTATTTAAAAATGTTGCATTCAGTGACTGCATTTCAAAATGTCAACATATTTCAACATGAAAAGCAATCCGAATACATCCAGAGTGTCTGCAGTCAGAAATACTTTAAGCTTCATTTAGTCCAAATTTAGAAACTGAAAGTCATTGAAGAGTCATCTTCACTCAGAAATATTCACATCATCTCCGACATGACGCCAGTGGTGTGACATATTTTCCATCAGATCACAACAGAGAGAAACCTTGAGCAGGGACTCTGGTCTCACAGCAGTTTGGGGACTGGTCACAACCTCTATTGATTTCTGTTACTCAACATTTTTTTCTTTCTTTGTGTGTGTGTGTGTGTGTGTGTGTGTGTGTGTGTGTGTGTGTGTGTGTGTGTGTGTGTGTGTGTGTGTGTGTGTGCGCACATTAAATTTGGCAACTGTTGACAAAAAAGTATGTATGAAAAAGATGTTTTGTGTAACACCTTGCACAGCATTTCATATGACAAATACCTTCTCTACATTGAGGGAGAGTGGTGTAGCACACAACATGCTGTTGGTGTATTTCTCAGAAGCAGGGCAGTGAGTGAGGTTCGAGCTGAGTGAAGGATGAAAGAAGCCAAGTGCAAAGTGTGACAGGCTTGAACGTGGAGCTGACACAAATGCAGGTTTATGCATTCATGCAGACCACAAAGTAACATGTGTTTATTGTACAGAGGAAATATACACAGGCAGCAAAGAGGCAGGCGAGAGGAACCAAAAACAATTCATGAGACTGAGAGGAGATTGGGTATTTGAGTACAGGTTTTACAAACATGCTCAGGAAAAATAACAAAAAAATTAAAGCTGAAAAAGTAACAGGAATTGCAAAATAGAACAGGAAAATTTTCGAATCTGTTTGGATCATCACATAAAGTGGTCCTGAAAGAAAATCTAATCCAGAGTGTAGAGAACCTGAGACTGGGATGCCAGATCACCTTTTAGCATGACTGGGATCTAAAGCTAATAGGCAAAAACAAACACTCGAGTGGCCTCAGGCTAAGACTCTTTCCTTGAGTGACCCAGCCAAAGCGCAGACTTAAACCCTATATGTGGGATGACCTGAAGATGGTAGTTCACAAACACTTTCCGTCCAATGTGACGGAGCTTGACAGGACTTTCCAAGAAAGGATAAACTGCCTAAGTCATGTTAAGAGAAAAAAAGGAAGGAAGTGGTTCCCAGATGGAATGCAGAGATACATGTGTGCAGAGAGGAAAGTCAAAGAGGCATGGCTTGGGATTTTGTGACAGCTACACATTAATATTGCCATGTACACAAAAAAGTTCTGAAAAAAATAGTTAATTCATGTCTCAGTACTTTGTACTCATTCTCTACCCATAAAGATCATTAAAAGAAACTTAAAATCTTAAAGGAGAACCCAGTGGTTCTGCACAACATCCAGATGACAGAAAATGCAATTGGTATGACATATCAAAAGGTCTGACTGACCTTAACAGGGGGCAAGTCACATAACCTACCACCTGAGGAAAAGAGAAAACTTAGAGGACTGCAAGACAAAATTGCATCATCTGTCAGGGGAGATTTTGGCCACTGCTAGCATTGTCCCAAGATAAAGAGGCACCAAATGTCTGACAGAAACATGGCCTTTCAAAACAGCGCTGATGTGAATATGAAAAGGCAGAAAGTATCTGACAAGGTGACAGCAGCAAGGCATATGCTAGTAGAGGAGTCAGAGTCATGTAAAATTAAAAAAAAAAAAAAAAAACATGAAGCTATCATGTTAGGAGACCCAGGACACGCTGGGGAGATTATATCTCTCGGCTGGCCTAGGAATGCCTTGGGGTCCCTCCGGATGAGCTGGAGGAGGTGGCTGGGGAGAGGGAAGCCTGGGCTTCTCTGCTTAGGCTCCTGCCCCCACGACCCAGTCCCGGATAAGTGGAAGAGAATGGATGGATGGATGGATGGCTGGCTGGCTAACATGTTAGGTCAAAATAATGAAAATTAGCAGTCAGAATTGATGACGTGGTGGCTACTTTTTTCCAAAATATGATTATCAGCCTTGCAATTTTCACTTGTCTTTAGCTGTGCTTACGACACAAAAGTCACGCTCCTGGGTCCTTTTGACCCTGTGTGTTTCGTTTTTGCTTTATTTTGTCTGTTCTGGGTTTCTTTTGTTGTGTGGTTTGGTTATGTTTTAATTTCTAGTTCCTTGTGTTTTCAGGTGATCTGTGACAGGTCTGCGTCTTTGTTCCCTTGTCTCACTTCCTGTTTTATTTTGATAGTCATCTGGTCCCTGTGTGTTGTGTTCAGTTTTGCTTCCCCTGGTCTCCAATGTAATTATGTTCAGCTGTGCTCCTCACCTGTTTCCACTCCCCTCATCAGCCCTTTTGTTATTTAAGTCCTGTGTTTTCTCTGCCTGTTGTAATGTCCTTGTCATTGCTTCATTGTCACTGATTGCCTGCTGTGTGCTTCCTGTTTGTTTGCCTGGTATCTGGAATTAAGTCTAGTTTATTTTTGTTCTTAGTTTTTGCCAATGGTCCCATCCAGTCCTGTTTTTGGTTTGCACTCCTGCTAATAAAGCTGAGTTTAACATTTTACATCTGCCTGGCATATCCTGCACTGGGGTCCTCTTCCTGTCTGCCACAGCCATTCCATGATACAAAAAGTTTGAAAACTGCTGCATCATTTCATACTCAGGTGACATGAAACAAGACACTTAAAGAAATTCATGTAGCAGATTGGCAGGTCTATAACACCACCCATCCTTTCTCTTCCGGTTATCCTGTTCAGGGTTGTGGCGGGGCAGGGCTGGAGCCTATCCCAGCTGTCATAGGGTGAGAGGCAGGGTACACCCCATACAGGTCATCAGCCTGTTGCAGGGCCAACACAGAGAGACAGACAACGATTCACACTCATTCACACCTATAGGCAATTTAGAATCACCAATTAACCTAACCCCAGTAACTGCACGTCTTTGGACCGTGGGAGGAAACTGGTCTATAACACTTTTCTGAAAAACACCATCACTTATTCAATTGACTGCCAGAGGTCAGCTATGTAATCTGGTTTATTTTATTGCCAATGATTAGAATGGATGCCAAATCTGAAGCAAGAAATGGAAAATGAAAATTGTACCAGTCGCTTTATCGGACAACTTTTGAAGCAAGTGTCTGTTCACATAAATGCATATACCCTAAATGAAAGAGTACTAATCTAACATGTTGCTTGTGTGTCACTAAAGTTTCCATTTTATTAGTAATTATTGTGATAAATTTAGGCTTGTACATTAAGTACTCATGTCATACCTGAATAAAAATCATGAACAAGCATAATTTTTTGTACACTTCTTGTGTGCAAGAGAGAAAAACATTAACCAAGTAGAACAGGATTAGAACATAGACAACAGAGTGAGTAATTCGAAATGTCACCATTTTGTAAGATGAGGGTTGAAATGATCAACCATCAGATCCTGGAGAAATCCTTTGTTACAAAATGTTATCCAGTCACAAGGTTTTATTTCTAAGAGAGGTTCACAAAGCTGAGTAAAACACAAGAATTCAATTCTTATGAAAGAAATGTAACAAGGCCATCTAGTTGTTTAAAAGAACCTTCAGAGCAGTGTTTTGTTTGCCTCCACAAAGTTTAAAGGACTTCCAAAATCCCCTCAGAGTTAAATTAAAACTAATGTTCCTGCTTTGTAGTGTGGGTATTGTTCAGTATCTCACTTTCATTAGTGTTTTACCTGGCAGTTCTTTCAAGCTTTGAAAATACGCTTCTTCTTGAGGGTAATTATCACTGCCACAGAATCAAGTCTTAAACATAATACTTGCACAACAAAACCACAGTCAAATTGCTTAATGATCCCTCATTCTTAGTTAAACAAAGTGAGAAGAAGCATAAAAGGCACACACTGAGGCCAGATGCATTAAAACAACATATTTCAGAAAGTTGTGCATGCTTGGGTGTTTTTTCCTTGTCCACATTGAATCAATAATTCCAAGTTAGCATCTCCAAAAGGGAAAAAAAAATAGTGAATGGATTGTTTAAAGTAATAAATAAAGCCTGGCTCTTCTGTGACAAAGCCGTTCATCCATCCATTTTCTTCCGCTTATCCAACTCAGTGTCACAGGGGGGTTAGAACCTATCTCTGCTGCTACAGGGCGAGAGGCAGAGTACACCTTACAGGTCACCAATCTGTTGCAGGGCTAACACAGAGAGACAGACAACCATTCACACCCATTAACATGGGAGAAAATTCAAATTCCACACAGAAAGGCTGGCAGCCAGATTCAAACCCAGGACCTTCTTGCTGTGAGGCAGCAGTGCTAACCACTATACTGCCCCTGTGCCAAATCCTTAACTGCGTAATTCCTGTCTGATTTGTTTTTCAAAAACCAAAACATTGAAAAGTTTTTGCTATTTGTGCGCAGATACACAAAAGCCAGTGCACACTGGAGTTGTCAAGTAGGTAATCTGTCGCTTGCTCATAACTAAGTGAATTATCGTTTATAACGATTTTCTGTCATTCTAGTGTTCATCTCCACCTTATCATAGAATCCTTGATTCGATCTAGGAAACCACGTACCAATGATCTAAGGAGGCATTCACCTTTTAACATTTCTTGTGTGAATCAAACAACCAACCACCAGCCAACAACTATCTTCCTAAAGAAAAAAGAAACCATGACTAAAGCTACCTGACTTATAACCTCAACTAGACTCGGGATGTCAATAGTCCTGAGTCAGCATTCTTTACAGTGGTGCTAGACAAGCTGAAGAAGTATTGGAAGCTAATCATTCCCTCTGAGAGAAATCTGACCTACTTCAAACGAGTGCTGGATCTGAACCAGAGGTATTGCATCGTGTGACAGGTAAAGGAGGCAAGGTATATGCTAATGGGGTAGAAAGAGTCTTACAGCTTTCATGCTGGATTTTGATTCTAATGGACTGTCAAGAACATAAAAAAAAATCAACAATAATTACATAGACCTAACATGAATTTCTTACCAACTACTCCTAGTGCACCATCTAAGTTTGTCTCATTTTGTGTCAGGGGCCTTCACTTTCATTCAACTTTGAGTGTTTATACCGAGAATTTTGCATCGGTCATTATGCACACATTGTATGCTGCATACTTGCTTAAAGAGGACTTCTAAGAGCAGAAACAACTCATTCAGTTATGCTGTATTTCTTACTGTGGCACGAGGAGATGTGCCATATATGCACAAACATTTGGGTGCTTTTTTTTGTTTTTTTTTACAAGGTAAAACGAGGTCAGTGGATCAGGTAAGTGTCATGCCAGTGTGGGAGTGCACAGCTTTATTTTCCTTTTTGGTTGTAGGTTTGGCAGACAAGGATCAAGGTTTTTGCAGCTACACTAAGTTTATTTCATTTATTTATTATTTACCTATTTAGTTTAATTAAAAGGTTGACAAAGACACTTCCTGTGTCTCGGTTGCACAGCCTGCATGTCTCCTACTTAAATATTTAAATTCCAAAAGCATTAATTTCTTCCCCCTTCTGAGATAACACAGAAATGTGAAACCATATAACACCCCCCACTGTAGGTATTATGTACCAATTTTTTGCAGTTATTCTTCTGTCTTATATAAATGGATAGTCCATCCATTCATCTATTGTACACTGGTTCGGAGCTGCTTTTCATTTTTATCATGTTGTTTGTTTATGTGAGTCTTGTGTTTTGTAATTGGCTCTTTGGAGACTTGAAATGGAAATAAATCTGCCCAAAAAGCACTTTAAAAACAACAGGAGTTGACCCAATGTGCTACATAAATAAAGTGGCTCGGCTTGACCTGCAACAACAGCAGTAATGAAGAAGTTAAGTTGTCAGTTTTCATCTATATTTTTGTTGTTTGTTTTTTAGGTAAGATTTGACAAAACAAGTATTTAAAATTAAAATTTTAGTGGATTTATTAGTTCTATGAATGAGTTCATTCATGAGATAATTTCATTAGAATAAACTAATAAAGGGTACAACAAATAACTCAACAGCTAACACGTCTAAATAATTAAATTTTTACAGAAGACCATTCTGTAAAATGAAAAAAAATGCATTTTGGAAAATGGGTGGTATTAGTTATCTATAGAGTTATTTGTTGTACCCTTTGTTTATTAAATTAAAAATTTTAAATACTTGTATTGTCAAATCTTACTTTGGATAATGGGTGGTATTAGTGAGCAGCACGGTGGCGTGGTGGTTAGTACTGTTGCCTCACAGCTAGAAGGTCTGGGCTCTATGTGGAGTTTGCATGTTCTCCCCGTGTTTGTGTGGGTTCTCTCCGGGTACTCCGGTTTCCTCCCACAGTCCAAAGACAGCGATTCTAAATTGCCTATAGGTGTGAATGATTGTCTGTCTCTCTGTGTTAACCCCATGACAGGCTGGTGACCTGTACATGGTGTACCCTGCCTCTCGCCCCATGACAGCTGGGATAGGCTCCAGCCCCCCATGATGCTGAAAAGGATAAGCAGAAGAGAATGGATGAATGGATGGGCGGTATTAGTTATGCTAAAATAAAGATGGCATAAAAACAGAGTGCTCACTATAAAGCAAACTGAACAGCTCATTGGTTCACAGCTGGCTACACAAACATAATAAACACATTTTAAATAAATTTAGTTATTGTAAAATTAGAACAGTCAAAGTTTATCATCTCATCCACGTTTGTCTCCAATCATCAGACCTGCAGCCTCTCATTCAGTACCCACACTGCTCCGCCTGCAGCCCTTCACCTTCTCAGCTCTGCTGCTCAGCCCTGTTTGTGCATACTGTCAAGGGAATGGGTGTCTGGTGTATCGGAGAGGTCACATGCGGTGCCGTGCGGCCTCTTGCCTCTCCTTTTTAATTAGATTATAGTCATTATGATTCACATATCATTATACACATTATACACACAGGACCTTAGGGGGCAGGTATGTTACCCAGAGGTTGATGAGGTGGTGCGGCTGGTGTGGCCCCACTCATCTCTTCACTACTGTCTGCCCCACAATTTTATTTGTACCTTAGACATTGAGGGTTTTTTGGGGGGCGGAGTGGATGAGCACTGATGACCAGTGGTCAGGTGCTTGTGTCACATCTGTCCCCTCAATTTCAACAGCACGTCACTGATAAGTTGGGGGAGGGGCGGGCGGGTCATCCTACACCCCTATTTCCTAAATCTACCCTTGGGTGGGAGCCGGATGGTGGTGGCTTCCTGGGGTCGCTGCTGGCCCTGGGGGGGGGTCCATTCAGCCCCCACTTTAGAGGGTGAGCAGATGTAGATGAGTGTGTGTCTTTGTGTATTTGCTGGACCTGGGTCTGGGGACTTGTTGTGCCCTGGCCTCCATGTACAGAGTCAAGGAGGGCTGGCGTTACCCCTCCCTACTGGTCGCAGTGCATTCAGATCATAATTCTGATTGCAAACCATGCCAGACAAGAGAGGCTTTAAAAAAAGGGCTGTAGTCAACATGATTTATGATGGGATTATATATGAAATAAAGAAATGACCTGTTTTGCAAGTATCTTTATGACTCTGTTATTGTTCCCACTCTGTGTTATACATTAAAATCAGTCCCTTTTGGCCACTTAAAATATCATAGAACTGTTGTTGCAAATTCTGCTGCCCTCTTGTTCAGATTTCTCCTGAAAAAGACATTTCTTAATGTCACAGAGTTTTTACCTCAATAAATAAGAGCTATAAAAGTCACTTTGCTGAAAACTGATTGCAGCTTGTACCTTGTGACAGGAATGTTGTTTCTGTCTCAAAATGACTTGATATCATTCATCATGAGAGATATGTTTGAGATATGTTTGGCAGATTTTAGACCAACAAGTTATTTACAACAGTTTAAATACTGTAAAGTGTGCTGACATTGCATTTTTGTGTGATTCTCGAGCTGCATGATGGCACACAAGCAGGCGATACAAAGGGTCATTTACATCGCCCAGAAAATCATTGGCCATCCTCTTCCCTCCCTGAAGTACCTCTACAGCACCTGCTGTCTCAAAAGCGCACACAGGACACCGGGTGTTTAAGCTGCTGCCATCTGGCAGGGGATTCAGGCCGCTGAGGTCACAGACAAATACACTCAGGGACAGCTTTTACAAAAGGACAATAGCTCTAATTAATGCAAATACCGGACCTGATCCTTTGATTTCTGCAGACATATTTTATCTCTGCTCATATAGGACATTTTATTTGTGCCTGTAGTTTATTCTGCATGTTATTTATTGTGATTACTGCTTGCCTTTCTTTTAGCACCGATGTGGGACAGTTTTCCAATTTTGTTACTATTGTACTATTATTATTTATACTACTGTGCAAAGTATGACTGCACTTACAATGAAGAGATAAAGCGAAAAAGATAAATCACATTTTTGGCATGATCCACTGATCCCTGAAGTAATTATTCAACTTTTATCTAACTACAGTCCAATATATAATTTAGCAATCACATCTAGCTGACTTTGGCTTATTTTTCTGCAGGTATGAAAAATGCTGAAGTCACAGCCTTCATGTCAATGTGTGTAAACAATAAGTATTGTTAGGCAACATGGTCCTACACAACTATAAATTTACTATTTGATGAAAAAAATCCATTTAGGAAAAGCCATGTGAGCAATTAAATTATTTTTTTTAAAGGCCAAAGGGTCGAAATGGTCACCTTCGCAGTTCTAGAGTTAATATATTTACAAATGTAAACTTAATGTGTGACTTCAGCATTGTATCGTACCTGCATTTTTTGGGGGGGTGATTTGTTTGCAGCAAGAAATTCTGGGAAACAGAGATGAGTAACATGCAGCACAAGTCCTTGGTTTGAATCTTGGGATGTCGACAATGACCCCTAGACGTGGATGATTCCTGATCACATCCTTTAAACTCACAGGAGCTTCTCTTGTCTAAGACCCTGTCTGTAGGTGGAGGTCACAGCTCTCTCTGTTGTATTGTACTTACTATTGCTGTCTGGGCCCTAATCAGTTATTCTTGCAATCCATCTTGTCCTGTCTCACAAAAAATAGGTTATGGGAAGATTATAGGTTATACAGTTATGGGCTATAGGAAGGTTACAGGTTATAGGGTTCATCAGTATCATTCCACATATCAGATTTTTTTTTTGTATTATGAAATGTGTCAAAAATAATTTGTGCCCCATTGTTTGCATTCTACACATAAAACCCACTCCAAAGTTCACAAAAACTGTTTGTAGACAGTTTGTAGTTTGTATTTACCTCCAATTTTTCGATACAACAAGCAGATAGCATAAAAAACCTGCAGGTTTTACAAAAGCTGGGACACAGTAGCCTTATCAGTAAATGAGGCCACTACCTAAACAGACAATATGTATTCAAATATACTGTATAAGTAGCCCCACATTGTGCCATACCAGCAGAACTCATTAACATGACCACAAATTAAATAAAGGCTGCAAGTGCTGCAGTGGGAGAAATAAAATGGTCAATTTATATGCAAATCTCAACCTTTTACAGAGAAGAGGCAAAAATAAAACTCCTTTCCTCACAAATATTTCTGCATTACATGTAATGATGTACACAGCGTAATTTGCTTGCCTGTAGGTAGAGTTTTTGTGCGTAATCATTAGGCATTCCTAAAAATGTCAACCACTCCAACTTTCCACCCATGGTAATGTGAAAGTCACTAAATAACCTTTCAAAATGATTTAACAATATTTATGAGTTAGCGCAAAGATATAAAGGGGATTTCTCTCTGTATTTTGAAAGTGCAACACATTAGAAGTGCAGTGTAGCAAAGCCAAAGCTTTGTGTACAAAAGGGTACAGACTGTGAGGTCCTCTCTGGGTCAATTTCACAAATGAACAAGACAAAACAGACTTGTTTCTGGTGGGTGTTGGGCTCTGGCAGGGCTGCAAGTGGCAGAAGGCTTCCACATTGGCCTCAGAATCTCATCTAATTTTGTGGATGATGTGGTCCTGTTGCCTTCATCGGGTAGTGGCATCCAGCTCACACTGGAGTGGTTTGCAGCTGAATATGAAGCAGCAGGTATGAGAAATAGAAAGTATGAAGCTATTGTTCTCAGACAGAAAGGGGTGGAGTGCCCACTCTGAGTCAGGATGAGTTGCTGCCCCAAGTGTGTGTGTGTGTGTGTGTGTGTGTGTGTGTGTGTGTGTGTATAATAATAAATTAATAAATATAACATCGCTACTTCACGGATTTTCACCTATTCCGGGGGTCTCTGGAACGTAACCCAGTGAGGGATCACTGTATATCTCTCGGCTGGTCCCTGGATACGTTGGAGGAGGTGGCTGGGGAGAGGGAGGTATAGGTTATTCTATGCTCTTTGCCTTAAATTATAAAGCTTCTTAAGGCAACTATTTGTTTGCAATCTGGCACTAAATAAATTGACTTGAACTGAATTGAATTTGGGTTTCTCTGCTTAGGTTGCTGCCGCCATGACCTGGTACTTGATAAGTGGAAGAAGATGGATAGATGGAACAAGGCAAAAAACAGTATTTAGCTTTAAATTAGCTTTGTAGGCAATTGGTGGCTGCTTGTGTGCCACTATTATTAATACTGAATATTGTGAATGAGAAAATGTCCTTACTTTCTTTTTAACAATTTTAATGTGCATCAAAAAGTACAAAAAGTAGCTGCACGATAGTCTATTTTCAATTTGTTTCCTAATAAGTACCAAGATGACAAGGGAAGCCATTTCTGTAGAATATCCCCAGAGAGGGAAAATCTTACAAAGTACTGATGTGAAAGTGTTGCCATGTCCTTGTGAGCAGCTACGTTGTTGTGTTTGAACAACCACAACTGCAGTGGACAATCCTCCATGCTAATTACATGCTACAGTATGCTGGTAGCACTCCAGACTTTCCTCAGTACAGTCCTCGTCCTCATCAGATTCAGACTCTGAAGAAACTAAGAGAAGAGAGGTTCAGATGTTTGCTGGCTTAAGAATGCTGGCGATCAATGCCCACCCCTCAGCTCTCTCTGCTCTGTGCAGGCACTTGAGGTCCTTACATCTAGGGTCAAGTGCTGAGGAAATCTTCTTGTTCTGCTTGTTTTGTTCTCAGCTGTCTCTGTCAGTGTTGAAGGTCTGCTTGAACTTAAGGATGTAGGTGGGTCATCCTCTTGAGTCTTCTTACAACTGAGACAATAGCCCACTTTGGCCCCACATGATACAGACTTCTCTCCTCCAAGGAGTTCAGTAAAGTATCTGCACTATTCAAATCAATTAACTGCAAGGGACCTATTCACATTTCTATGAACTCCCCCACAAAAAGCAATACTGAACATCATTTAGTTGGATGTGCAGATTGAATGAGGCAGTCATATTCTGCCATAACTAGCCTTTATTTTAGCAGAAAACACAATCTACATGCTAATTCATATTAGTAGCATTAGCATTTAGTTGCTTAAATATAACAACATGTAAGCTGGACATCTTCTTGTCCAAGTTGCTCAGAGAATTTTTCAAAGTCATAACCCCATGGTTCCTTAGCATAAAGCAATGTATTCTATCTGGCCATGTCCCAGACTACTTTAAACAGGCATGTGTCCAGCCTCTCCTTAAGTAATCGGGTTTAGACCCAACACTTCCCCATAATGACCTCTGCTTTCAGAAATTCTTGCAACAATGGTGGAGAGTCAGCTCTTAAAGGTAGCAGCGACATATTTCCTCAATTTCAGCCTGGCTTAAAAAACAAAACAAAAAAACCATCAGAAATAACTTTTTTAATGAGTACAGATGCAGGTTATCATTTTACACACAACTGACCACATGGCGGTATGGCACTGAAATCGGTCTCATCCTGCTTATCAAACAGAGTATTCAGAGTTGGTGTTGACAGTTTTACTTTATCAAATAGCATGTGAGGTAACACAGGGATTTGTCATTGGACCTACTTTGTTTAGTATATATCTGTTGCCACTTGCCTCATGTAATCTGCATTCATAAGAAAGTGCCCTGACATTGCTATGCTGATGATTGCCAATTGTAGGTCTCATTTATTCTGGATGAAAAAAATCTAGAGTCTCTGCATTCCTCCATCACTGCCATTAAAGACTAGAGGACATCTCATTTCTTGCAAATTAACTTGACACAACTAAAGTCTTGTTATTGGTCATGATCATGTTGCTAACAGTTACTTTCCTCCGTCGATAACTAAAGCAATTTCCTACAAATCTGGACATTATTTTTGATCAAAATCTCATTTTAAACAAGCATGTCAGGGGTCTTGCTATACAGATATTAGAAATATCAGTTATTTCCCTAATGAGTGAACACCACATCCCACCCTTATTTCCTCTTGATTAGATTATTGTAAATCATTGTATACATGCTTAAATGCAGCGGTCTCTTGCCACTGTGCAGTACAAAACACAGCAGTAAACACTTGATGTAGGGAACACATTACTCCAGCCCTCACAGAATTACACTGGCTTCACATTCACTCCAGAATTCAATACAAGATTTTATTTACTATATGATACGGCTCCACTTTATATTTCAGAGCTCTTAACACCTTATTCCACACACATGTCCCTCAGATTGGAGAATCAGTCGGTGCTACATTTTCAGCGGTAGAGGCTTAAATCAAAGTGGGATCATGCTTCTACTGTTTTAACACTGTGGAACAAGCTGCCTCTTACTATTAGATCAGCTCAGTGAATCAATAATGATCATGTGTATAATTCTGTATAATGAATCCTTTTACTTCAGGTACTCCAAGTATATTTTGATGTTAAAATGTGTGTAATATTACTTAATCAGGAGGATTCCTTTTACAGAAGGATCATAATTAAAATATTTATTAAAAAGAAAAACAATTATCAGGTCTTTTGAAGTGCCACTTCTCTTATAATACATCTGTATGAGGGAAAAGAGCTGCAGTAAAATCTACTGAGTTTAAATCCAAGGCCTTGAAGTTCTTCCCCTTATAAATATAACATATAACTCTACATTTTTTTTCTCCTTAAATATTCATGGATCTATGATTTTGCAAATTAGTACTAGTTCCTATAATCACCTCACTGCTGCTCACCTGCATTAAGGTGCCCCTGCTGACATCTGAATCTGCTCAAACACTAAAGACGAAGAAGTCTACAGGTGTGCATCCTAGTCATGCATTTCATGCATTGCTCTTAGCAACATAACAGTAAGAAACAATCATGCATAACCATGTTATCATGCAGCTAATCATGTTAACGTTAGACAAAGTTTAACATTTAAACATTTAGTGCAAATTCTTACCTAGACACTCAAGTAAAATGCTGCCTTGAATCAATAATCCTGTTTCCCATTATTTCTTCTCCTTTTTTAAGGATATTTGCACTGTATTTTTTCCTGCCACACTTAACATGCTTGAGAATCTCCTGTACAGACATGGCCTCTCACAGTTTGTGGTGATTTTTCTGTAGTTTTGAAATTTCTTTTCATTAAGTGGCACAGAAAAGCTAATGATCATATAAAACATTATGGAATTAAGGGTGCAGAGATCAGCGCATGATTGCGAATCCCATACTGTATGACAAAGTAGATATAAATATAGAAATGGCTCTGAGTACTGCAACTGAACACCCACAAACTGATGCTTTTCTCAGGAGGGAAGTTATAACAAAGTTACTGAGATTTAATATGATGTTGTTGTTGGATGTGCGTTACAAATGTGGGGAAATATGAGACGATAACAAACCCTTCCTCTGTCAAAGACAACACACATGACGCCTTTCGCATTTGCAGTAGGACTGAGGGTGTTAAAATGCGTTTTTGTCCTTTACATTCTTCTGCCTACGTCAGAGCACAACAGCACCCCGGGGCATGACCTCAAAGTCGAAGCAGGGGACGTCACCCACCACTCCTTGTGAGGGAGATATTTTTTTTTCTCTTGCACCGAAATTGAGTTTGGCTCCAAAGCTTCTCTATAGGGCTGCACACCCTAATGGATGTCCTACAGTGTTTAACAAGCACAGAAAGAAGCGTGGAGGGGAGCAGAGAAGCACATTCCTTCTGGAATAGCCCTCAGAAGTAAAATCACAGGAACTTATTCAGATACCCTGTGTGGTAGCGCTTTGTGTCTGAGCCCATTGTTCTTGGCATTTTCACAGACCACTTCCTGCAATTGTAAAAGACCATCAAATACAATATGCTGAGAAGATGTAAGACTCGTGTCAGCGCTAAGAATTATTAAATGGTTTCAAACTTTTCTGCACTCCACAGACAGACTCCTGACACTGAAACTTTTGTTACCCAGTTTTTAATCTTCAGCTTTATCATTTTACTTACCTAATATTTTTATTAAATATGGGAAGGTCAGCTAACATTAATTGGAAATGGTTATAAAGCCCACCATCAGTGAGTCTACTTTAATGCCAGCTTTCTGCCTACATACCTCCAAAGGACTGGATCCCTGTGACTGTGAGCTGTTTGAAGTTATTTTAGGAGGATAATTAAAAACAGTTTCACAAAAACATGACAGTGGGATTTATATTTCATTTGAAGAATGTACATTTTCTTGCAATCAGTGCAAATAACCAAATACATATATTCTGCTTTCTTATAGATGCCAAACAGATTTCAGTTTTTACAAAGAATATTTAGTAAGACAAAGTATAAAACAACTGTACAACAACTAAACACCACAATTAAGTGAAGACTTTAAATATCAGTTTGACAGCTTAGACCACTGAACTTGTCTTTATTGACCTTTTTGTATAATATACACTTAAGAGGATTCACTTTTGATGAGACTATACTAAACAGGATTTCTTTTTCCACGCTTGAAGGAAAAACATCTTGCAGCTTGCGTGTCTCCACTACAGGATAACAGGTGCAGAACGAGCGCATACTGGGGGATTTGCTTTCAGTGAAGTGAGCTCCTGCAGGATAAGAGTCTCCCATTCAGTGACTTCTGATCACTTCCCTGTTAGAAATGTTCCCCTACTATAAATCTCTGAACTGGTAAATTCAGTGTCCAGTGGGCCAGAAAAGGCAGGATTCAGGTTTCAGAACCAAAGGAAGACATAAAAATGACAAAATACTTCCTCTGGAGCGATAAGTTTCTGTCATGGTCCGGGGCCGTTTGCCCAGCATTTTGTGTGTTGCTCTTTTAGGTTCTGTTTTCATTTGAGATTCTTCTGTTGTTTCAGTGTTAATACGGTTTAGGTTTGTAGTTCATTTTTAGGTTATAGGTCCTGTTAATAGTTATTATATTATAGTATTTGCACTGAATCCCTGTTCCCTGTGTTTTAGACACAGAGGGACAGAATGGACACTGGAGTACAAAGTCACTTTCCTCATGTGTTTTTGTATTCAGTTTTTCCTCATGCTGTGTCAAGTCTGCGGTTATGTCTTGTTTGGTCACTTCCTGTTTTATTTTGACAGTTTCTTGCATTTCATAAGCAAGAACCCAGCTTAAGTATATTTAATTCATATTTGTGTGTTTTGACATAATGACTACAGCATTTTAGTGCCTCAGTTATTGCAGGAAAAAAATCTGAAACAAGGAAATGAACACGAACTATGAACAGAACCCAGATAACTAAACAAAAGCAAAGAAGGTCAGGGAATGTAAATATAATGAAACAAGCAGGAAATATCTGCAAAATGCAGAACTGCATAAACAATAGCAAACTAAGAGTCAAACAGAAACTATGAAAACAGAATTTGAAAATCCATACTCAAAATATGGGGTCTAAGAGCCACAATCGTGACATCTTCAGGATTTAAGGTGCATTCATTTAAATTCACAAAGTACAAAAAGTATTTGCCCTCTACCATTCAGGACAGGAATCAACAACAAAAGTGTCAAAAAAGTTTGACACATCCAATAAATTTCATTCCATTTCACGATTGTGTCCCACTTGTTGTTGATTCTTCACAAAAAATAAAAATTTTATATTTTTATGTTTGAAGCCTGAAATGTGGCAAAAGGTTGAAAAGTTCAAGGGGGCCGAATACTTTCGCAAGGCACTGTAATTTGTTATTAAGTCCAAACTGATGTATGGATCTTTTAGTATCTATCTGTGAAACTTAACAGCTATAATCATTTTCTAGTGATGATAAAGGCTTGTTTAAATGTTTAAATTGTTTTAATGACTGTGTACATTCAGTGTATTCGGTTATGAGCTGAAATAAAATGTCTTTTTTTTTTTTCATGATATGGTTGATATCAGTGATTTATTCCAGCTCTTAGAAGAACTACACTGACTCTACTCAAGTCTGTTTTTTTTTGTTTTTTTTCTTTGCATTTTTGGCCACAGCAGCTTTTATTGACAGTGGAGAGAGACAGTAAAGGGGAGGAAGATACAGGGGACGACACGCGGGCAAATTGGCGACGGGCCGGGACAGGAATCCGCACTGCCCGCACCGCAACGCGGCATGTGCACGTGGTCGCCGGCTTCACCACTAAGCCACCCAGGCGCCCCAAGTCTGGTTTTTAAAAGAACTGGCCTAACAAATGGTCCAGTTTGGCCTGGTGAATTTCTTTGCAAACTGAAAACCACAGAGAAGCAGGGCATATGAGTTTGACTTCTCATTTTTGCAAGGAAGTATTGTGTTGTGCGGCATTAAGAACAGGGATAGGGACAAGAATAGGGACAAGAGGGATTGTTCAAATTTTATCTGTGCCACATGTCTGAATCATCGTCATCAGTTTTACAGCATTTTTACTGATGAAGATCTGACCCAAGACCTCACACACAGCACTGATGTTACAGTAGGTCATAAAGCCAAACAGAAATGTAAACACATTTCTTTGAGTTAAGGCAGTAATGACAGTAGACTGACTGTGGAAAAACTGAAATATATTGAATTTTTTTTTCTTAAGAAATTTCAAGCTGTTCCCCATCTGTTTACTAAATGGATGGTTCATTAAATTTAAGTATATCCAGAATTCACTTGTGCTTCTTTACACAAGAAGGAAGAAACAATTTGTGGTTGTATTTTATAGGCTGTCATGGGATGATTTTACTGCTCCAGCTCTCTTGAGATCAAACTGGGCTGTATAAACACATGAACTGAATCTAAAATATTAGTCCATAGTCATCATTGAAGTTTTTAGGTTTGCAGTCTGTCAAAGAAGGTATATTAATGATGTTTTTTACAGTCCAGGAAGGACATACAGTCTGTCTATTAGAATGAAGTGAAGCACTGGTCCAGACTCTGTATGTAGGCCACCCTGCATACTTATTTTAATTCCAAGCTAATGCTGTATTGTCACATTGTGTCATTCTAAAGGAATGAAGGGGCTTTGTGTCTGACATTAATACTGAATTTCTGACAGCTGCTTCTAAAGCAGTTAAGCCAAACTGATGCCTTTAACGTCCCCTTTTTTTAATAAAAAGGAAAAGCTTTGAATTTATTTAAGCAGCACTGCATTCAGCACCTTTTGTGGATCATGGCTGTTTGGGAATGAAAAATACCATGTTATGTGTTCAATGATAAATTCTGGCTATAATGATAATAATATATAATTATCTAAAGTTAGTTTCATAAGTATTTGAACAACGGTACAATGAAGTCCACATTTTAATGCTTAATTTTACAGAAGTATTCCATTAATTGTTTTTACATGCATTATCACAAATGGGCCCTCATTTTCAAGGGCTCAAATTGGAAAAATCTAAATGTAATTGGATAAATTTGGTCAGGACATGAACTTGAGCCACCTACACCACCATGCAGCAAACATGGTCGCCTGCTCATCTGCTGAGCCACCCCGGCGCCCAAACTAGCACAGTTTTAAATAGAAGAACTGTTTTTAATACGTGAATGAAAATCCTTTGTAGCCAGTGACTGTCTGAAGTCTAGAACCCATGAATATGGACTCTGAACCCGTGAAGATGCTTTACTGCAGTCGTCTTTAGCTGCTGCTAGTTTGTGGGTCTCTCTGTTTACAGTTTTGTCTTCATTAATTGAAAAGCATGCTCTATTGGGTTACAATGTAACAAACTTGGCCATTGAAGAACATGCCATTTTGGGCACCAGTATAGCTCAGCAGGTTGTGCATGCAACCCACATGCTGCAAGGCTATTGCAGAGCCCCAAGTTTTAATCTGCCCTGGGGCATTTAGTGCATGCCTTCCCTTTAAATAAGTTTTGGCAATTTTTAACCAATAAATCATTAAGTTGACCTTGAAGACCTTGTTGGATATAAGACAAATTTTAGTAGATTGTTAAAATGACCCCCACTCTGCTCTGCTATAAAGTTTTATCAGAAATTATTCAAACGAACACACAAACACTACCAAAATCATAACCTCCAGCATCAGCAGGACTATGTATAAAAGTGGCTGCAATTCCTAAACAGTTACTGCAGTTTTTTTTTTTTTTATTAAACTCTTTGTGTTAAAGCTGAAAACCTGCATTTGAATCACATCTTGATTGTTTGATTTCAAATGCACTGTGGCGATGTAAAGAGACAAAATTAAAAATGTCATTGTCTAAATATTGCCTACAATATTTTTTTGACTCGGCAGCTGGCATAGGCTCCAGGTCCCCTGTGACCCTGAACTGGACAAGCTGGATGGATGGATGGATGGATGGATGGCTTTGAAGTGATCGAAGGGACACAAATCTCAGTCAGAGCTGACCCCTACCCATTTATTTTGTTTCTTCATAAACACACTTATTTTCTTTTGCTGACACGTTTAAATTTTAATAAAACAGCATTCCATAGTGTTAAAATGTGGGAAAATCCAGTTCTTTGAACGTAAACTCAAAAAATGAAGTCTGTATGAATATGAGCAGTGCTCGTACAGTGGTGTGTGTGTGTGTGTGTGTGTGTGTGTGTGTGTGTGTGTGTGTGTGTGTGTGTGTGTGTTTATCTGTGTTTACCACAGCACTCTGTGTACCTATATTACTTGCCGCTGCCAAAGGATTCAATAATAGATGTCTCGCTCATCTTAACAGCACCTTTTGTTGTACTCTTCAGACCCCATTTATAGTGCTATAATTTCCATATATCACTATGACAGACAAGAGATTGAGGTTCTTTTCAGCTGGGTATTATTTCAACTAAATCCTGGTGTTTTATTTTATACCGTAGCTCCTGCAAATAGCAAAATGCACATTTATTCCAAATTACTGAGGTTAGATATTGATCTTTTAACAGAATTAATCTATTCCAGTATTGATTGGAATTTCAGTGTTGATCCTATTTCACCATCCTCTTTTTTTATGTTTTACACAATACCTGCATTTTATTAAATGTGTGGTTTTTTCTTAATATTTTTACATTTTTCAAAGTACATTTTTTGTTTTTTTTTTTTTTTTTTTTTTTTTAAGCTCACTTTTACTTCAATCTGACCCCAAGAACAAATATTAAGAGTTTACACAAGATGTTCTAATTTATTAAATGCACTATTCTGTGTTTGCATTGACACAAACATACAGACCTATTCTCTATATTTATTGTGGGCTGTTGAAATGTCATAACATGCATATAAAACATATCTTTCCCTGCCACACTCTAATGCATTCCTACTTTTTTATGCCTCCCATGACGTGGTGTGATAACCCCGATCAAGACACCTGACACAAACACAGTCCTGACAACAACAGTAACTGTGGGGGCTTCTTCATTAGTGTGCATCTGGTGGCATTTGGTAGGCTTAGAGCAGAGCCTAGGATGACCCATATTCCTGCTCCGTTATCTCTGATTGCTGCACTGTGGCAGGGGCTTGATTAAGTGTTTTCAGCCACTGTGCTGCTGCTCTTGAAGTGTGGTGGGAAAAGTGAAGGCGAGTATTTGACTTTCAAATGAGCCTGGCAGAGCTAAACTTGGAAGCCACATATAGGGGGACTATTCTTGAGCAGTGGAGACAAAAACGATGGGGAGGTTTAAAGGCGCAACGTAAACAAAGGATAAAGATGTAAGACAAGATGACAACCGTGAGTGCGAGCCATGTTACTGTGTCGAGAAACTTTTGCACTGTGAATAAAGTCGCCCGAGTAGAAGCTTCTCTCTGTAAAGGGAAGGTGTTACAGGAGGAAAAATGGGAGGACACTGAATCTGTTTTAATCTAATGTGTGTCATTCAGCCTTCTGCCAAGGCACTGTGCTATTTGTGGCCACAGTGGAGGGGGGGAATTAATAATTGCTCATAATGATTGTCAAAGCCAGAACAACAGTTAGGGTGTTTTAAGTGACAGCAGTGATCATGTGAGAATTGACACACACATTATGAGAATTCAGAACTTGCATAGCTATTGTCAAGTGTACTCTCACAGATTCGTTTTAGCAAGGTGGAAATTGCCTCCAGTGTTGGTACAAACTTGAAAGTGTGAACCTGAAAGAGTGAGAGGCAATCATTAGATCACATTTTAAAACATGCAGGAAATATGAATATTCATAAAGAATACCATTTTAAAGAGCCTTGCTGTTAAGAGTTATTTTGACTGAGTGTTAAGTGCTGCATACATTATGATCTCACACGACTATGTGCAGGTTAATAGCAATGGTGGTGGCGGTGAGGCGACAGAGCAGATCTCACTTACATGATATTCTCTTACTCCTCCCTTATTCACAAGGGGCTGTCACAGCAGACTGATCCATATATTCGATTTGGCACATTTGTGTCTACTCTTAGTCTCAGTCTTTTGTGTATTAGGAGTTTTTTTGCAATTATCAACATTTTCCAAAGTGTACAAAGATACTCTTTTTCAGACCCCCCCCCCCCCCCCCCCCCTTCCCCCACACACACACAAAAAAAAAAGTGAACAAAGAAAACGTTGATCTTTTTGCATGACATTTAATTTCACCTGGTTCCTTTATATTTTAATGTAATAGGAAGTATAAAAAAACAAATCCTGGTGTTGAAAACTTCTGGAAATCTTGGTGTCAAATATATTCTTTCCTATCTATAAAAACATTGTATTGTTGCACTAATAAAAATCCATCCATTCATTCTCTTCCACGTATCCTTTTTAGGGTCACGGGAGGGCTGGAGCTTATCCCAGCTGTCATAGGGCTGCACACTGCAGGCCTTAATGCTCAATTCCAATTTTTTGTGAAATCTGATTTTTTTTTTTTTTTTTTTTTTTTTTTTTTTTCCTGTGTGGTCGTTCACATTTCCAAATATGCAACTTGTATGTGATCTCCTGTGTGAACTGCAAACAACCTAAAAGTGTCCCACATGCGCAGTAGAGGATGTGATAACGTCACACGTAGCGAGCATGCTCAGTGTTTGCAGAAGTAAACATGGATCAGGATGCAGAATAGTGATGATTGTCGAGTGTCGGTTACGTACAGGTTGGATGAATGCGATCTGGCTGTACAGACACAGGTCACATTTGAAAATACGTAGCTGCGAGTATTGCCAACTTAGTGACTGTGATGCTAGGCCTTTTCGGACCCCCCCCCCCCCCCGCAGGAATGTCTTAAAGACAAAGGCCTGGATGACCTCTAATTTCCTGCTTCTAAATTCAGATATTTTGGCCCCACAGATCAAACCCAATACTTACTATGGATGGCATTACCTTGGCCTCCAGTAACACTGTGAGAAATCTTGGAGTCATTTTTGAGCAGACTATGTCCTTCAATGTACATATTAAACAAATATGTGGTACAGTTTTTTTTTTTGTTTTTTTTTTTTTTTATTTGTGCAATATTTCTAAAATTAGAATCATCCTTTCTCAGAGTGATGCTGAAAAGCTAATTCATGCATTTATTACTTCTAGGGTGGACTACTGTAATTCATTATCAGGCTGTCCTAAAAGCTCCCTGAAAAGCCTGCAGCTGATCCAAAATGCTGCAGCTAGAGTACTGACAGGGACTAGAAAGAGAGAGCAGATTTCTCCCATATTGGCTTCTCTTCATTGGCTCCCTGTTAAATCCAGAATTTAATTTTAAAATTTTCTCCTCACATACAAGGTCTTGAATAATCAAATTTCCTTCCTACTGTCACCAGGTGCTTGATCATAGGGGGTCGTTTTATATTGTTGGGTTTTTCTGTAATTATTGTATGGTCTTTGCCTTACAATATAAAGCACCTTGAGGCGACTGTTTGTTGTGATTTGGCGGTATGTAAATAAAATTGAACTGAGTTGAATTGAATTTGCCAAAAAATGATTGGTTGTATTTAAATTGCTGTAGATAGATTTTTGGCCTAAAATCTGTGAAAAGTGTTAACCATACGGTATCTCTCATAAATGATATTATGTCATTTTGAGCAGAATTTTTGAGCAAGAAACCACACTCCTGTCACAAGGTAGAAGCTGCAATCCCTTCTTGGTAAAGTGAATTTCATATATTCTTTATTAATGAGGGTAAAAGCTATCACTGACATTAAAAATGTCTTTTTTTCCCAAGAGATCCGGCCGCAGGGCTGCAGAAATATAACATTACAGTTCTATAAAAAGTAGTCAAAAAGGACTTTATTGATTATAATGTAGATACAATAATGCAGAGTCATTTCTTCTTTTTATATATAAGCCCTTCATAGATCCTGTCTACAGTCTATTTACCAATATAAGCAAAGATAATACATTTAAAAAAAAAAAAAATCAGGAGTAACTTTGACACAACACTGGTAACCTGAAAACTCCGCTGTCGCTGTGTTTTGTGTACATACAGCGCTCGTACTGCATCCCTTCATACGCTATGGCATTGCCCGGATATCTCTTCAGTACCAAGGGGACCCCCCCCCCCCCCCAGCATAGATGAAGACAAGCCAGGAATATGTTGAATTAGTGTACATACCTTCTGAATAAAATCCATCATCGTTTTCTGCTGTTTCCTGCATACGGTTTCCATTTTTGGAACAATGCTTCCACTTGTTGAATTTATCTCCGGCTGCTTTTCCAAAACTGCTGCACCACACTTGAAACTTTTTCCTGTCTATTATCATCGTTAAAGTCTTTCTGTGAATTGATGATGGTCTATTTTAGGGAATTCAAAGAGGCCTTGGAACTGAGGCCATATGCTGCAGACCACACAATAGTGCAGTGGTGTACATATGAACGAGAGTGGGTGCCTCAGCATTGGCGGTCAGGCGGCAATGCTCAAATTACATAGTTCCAACCGGCATTTTCTAGCTATTTGAAAAGTGTATGTTTGCTGTTAACCCCCTCCTCCCGTCATACGGTTTGTACGCTTTGGAAACTGTCGATAATTGTGAATCGTCCCTTGGGCAAATGTGTTAATCAGTACACTACAAGTGAAAATCTACAGTATATGTATGTAAATTATTATGGCAACAGTGGTGGTACTGCATGTGCTATTTTTAAGCTTTATATTATTTTTTGATATGTTGTGTAGTATTTATCACCCACAACCCTCTGATATCATGAGCTGTTTCTAGATATTCTGAACATGGTTAATGTTAGTCTTTGAAACACACTTGTGCCACCTCTCTACCTTCACAGCAATACAGAATTGGAAGCTCTTTTTTATAAATATTTAAAAAAGCAGTCCCAACACAATGCTCTACTATGCATATTTACAGCTTTGTTTGTAAACTGCCAAAAATACAATTTTGAGGGGAGGCATATTTTCTTCCAGAATTTTTGTGAAGCATCATGAATACATTTTAAATGAATGCATTTTTTTACATTCTTGTTCATTTTTAGGCAATGAATCACATATTGGATGAGGCAGAACCTAAAGAAAGAGAAGCTTCAAATGTGTGGTTAACACTGTGAAAGGCTGTATTTCACAATAAATCAGAATCTTTTTCTAATCCTCACCATACAGAGTGAAAATTAAAAATGTAAAAAGAAAAAAAAATTGTCAAAATAAAAGTCTCCACACAGCATTGGAATGTCATTTTTCTGAAGTCCATCATTTGTCTTCAGCAGTGCTCTCCCCTGAATACTGAATACAGACTTCTTTATACCATGTCATCCTGCCACCTTTCTAGGACATGGTTCATTTTTATAAGACACATTTTAAAAATATCTGCCAGTGAAATGTCAATACCTCTCATCGAGACATAATAAGGGCTGGCAGTGGATAATAAACTCGTAACTAAAAGCAACAGGATTTTTTTTTTTCCAGTCAAACCCAATAATACAAAACTATCAGAGCTCAAAGCGGCAACACTGAGAGCTGCCACCTGGTTGGCTCTCCTACATTTGCATATCACCCAAACATCAGATGCACTTCAAATTTGCCACTCTGAGTGATGAAGTGTTGTGTAGCATTGAAATGTATAGTTACTGCTCTGTGAAATTCCACAGCAAAGCAGTCACAAAGGCAGTGGTGGGTATGACCAAATACACTGACTGAAGAATTTTTTATACCATTTTATAATTATGCTTGATTAAATTCCAGAGATCACTAGTTGTAATTATATATTTTGTTCAAAAAGTGTATGTATATTAGAGTTCTAGAGTAGCTGTTGTTTCAATGGCTAAATGTTAGTGTTTTCTTGGTTGCCATGGTCACACATGGTCAAATTTGAGCTGCTTGCCGACTGTCACAATGTGACATTGCATGCCCATGTACACAACCACATGGATATGCAACGTCATGTTTTGTTAGAGCGGGCTGGACAAGTGGGGAAAAAAAATATCATGAAATTCAAAGGTTCATTAACGCTGTTTACAAAGCTGAGATTCAACCATCGTGTCTTCAAGACATACTGAGCCATAAAACTATGTTGTGACAATAGCAATTAAAAAAAAAAAAAAAAAAAAAAAAGCTAAACTTGTGGTGTCTAATCTGCTAGCTTAAACTGTAAACTATGTATGGTTTTATCCTTTAGGACGGGGGCTTGAGTTCAGGCCTACATCGAGCTTGTCCAAAAAAAGAGGATGGCTCAGAATGAGCACAGTTTCCATCTGTAAATGTATGAGACATTGTAGCCCCTCGGTGGGCTCGCTCTCCCTTTCTCCAAAAAAAGGAGCGACCATACATACGTATTAATCCCCAAAGCTCTGAGCTAACCTCCTCAGAGGTAACCAGTTCAGCTCACTAGCAGCTTTGATACTGTGAAATTTCTCTCCAATAAAGACTTATTGAAGTTCCACCAGGATTTAAACTTTGATTTTCTGAGTTTAAAATTCATTTTCAACCATTATATTTTACGTTTAGAAGAAAATACACCCCAAGCTGAGATTCAGCTCTCGAGACTAAATCGCTAAATCATTGTGACAGTTACAAGGCAAATGTTATATCACTTAAAGTTGCAGCTGTATTTGAACCACTTTAAAAACAACATAGAGAACCAGGTAAAAATACTTTTTCCCCAAGACTGAACCTCATTTGCTTTACTAAGCAGCCAGCTCCAATGACCCTTCATTGTGAAGATATGATTATTTAAAATATTTCTTCAAGAAAAGCTTCAGAATTACAACAGGACTCAATGTTCAAGTTAAACTCCATAAAGCATAATCATAGGTAGCTGAGCTATTCATCAGCTTTCACATTTTTCTGAAATATGAGAGCTGATTCTGAAATTTCTCTCTTAGTGTGGACGATGGTACAGAAGTGAATGACAGACTAACAACTGAGTGATGTGAAATCAAACCTCCACTTTCTTGGACAATTCAAAACAAACAAACAAAAGTAACAATTGTGTAATGTAAATGCAATGCAAAATTGCAAATACAATCAAGTCTTACCCTAATAATAAACAAAATAACTAAAAAACAAAACAAAATAAAAAGGGTCTCAATAAAAAGGAACAAAAAAAATTTCCACTGAAGCATTTATTGAATTAAAATAAACAAATAAATCCAGATTGGTAATGAATGTGGACATCTGTCAGAAATTAGTAAATTTGTAATATTTCTCTTTAAATGTGCATTTGGCAAAGCACTGCAGATCCCTTCTGTTCACAAACCTTCATAATTGAGTTTGTGCGATATGCAGAAACACAATAATTCACTATTATGAAAAAAAAAAAAATTATGTGGCAAAGCAGAGATGATTTAAAAAAACACCTGCTAAAGATCTAAATTCCAACATGTTGGACCCCAGATGAAGGGAACCCATAGAAGTCTCCTTCAAGAGAGAAACCACATCTGAGGTGCACCTGAGCACAGCTACAGCGCTCCCAAATAGACCTGATCTAAAATGGAAAGTCAGGGAAGTCTGCTCCCTTAATTAATGAAATTTGAAGCATGTTGAGGAGTATGAGCATTTCTGAAAACCCCTTTGCCTTTTCTTTAAATGTTTAACCTCGTCTTGCATAACATGGATGAAGTAAAATTCATTTACTAAATGTTAAATTAAAAAAACAATTTTTAAGTAGCATGTTTAAAGATTGAAGGTAAGGAAGTATTTTTGGTGTGTTATTTATACATTAAAATAAAACATATGAAAAATTAAATATGAAGAGGTTCTTTATAGTGGTGTCAAAAAGAACCTGACACTAGTGTATGTTGTTGTAACACATTTTGACAACATGGAAATCTAGTAGAAGACAAATGAAGCCAATGCAGAAGTGCCAAAGACTTAAGTTCATTTGAAGCTGGCTTCTAAAGTGACTTGAGCCCCATAAACTCAAAACTGTCCAACTTTACAGCAGACGTAGACATGTTTACAGTCTGCTGGAAAAAAACATTTAGTTTATGGACTGAACTAGACTTTTGGAGCCATTTAGAGAATTTTTATTGGAATTATCTGGTAAATAAAACAACTTACTGTAGATCTAATTGTATCCCCAGACAGTCAAAGAAGTCTGTGTTTCAGTTTTGAGTTAATTTCTATTATTTTATTGGTCTGTTTAACAGTAACTGTGACTGTGCACCATAGACATACAGTTTATGGATGCAGCTTGTTAAATGAGCTACTGTTAGCTGATGACTTAGGATTCCACTCTCTGCTCCGGCACTGGCAACATACTAATAATGAAGCGCTAATACAGTAGGTTACGTCACTGTGACTAAGCACATCTTTTATACAAAGTCTGAAAGGGAGATTGATGTGCTTTCCTGAGGCTCTGCAAGACTCTGGTTTTAATAAAATCATCCATTTCCCAGCGTGAATGTTTTTCATTAACTTTGTTTTGACATTTTAGACTTTCTTCAGTGTTCTGTTCCTTCCCTTGTGCTTATTTTTCTCTCATTTAGCAGTACGGGTTGTCCTGACAAATATAAAATTACTTTTCCAAGATTCAAATTCCAATAAAGTTTTTTTTTTGAGCAATAATGGCAGCACTCTTCAGGAAAACTTCCCACATATTAGTACACCTGTGGCACCCAGTGTAGTATTTTTAATATAGTAACACCTCACCCTATTGGCCAGTTTGAGGGCTTACAGATACCTAATACCCTTTTTTTGAATTATGCCTGAAATATGAAGCACACTTTAGTGTGGATATAGTCCCCCTTATTCATCAGGGAAAAAAATTAAATGATGCTTTCCAGATGTGCTGGTGAAAATCAAGCCCTTATATCTGATACCTGAAGATTTGACACTCATTGCTGCACCTGGCAGGCGAGCTCTTAACCTTGAATCATTACAGTTGTTCACCGTGTCAGATGAGCTCCAGCTAACAGCCTGGGGAGGTGATTTGGTGCATGCATGCAGGCCGCAGAGTGAAATGACTGAGGCACTAGAGATGAAGAGCACGCTCAAATCTCCAGCCAGTATCCCAGTAAGAAAAGGGGCCAATTTCCTACAAGAGCGCTTGTCTTCGCCGCCAAGCATTATACGTGGAGATGAGACAACTCCAGGACTGCCCAAGATTTCTAATGAGCCAGGACATGAAAATGAGGAAACTAGTAAACATTGCTCCAGTGGAAATGTACAATGTTCTCAAAGCAACACTCAATGAAATGCAACGGCGACAACTCACAGCTCCAAAGAATTGCTTTCCTCCAAGCCCGATGTAGACAGTGTTTGTGCCTGCTGAGGTTTTGACAGTTAGAAACAAACCTCAGTCAGTTCAATTAGCAATAAACAGGTCACGCTGAATATATTTAGTCATATCAAGAGGGAGAAAATGTGTTATACCCACAGTACAACAAGATGAGCAAGAAAGAGTCATCACAGTAATCACTAATAGCTGCGTGCTCAACAGAGGTGGGAAGTAACAAAGTACAAATACTTAACTAGATTTTTCAGGTATCTGTACTTAATTGAGTTTATTTTTCTGACTACTTTTTACTTTTACTCCCTACATTTTTACACAAATATCTGTACTTTCTGCTCCTTACACAGGAGAGGGAGAGGTTACATTTAAAGGTAAGGACTGCAAAATTGCATAATTCAAAGATTGTATGAAAATACTCCACAGTTTAGTGCAGAATTAACAGGTCAGCTTGCTGTACTGTGTTTACAGTAAAGCTCTGTGTTGGACTGGTGCACAGAGGCTGTGTTGATGTGAGTTACAGGTTACATGAAGTGTAGCAGAGATGAGCTGTGTTTTAAATTCCCTTTCACAGCTTGTGTCCTACATAACAGATTCAAGCTGAAGGTTGGCATTGTACTTTGTGGTGAAATGGATTCAAAACATAGTGATAAGAGTTCCGTCGTGAGCAGGAAAAGTTCACGGTCGTCTGCATCATCAGCTAGCTTGCTAACACGAGCACGCGCTAAGGCAGAGGCAGCAAAAGCGCGCCTTGCATTTGCAGACGAGGAAGCTAAAGCTAAAATAGAGAGAGCTGCTAAGGAAGCTGAAGCAAAGCTGGAAAAGGCAAAAATGGATGCTGAGTTAGAAACTCTCGCTATGCGGAAAGAGGCAGCAGCTGCTGAAGCCGAAGCAGCTGTGATATAATGCAGCGAACAAGCGACTACGTCCAATCCCAAACTTCTGCACAACCCCCAGTTCAAGCGGCCACCCATACTAGCCCGTTAGCATTTCAGGCCCCCATCCTCCCAAGTGCGTCCGACCTTAGCCACCCTGCATTAGCCAAAGTAGGCTATGGTGATGGGTATGCGCCACCAGAAGCGAAGGTGGAAGCTGAGACTCCATACGGAGAATGTGACCAATGGGGAAATTCAAGACCTTGTCACAATAAATTTAATGAGTACGATCAGCCTTCCCAGCTACGGTTTTCACAGACAGCTAAACATGATGCTCCTGCAACAGAACATCTAGCACGGTACTTAGCTCGGCGTGACTTGCTGAGTTCCTGTTTATACCAATTTGACGATAAGCCGGAAAACTTTCGTGCTTGGAAATCATCGTATAACAATGCCACCCTAGGGCTAGGCCTCACATCTACTGAGGAACTGGACCTCATGACTAGATGGCTCGGTAGAGAGTCGGGTGAACATGTGAAACGATTAAGGTCAGCACACATTACGAATCCAACCACAGCCCTCAGGAAGGCATGGGAAAGGCTGCAAGAGTATTATGCAGCACCTGAAGTGATTGAAAAGTCCCTTTTTAACCGACTTGACAATTTCCCAAAGGTTTCTGCAAAAGAGCACACAAGGCTACGGGAATTAGCAGATTTGCTAATAGAGCTACAATGTGCCAGGGAGGATGGCTACCTCCCAGCTTTGACCTATCTGGACACTGCACGCGGTGTTGAACCCATAGTAGCAAAGCTGCCTTACGGGCTCCAAGAAAAATGGATTTCTGATGGTTCTAGGTTTAAGGACAAAAACCATGGACTATTTCCACCATTTGAATTTTTTGCTAGATTTGTGTGTTACGAGGCACGTAAGAGGAATGATCCCAGCTTTTCTCTATTGAGTGCTACTAACTCACCTGTAAAGCCTGAGAAACCCTCCTTCAAAAGTACAAGAAATTCCATTATGGTTCACAAGACAGATGTTGTGTCAACAGCTTCAAACGCAAGTGGTCATGTGAAAAATACCAGTGACCCAAACAAGAACTGCCCGATACATGGCAAGCCGCACCCACTCAAGCGGTGCAGAGCCTTCAGAGCTAAGAATTTGGAGGATAGGAAGATCTTTCTTAAGGAAAGAGGAATCTGCTTCAAATGTTGCAGCTCAACCACTCACGTGGCCAAGGACTGCCTAACTGTAGTCAAATGCATGGAATGTGATAGCATCAATCATGATTCTGCGATGCATCCAGGCCCTGCACCCCAAGTCAAGGTTCCCTCAACTCCACCACATGATGGCGGGGAGGGAGAAAGAATCAACAGTGCAAAAACCATTGTCGACTCCAGCTGCACTGAAGTGTGTGGTGCAGGACAAATCAGCCGCTCGTGTTCAAAGATTTGTCTTGCAAAGGTATATCCCAAGGATCAACGAGACAAAGCTATCAACGCTTATGTCATCCTGGATGAACAAAGTAATAGGTCGCTGGCAAGATCTAGTTTTTTCAAGCTGTTCAATGTCAAAGGTAAGCCTTGTTCTTACTACCTGAGAACATGTTCTGGCACAATTGAAACATCTGGCTGCAGGGCTGAAGGCTTTATGATTGAGTCACTCAATGGTAAGGTCACAATCCCGCTCCCACCGCTTATTGAGTGCGATGACATACTCGATAATCGATCAGAAATTCCAACACCAAATGTAGCTCTCCACCACCCACATTTGGCCAGAGTGGCAGAGCACATCCCAGAGGTTGACCCTACTGCAGAGATCCTCCTGTTACTTGGCAGAGATATAATTAGAGTGCACAAGGTACGAGAACAAGTTAATGGCCCTCACCACGCCCCTTTTGCCCAGGGCCTAGATTTAGGTTGGGTGATAGTTGGGGAAGTCTGCTTGGGGAATGTGCACAAGCCTACTGTCAACGCTTTCAAAACAACTGTGCTCGATAATGGCCGACCATCAATCTTCCAACCCTGCACAAATTTTTTGCAGATTAAAGAGCTGATACATAAAGCACCAGAGATGATATTGGGAAAGACTGTATTCAACCACACTGAACATGATGACAAGAGGGCATCTTCAATTGAAGACGAAATCTTCTTGAAGCTGATGGACAAGAAAGTCTATAGAAATGATTCAAATAGTTGGGTAGCCCCTCTCCCATTTAGAAAGCCAAGACCTCGCTTGCCCAACAACCGAGAACAAGCGATGAAACGGTTTGCATCACTCCAAAGAAACTTGACTAGGAAGCCAGAAATGCAAAAGCAGTATGTGGCTTTTATGGGAAAAATATTTGAGAATGACCATGCCGAAGTAGCACCACCATTGAGCCAAGGGGAGGAATGTTGGTATTTGCCGACATTTGGCGTGTTCCACCCCCAAAAACCAGGCCAGATTAGGGTGGTGTTTGACTCGAGTGCCCAGCATTCCGGCATTTCTCTCAATGATGTGCTTCTCACGGGCCCCGACCTGAATAACTTACTCCTTGGAGTCTTAATGAGGTTCAGGAAGGAAAAGGTTGCGGTCCTAGCTGATATCCAGCAAATGTTTCATTGTTTCTTGGTCCAAGAAGAGCACAGGAATTACCTGAGATTCTTGTGGTACAAGGACAATGATGTGACAAAAGAAGTCATAGACTACAGGATGAACGTCCATGTTTTTGGAAACAGCCCATCCCCGGCTGTAGCTATCTATGGGCTTAGAAGAGCTATCAGGGAGGGTGCACAAGAACACGGAGCTGACACAGTACACGTTGTGGAGCGCCACTTCTATGTGGACGATGGCCTTTGCTCTGTACCAACTGAGGTTGAAGCTATTGACTTGCTCCGCAGAACGCAAGCTGCACTTGCTGAGTCGAATCTCCGGCTTCACAAGTTTGTTTCGAACAGTCAAGTGGTCTTGGAAGCTTTTCCACCTGAGGACTGTGCAGTAGATGTCGAAGACATAGATCTCAGTGGAGAAGCCATGCCAGCCCAACGAAGCCTTGGCCTTCTGTGGGAAATAACGAGAGACAAGTTCACCTTCTACGTGTCCATTGAGACCAAACCTTTTACCCGCCAGGGGGGTCCTATCTACAGTGAACAGTGTTTTTGACCCCTTGGGGTTTCTGGCCCCTGTAACAATCCAGGGAAGAGCTCTCCTCAGAGAACTCACAGCAGAACTATCTGATTGGGACACACCACTACCTAGAGATAAACTAAGCAAATGGCAAGACTGGCAGGACTCGCTCCAGGATTTAAGACACCTTCATATACCAAGAGCATATACAGCAGCTTCTCTGGCCAAAGCATTTCATACAGAGCTCTGCATGTTCTCCGATGCCTCCACTAAGGCCATTGGTGCTGTGGCATACTTGAAGGTTGTACAAGAAGACGGTCGAGTTCACATTGGTTTCATCATGGGCAAATCGAAACTTGCACCTCAGTCTGAACCGACCATTCCAAGACTGGAGCTATGCGCAGCAGTCTTGGCCGTGGAAATGGCAGAGCTAATCCATGATGAGTTGGACTTGAGGCTGGATTCCACCAAGTTCTACACTGACAGCAAAGTGGTCCTTGGCTATATATACAATGAATCCAAACGCTTTTACGTCTATGTACACAATAGAGTTCAGCGTATTCGCCAGAGCACAAGACCGGAACAGTGGCACTACGTGCCTACGAAAGACAATCCTGCGGACCATGCATCTAGGTCGGTTCCTGCTTCACGCTTGATGCAGACAACATGGTTCACTGGACCTGGCTTTCTGCTCAAACTTACCAGTGATCCCAAACCGGCGCAGTCATTTGACTTGGTCGAACCAGAACTTGACGTTGAAATCCGTCCACAAGTGAGGACTTACGCCACACAGCTACATGGGAGAAGCCTCGGCACGGAACGGTTTAAGAGGTTCTCAAAGTTCAGTAGTCTTGTCCGTGCAGTAGCCCTCCTAATTCACATTGCAAGGTCCTACAAGTCTTCTGACAGCATGGACAACTGTAAAGGATGGCATAAATGCCATCTGTGGCACACGCCAGATGGACTGTCACGAGCAAAAGAAGTTATCATTGGAGCTGTTCAGAGGGGAGCGTTTGCAAAAGAGTTGGAGGCTTTGGAGACAAACAAGCCGGTCCCGCGAAACAGCAGCCTTGGTCACCTTAGCCCAATCTTGAAGAACAACCTTATCCGTCTCGGAGGTAGACTGAGAAATGCTGACCTGAACATCGGAGAAAAGAACCCAATAATTCTCCCGAAAGATAGCCATGTTTCCTTGTTGCTCGTCAGACATTATCACACTCAGGTTAAACACCAGGGCCGCCACTTTACAGAAGGTGCCGTCAGAGCAGCAGGGCTATGGCTCCTGGGAGGGAAGAGGCTTGTCAGTTCAGTCCTACACAAGTGTATAACCTGCCGTAGGCTCAGAGGCAAGCTGCAGGAACAGCGCATGGCAGACCTGCCACCAGAGCGCCTTGCCACTTGCTCTCCTTTCTCATATGTGGGGTTGGACGTCTTTGGACCCTGGTCCATCACTGCCAGACGTACAAGGGGAGGACATGTTGAGAGCAAGCGGTGGGCTATATTGTTTTGCTGTATGAGCTCCAGAGCCGTGCACATCGAGGTTATTGACTCAGTGGACACTTCCAGCTGTATCAATGCTATAAGGCGATTTTTTGCAATAAGAGGACCCGCCAGGCAACTAAGATCTGATTGTGGGTCAAACTTCGTGGGGGCTTGCAAGGAACTTGGAATGAGGGAGGATGGATCAGATACCCCTGTGCAAGGATTTCTAAGCCAGCAGGGGTGTACGTGGGTCTTTAACCCGCCACATGCTTCTCACATGGGTGGTTCTTGGGAACGTCTGATTGGTGTGGCTCGAAGAATTCTCGACTCCATGCTTCTAGAACAGCACTCTCGCTTAACCCATGATGTTCTGTGCACTCTAATGGCAGAGGTGACTGCGATCATAAATGCACGGCCACTAATCCCAGTTTCAACCGATCCAGAGAATCCATTCATTCTATCACCTTCAATGCTCCTGACTCAGAAAATAGGAGTCCCTCCTCCACCAGGAGACTTTACAGGCAAAGACCTCCTCACCAAACAGTGGAAACAAGTACAAAGTCTTGCCAACAAGTTCTGGAATCGTTGGAGAAAAGATTACTTGTTTACCTTGCAACTCCGAAAGAAATGGACGAAGTTCTACCAAAACCTACAAGTAGGAGACATTGTTCTTCTCAAAGATAGTCAAGCTGCTCGCAACAGCTGGCAAATGGCTATGATGACAAAGACCTTCCCTGGAGATGATGGAAGGGTGAGGAAGGTGGAAGTAAAGACCACAGTCCAAGGTCATTCAAAGATATTCTTTAGACCAGATGCATATTGTAAGGATATTCATTTGCATGTAAGATTATTTACTTATGTCTGTGTTTGTTTGGTACAGTTTTCACTCTGTCTGTGAAGTGATACAAGGAGCCACAGTAAAGAGAAAAGAATTAAGCTTACTACGACTCCTCTTCATTTCTACGGGCAAGAGTTTAGCTGGTTGGATAGCTGCAGTTTACACTGCAGTGAAGACAACACACAGTTAACTTTACACAAAAATAGCTGGTAGAAACGTCCTCCAAAGAGCTACTTTTACTTTCTTACTTTGAGTACATTTCAGAGCCTGTACTTTTTTACTTTTACTTGAGTAAAGAAGTTGAATCAATACTTCAAATTTTACCAGAGCAGTTTTTAAAACAAGTACTTGAACTTCTACTTAAGTACAGAATGTCTGCTCAAGGTTAAGGTGCACTTTGAATTGATAAGGCTCTGAGGTTTTGGACTAACTGAAGACTTTTAGACCCTACATAATCTTGTGAGTTGTAATTCTGACTCTTTTCCTTTTCAAGCTGTGACCAAAGCTGAAAAATGCTGGTTTCCCAGGAGAGTGCTTCTCTGAAGTCACTTTGTGGGTGTTTTACAAAAGCAATTCAAAAGCACTATGTTGGCATAGATAATTATATATATTATAGTTTAGTTTCACTTGTTTTTTTTGTAATATGCAAGTCATCTGAAAGTCATACAGTTCTCTGTGTTCATTCGTGGGTCACGTGTGAGTCAAACGTGTCAACGTTAAAATGAAAGAAGCTTGCTTGCTACAGTTCTCATGAAACTAAATCCTGTAACCAGCTGGTGCTTCGTCATGTTACTCTCACTGAAAGGAGAACAGACACTTGTGTATCACTTTGTATGATGTAAGGCACTGTGACAGTGACTCCTGAAGTACAGCTGATTAAAACAGCACATCAGAGTTTAGAATTATGTTACTACTTCCATGGTCTTAACAAATGTTGTTGTGGTGTGTTAAAGGGTCTCTGATCTCTTAATTCAGTAATATATTGTTCAACTAGCTCCATCTTTACAACAATTAAGTTTCAGGACTGACAACTGTCTCACTTGAAGTATATTTTGATGATAATTCCATAGACATGAATGGTTTACTCACTTGCACTGCTTCTAACGCAGACTTTATTCAGGCTGTTCAGTCATATTATTAGCTGGGCACATGTTTTGTAACTATTTTTAGCATGTATATTTTTTTATCCATCCATGAGAACAAATAATCCATTTCCTAGTGGACAATCCCTCTCCATTTCTTGAGAGATCAGTGCTAAATCACTAGACCCTGCCTTTCCTGTTTTTAGTTTTTAGTTTTTAACTGGCAGTCTCACTTGTCACTGTTGTCTCTTGCCCTGCAGTTGTACAGAACCCCTACTCTACAGTAGTGTACTGCAGCTGATGACAGTAATAAGTACTACTTATTTCAGGGTGTTTATGGTCAGATACATCCCTGTTTAACTTCTACATCCATATGTAACTACTAGGCCTATAAAGTCAGCTGATCTCAGTCCAGGTTAAGGAAAAAAGAGATTGTACTTTTGAGGTTGTGGCTCCCAAGTTGTGGAACTTGCTTCGATTGGATTGTAAGATTTGTGGATCTTTTTAAAAAGAAGCTTAAGACAAATCTGCAAAGGCTTTTGTTTAGTTTTATCCATTTATACTGTTTCAATAGTTGTATTTTATATTATAAAACACGTTTGTTCTTGCAAATAAATCAATGTTGTTTGCTTGCTTACTTGATAGATCTGCTATATGCTGGTGGGTGAGTTAAACCAGGACACTGAGCAGGTGACCCAGTGCCCATGGAGGCCACAGAATATAGCAAGGACTACCATTGTAACCTGCAATTTTAGAGGGTGGAGTTGAAGTCCATCCAGGATATATTTAATTCACTGGAGAGGCAGCTGATTAATGCACTGTTATTTATTGTCACAAAGTATATCTTGTATATTTATGATTTGTTTAAGGAGAAGTTTGTGGTCTCACCGCTTTTGAGAAACAGAACAGGTGTATGTATACAGCTTCTGTTATTCATTACCAACAGAAAGTCATTGAGTTTCTGTAAGTCCAGCTACTCCAATCCAATATTAAATTTTGCCTTCAATTTTTAAAATTGTAAACATTCTGTGGATTGGTTGGAAAGAAAAAACACACAAATGCATCATATTGGATTCTGGGAAACATACATGGGCAATTTGTGCAATTTCTTTTCTTTTTTTTTTTGTATTTCTTAAAAGTAAAAAAAAAAAAAGATTGGCTAAGCTCATCATTCATTTTAGCCTTAGTTCTGTGTCATTTGGACAGCAGGACTTTTCCTGTAATGGAATATTTGTGCTGTTGGATTACTTCCCCTTCCAAGTAACATAACCATCCACGGAATGACTTTGCCTCAGCCAAACAACAAATGCACAATTTTCAAGTCAAACCAACCAGCAGCTAATCCCCTAATGGCTTTAATATCACAATATAAAGATGACATCTTAATAACAATAGAAAATCATTAGTAAATATGTTGGAAAATAACTAATATCTAAAAGCTGCAGTAATAGCAGGTCTGTAGCTATGTATACAGATAAAAAATTATGACAGTCGTGCTATTCCTGCTCTATGTAAAGCCTTTTTTTTTTTTTAATACCATCAGGATTGCTGTTATCACAGTGGATGGAGTCCTTAAGGCAGTGCTTCTCAGTACTGTCAGTGAAGTTAATTGCTTTGACCTGGCCTCCCAGGTGCAAATCACTCCCCGATTAGAAGGTGTCAGTGATCCCCTACCCCTACATGCCATACATGCACGCACACACACACACACTAACACTAAAACTGCACTTGTAGACCACCTCACATACCATTACAGCTCTTGGACACTCCACCTTTACGCTGAGTGACATTCAATTAAAAGTGAAACACACCACGAGCTGAAGTAAGATGAAGTATCATCTATAACCGCTTCAAGACACACTTCATTCTCTGCTGACAAGGAGCATCATCCAGCAATTACATGCCATGCATGTCTATAAACTGTTATTCAACATGTTTGTTTCAAAATTTATATATATATATATATATATATATATATATATATATATATATATATATATATATATATATATATATATATATATATAATAGAGAGAGAGAGAGAGATCACCTAGTTTAGAATTTTTGAGGACTTTCCTAACACCACATGCAATGAAAGAACTGTCTCACGATCATACTTTCATATATATTGTATATGCATATGCAATACATTTAAAGTGTCACATTGTCATGTCTAAAAATTATTAGAGGTGGAAGAATCAATCTGTTTATTTACTGTCAAAAGAAAATTTGAGAGTAATCTTTCTAATCAATAGAGTTTTGGCATTTCTTTCAAACAAATATCCAGAACTTTTTGTTTTTAGTTACAAAATATATACATTTTGTATCAAAATTACTGAACACTTTTAGAAACTAAGTTTGAGAGTTTTTAAATTCCTTAATTTTTCAAACCTTACAGCTAACAGCTATCTGAAGTGGTCATCATGAGATACAATGGAATGATAGGGAATGTTCTGACTATATTGTTTTATGACAAAAAGTATCTACATGCACATATAAGGTCATTCTTTTATAAGTTTTTCCCTTTGGTTTTATCATTGTACTATTGGGACATGATGCAGCAATGCTCCACAGATTTCCCTTTGAAAGAACTGTCTGGACACTTTATTTAAAGGGGTCTCAGTAATTAGAGCAGAATATTTTATTTGAATAATCCCAAGATCCTTTGATCCAGACTGCAGATCAGTGGCATGGATGAAAGAAGGACTAAGCAGTGTCAAATTCTTCAAAGAGCAGCTTGTTTCTAATAGAAGCCTCAGCATGTCCATCCATGCCACGGAGTAATAAGAGGACAAAGCATCGCAGAACAGAGGGCAACAGCAATGACTGTGTCTGAATGAGTAGGCAAGGTCCTGGTAAATGTTCCATTAATATTCTGACACCTACAAGAAAAACAAAGACACTCCTCCTTCTCCTGAACACTAATAAAGAGAAACCCTTGTGATTTAATTGCTATCAGAGGCTTCCTCAGAGACAGCAAATTCTTTAACACTTTCCAGAAGAGCTGAGGATGTTCAGAAGAAAAGTATTTAATGTAAGAAAAGAGTGGATCTACTTCGCTCTTATCACGGAGCATTCAGGATATATTTTACTGTATTCAAACTATATGGAAGAATGATCAAGGGGACACTTCACCCTGCCTGGGATAGGGTTACCGGGGTCTCACCCTGGAGCCAGGCCTGGGGAGGGTGCTCAAGGGAAAGTCCACGGGGTCCAAATGGGCACAGCCTGAAGAGGAGACATGGGCCCACCATCCTATAGTCCCACCACCTGTAGAAGGCATTGTAGGGGCCGGGTGCAGTGTGTGTTAGGCCCTTGGTGGCAGGGCACCTGGGCTGGATGAGATTCACCCTGAGTTCTTGAAGACCCTGGATGTTGTAAGGTTGTCTTGGCCAACAAGCCTCTGCAACGTCACATGGAGATCTGGGGCGGTGCCACTGGATTGTCAGACTGGGGTCATGGTTCTCAGCTTCAAACAGGGGGCCAGAGGGTGTGCTCTAGCTATCGGGGGATCACACTTTTCAGCCTCCGTGGGAAGGGCTATTCCAGGGTGCTGGAAAGAGAGAGTTTGTCCATTAGTCAAACCTTGAATTCAAAAAGAATAATCTGGTTTTTGTGGTGGTCACAGAACACTGGGCCAGCTCTTTTATCCTCTCAAGAATATTCGAGACAGCATGGAAGTTTGCCCATCCAGTCTACATGTGTTTCATGGACCTGGAGAAGGCATTTGACCGTGTCCCTCAAGGTATCCTGTGGGGGGTGCTGTGGGAGTATGCAGTGCCTGGCCTGTTGTTACAGACATTCAGTCCCTGTACAACTGCTGCATTGCCAGCAATAAGTTGTACACTGCGAGGGCTGCCCTTTGTCAAGGATTCTTTTGGTGAAAAGAATTTCTAGGCGTAGCCAGATGGCAGAAGGTTTCCGCCTCAGTGACCTCAGAATCTTATGGATAATGTGGTCCTGTTGGCTTCATCAGGTGGTGGCCTCCAGCTCACACTGGGGCAATTCACAGCTGAGTGTGAAGCGGCAGGTATTAGAATTAGCACCTAGAAATTTGAAGCCATGTTTCTCAGCCAGAAAAGGGTGGAGTGCCCACTCCGGGTCAGAGACGAGTTGCTGCCCCAAGTGAAGGAGTATAAGGCCCCGTTTACCCGAGAACGATCCAGTGGAAACAATAAAGTTTGTTTTGCAGTCCGTACCTTAACAGTAGAGTTTTTCCGATTTCATTTTTGAAAAGTAACATGTTCAGACGGGAACATTTTAAAAATAATGTAGCTCCCATTGCTAGGCCACAAGTTAGTGGTGTGGGTGTAGGAGTCACAACTGTAGTGCACATGTGCCAGTACCCCTCGTTTTCAAAAATAGCATTTTCACCATTTACATGGAAATGGAGACCAGAGCATTTTGAGAACGCTCCACCATTTTTAAAAAGGATTGTTTTCAGGGACTGAAAATGCTGTTCTTGTGTAAATGGGGCCTAAGTATCTCAGGCCCTTGTTCATGAGTGAGAAGAAGGGGACTTCAAAGGTGACTTGAGATCATGTTCAAACCAACTTCTTTTGATTGGGTGCCCTTCACAAACAGAAGGTTCGAACAGCAGGTGGGTAGGGCCTCCCAGCCAGAGCCGTGTGCCACAGATAATCATATTTAAGATATCCACTCTCTATCATATCATTCAGTCCAGGTGTAGAAAAAAAACTGAAACAAAGTAAACAGAGCGGTGTGAAGAAATTAATCAGATTATGTGGATAAAAACTACATGTTGTGATGTCATGGGATTTTTATTCGGTGACACTGACTTGCATAGAAGCACCCCAAAGAGATGCAGTGCAACATCAAACTGCTGCTAAATACTATCATAAAAATGTTACAGCTCCCACTTAAAAATAATTGGCTATTCCACAGACTAAAGGTCTTATAAATGGAGAGATTTATGAATAAACAGCACAGAAATACAGAAGATTTCTCAATTAAAATTGTGATTTTAGTAGATGCAATTTGAATTAAAAACAGGGCTCCTGCCTGGAGTCAAAAGATCAGCAGGAGCCAAGGTCAACTGCTGTTTAACTTCTCCTCTGAGCTGATGATTTTACTGCATGACCGAAGACCCCTGCACTGCTGCTGCCCCCTTTGCACATTCATGGATTGGAAGAGAAATTATATTCATCAGAATTAAACATTGTGGGAATACAGCAGTGTGTGTCCTTTTTCTTACTATGATAATATTTGAAGTGTCTGTAGTGTGGTGAATTTTTTTACAGTGGAAAAAGTATTTTTGGTGATTTCATGTGGCATACAAACTACACAATATTGTAAACTCCGTAAGTAATATCAGTATATACATAAAAATTGATATATACACAGTATATACATAAACCTTTAGTGTGTGGATCTATTTGAATTACAGTGGCATTTACTTCATCAGTGGCTTAATAGATACCTGAAATTATTTGCTGATAACCTGATTTCAGTGACGAAGACTAAATGACTGAGATTACCATGATATGGATATTATGCTGAAGCAGCCCTGTTTGTTTACTGTCAGATAAGATCACATTTTATTAGAAGCTATGCCATGAAGTGCAGAGCAAATCGAATTATTTTCAACAATGTGCTACAGAGATAAATATCCTGCATCCAGCAGCTCTTTGCATGACATTAATTCTTTGGCAAAGATTAGCATTGTGTGTACAGGAAAGTAAAGTCAAGTCGTTTGTCTTGGGCTCGGTCCCTTCACTTGGAATTAATTGTTCTCCATATGTGGAAGAAAGGGAAAGGATCTGACTCTATCCAGACTTCATTTGTTATAATTACTGTGTCTAGAAAAAAAACAAAAGAACATATTCTGATGTGTGGGATAATTTGACCCATTCATCAGCTCTGGCTGTAATCCAGCTGCTTGCCACTTCTTCTACCAGAGGGACCAGAAGCGTAGACAGTGAAACTCAGACACCTTTGTTACTTCTATCAAGATTATTGGAGGTCGTTCTTATTGTGCTTTCAGTAATTATTGTCTAAAGCACCATTAAAAAGAAAACAAAAAAAAAGTCACAATCAGAAAATTCCTGGTTTGCCATTTCATGGTTTTACTATAATTACATATAATTTGTGTGTCCCAATAAAATCTTTGCTTTAAAACCAGACAAATGTGTATTCACACGGGGCTAATTAGAACCATTTATTCTCATCATTTAAGGCATTTTCAGATAAATTTAAAATGCAAATGAATCAATTTTAATCACTATTTTGTGCCATGTGACAATGTTATAGTCCTGGGTTTTGGACCCAGTGTTCTGAGTTTCTGGACTCTGAATTCTTGCTTATTAAGTATTCTGTTTGGTTTATTTAAATTTTCATCTTCATGCGTTTCCTTTTTCGGCCCGGTGGTTAGCACTGTTGCTTCACAGCAAGAAGTTCTGGGTTTGACTCCACCTTGTAGAGTTTGAGTGTCCCCATGTCTGTCTCTCTGTATTAGCCCTACGACAGGCTGGCGACCTGTACAGGGTGTACCCTGCCTTTTGCCCTATGACAGCTGGGATAGGCTCAGCCCCCCCTGCGACCCTGAACGGGATAAGCGGAAGAGAGTGGATGGATGGATAGTTCTTAGATTCAGCTTGTTTTTTTTATTAGTGTTTATTTGTTCTCTCACTGTTTCCTGTTTCATTCTCCTCTGTCATTTAAGCTTATTCATGCATCTGCAGTTACTTGTTGAGTTACATTGGTACTCATTTGTCACCTTAGTTTTACTTTCCCTTTTGTCTCATGGTCTTTGATTATGTTCACCTGCATCTCGTTTTCCTCCTGTGTCCAATGCCCCAATTGCCCCCATGTGTGTATTTATAGTGCTGTCGTTTCTTTAGTCCTTGTCTTTGTGTCTGTTAACCTCCTGCATGTGTTTCCAGTTGTGTACTCTGTGCATCTTTGGAGTTTGTGCATTGGCCTGAATAAACAGCTCACCTTATGTTTACTCAGTCTGCCTCCTATGTGTTTGCATTTGGGTCCACTTCTTCACTCCAGTTTCATGAAAGAAAAGTGCAGCTGCTTTAGAAAGTAGACAACTCCCCTTCAATTTTTTGCAAGCTTTTTTAACCTTTAGTTTATTATAAATAAGTAAAATTGCCATTTTCTCTGTCAATCTTAGATCCTTATGTTGCAGTAGTCCTTAGTTATCACATCTGGTTTAAAAAAAAAAAAAAAAACATGAAAAAGTCCATCTTTGATATACAGCCACAGAAGAATATTCAAAATTGGACAAAAGCACAAAAGAATATTTCCCGAAATGTCACACTGCTCTTTTAAATGTACAAGACAAAATACAAGGACGCTCACACCAGGAGACACAACAAATAGCTGGAAATCAACTCTGATTCATACAGAGACAATCTGGCAGCAGAGAACTGTTTAAAAGACTGTGTATACACTGAGGTGAATCATTGGCTGAACAAAGATGCAGAAATGCAGGAAATTAACAGGAAAAAAAAGTAGTAAAAACTGAGTACATGAAAACCGAGGATTACTACAATAAAACATTAATCCAAACTGGATGGCATAGTTCAAGAGTTTGCAGCACTATCAAAAATAGATTTGGGCTTGAACTGTAAAGTTCATTTTTGACCTGAATTTTAAAGAAGAAAATTACCCCAAAAAACATTAGCAAATACACTAAGACCTCTGACTTTGTGCTATTCTACTCTCGAACAGTTGTAATTCTATTCAAGTGCTGAGTCATATTCCTTTGTGCTGTCACTTGGCTGAATGAAGGCCTTGTCCAAGCAACCGATCAAAGGCTTTTACCTTCCTGAGCTATTTCCTCCCTGAAACGAAGATGGAATATTATACAAACCAGCAGTGTAAGAACATGAGAACAAGTTGGGAACATGTTGATAGATATTGCTACTGAATGTGTATTTTAATCATCATCTCAGGGTTACAACTTGTAGTCACTTAATATTTGTTTAACACTTTATTGTTATCAGTGTACCTGCAAACTCCATATTACCTCCTTCACCATCATTTCTTTGAAACTCTGACCTAAATTGTCCTAATAAATCCACCCCCTAAAGCTGGTGGACTCCATTTATTCCATTCACTCTGTATGATCAAGTGTTTCCTCGGGTGAGAGACTTGGGGAGAGGCCAGCATATTTATCCCACTCTCTCCCACTGATGGGCCGGGAAGCCAGTGACCCATCGCACACAGCACATCATCCACTGCTGGCTGCAGGGTGCCCATGTTTAAATTATGATCAACAGCAGACAGGAAATCTATTCTTAAGCTGTGATTCCAGTGTGATCAAACTGATAAGACCATTGCAGAAATTCCTGGCAATAACAGACGAATTTGAAATAACATAAGAAATGTCTTTCCCTTCCTGCTGGTGAACCTCGGGCAAATTCAGCAGAGTTAAAGACACAGCCTGTGGGTGTGTACATGATTTCATATTAACAAAGCAGTATGTTTTGGTTGGCCTTTTTTTAAAATACAAAATTCAATGCAAGCGACATTACACATGTGTAACAAGAGAAGTTACACAAGGGGGAAAAATTAGGATGTGACAGAACACAGCCACATCTGTGCCTAATATGGGCTACATTTGACACTCACAGCCCCACTGGTGGGGCGCAGGTTCATGACAGGTGTGACGCGAACGGCCTGGGAGAAAAGTCGTGCAGATCAAATGATCATGGAACAAGGAAACAGTAGAAGGTATTTTAGCACAGCAACTAGTAAAACTCTCCACTGTCACTGTCTGCTGTGTCCATAGAGCCATCGTGTCGTCGCTTCGCCACCGAAGGGGACACCTCCCCCCAGACCTCGCTTTGACACCGAGGGGGGACATTCCCACCCCCCAGCCCAGACTTTGCGTGGGGCATGAAAAGATTTAGACCCCGGCGTCGTTTTGATGCGTTTCGGCCTTTCGTTTACGACAACGGAGTGAAAATGATGTGTTTCAGAAACGCACCCGCTTGCGTTCTCGTGTAAACGCTTGAAACCGGGTGATTTGAAAACAGGTGACTCGCACATGCGTACTATGGTTGCGACAGCCACAGTTTTCCACGCGCAAATTGATAAACAGTACTTGTGGATTCACGAGTGCTTCTTGTGCTTTTCTTGTGTTTTTACCGTTTTGTAATTCAGCGTTGTGTGCAGCAGCGATCCAACCTCATCAGTCCACACAAAACCTCTCACATTGGCCGTTTTGTAAGTAATGAACAATTTGCTGCACTTCCTACTGTGTCACTCCACACATGCGCGTCTTGCGTAAACAAGCTTTGCAAAGAGAAAACCAACGCCAGTTTGTGGCCTGGCATGCGAACTACATCGTTTTCATCGTTTCACGTGTCATCATGTAAACCAGGGGTTTACACGATCTGCGGGCGTAAACGATCTGCGTTTACGCCCTGGGTGTCTTCTGGCCTCGCCCACTTCCGGTCCGCGAATTGATGTCAAAAATAACACACAATTTGGCCCTTTAAGTTACTTTTTTGACATTTCGCTTAACCCTCTTAATTGGAGGGGAAGGCGAAATGTCAAAAAAGTAACTTAAAGGGCCAAATTGTGTGTTATTTTTGACATCAATTCGCGGACCGGAAGTGGGCGGGGCCGGACACCCCTGGCGTAAACGCAGATCGTTTCTGAAACGCTATCGTGTAAACGGAAGGCTGAAACGCATCAAAACGACACCATTTCCAGTGGAAGCAGCATCGTGTAAACGGGGCCTTAATCCAGCGAAGTGGGGCATGATGGAAAAAGTTTGAAAACCATTGTCCTAAGTCAATGCCATCAGCAGAGGTGGGAAGTAACGAAGTACAAATACTTCGTTACTGTACTTAAGTAGATTTTTCAGGTATCTGTAATTTACTTGAGTATTTATTTTTCTGACTACTTTTTACTTTTACTCCCTACATTTTTACACAAGTATCTGTACTTTCTACTTCTTACATTTTCAAAACAGACTCGTTACTTTTTAACACGTCAGAGAGAAGTTTGCATTTCTGGTCAGTGTGCCGTCAAACATCAACTGATCTGAGTCTAAATGGAGGAATAATAACATATAAGAGACAATCGTACTGGCGTATCCTCCATCACTGGGCTTATCGGGTACAAAGGGATTAAATGCGCAAACCCATATAATTAATGGATCATTTATAGCGCTAAATTCAGGGGTTACAGCGGACCGGACCGAGTCCGTAAGTTGTGCTCGCGGGACATAAGCAGCTTAGCTAGCACTACTGAAGAGGAGCGAGCATAAAGGGAGTAACGTGTGGCAGGTAAATACGTTTCTAAATGCTCAACAAGTATCAGCAAACACACAAAGTGTGTGCAGTTTGTCACACAGTATGTAGCTAAAAGAAGAGCTGCTGTATTTCAGGGAGAGCAAAGAGAGAGAAGTTCACTCAGAGATGGAGAAAGAGGACAGGAGAGGAAGAAGAGAGGTTAGAATTAAAGGTAAGGACTGCAAAACAAACTGAAGTATGCTGACTTTGTGTAATTCAAAGATTGTATGAAAATACTGCAGTTTAGTGTGTAATAAACAGGTTAGCTTGTTGTACTGTATTTACAGTAAAGCTCTGTGTTGGTGCACAGAGGCTGTGTTCATGGTCAGAGTTACAGGTTACATCAGTGCAGCAGAGATGAGTTTGAATCAAAGCTGCTGATGCTGAGATTCATTCACTGAATCCAACATTTCTACAGCCTGTATGCTGTCAGTGTAGGGGATGGAGATCAGCTCAGAGCTGTGAAATACTGGGTTACATCTTTGTGAGTTCAGTTCATCCACACAGAGCAGTAAACCTCAGAGCAGCAGCAGCAGGTCAGCTGATCACAGCCTGCACACCAACATCATTTACTGCAGCTCACAATAGAAAGCTATGATTCTTCTCCCCATGCAGAGCCACTACAGCTGATCTTAGGATTCCTCCACCTTCTGAATCCCACTGTAACCCCTGAGTATCCTCATGTTGGTGTTTAGGTGGAGGCACAGTCACCCTCTACTATGGAGGACACAGAGAACAGAGCTGTGTTTAAATTCCCTTTCACAGTTTGTGTCCTACATAACAGATTCAAGCTAAATTCATTAATTAAGATTAAAATTTAGATTGGAATAACGTTTCTATTCTCATGTATTATTTTACATTATTACAATAATATATAATGAGGTTCAGTTAGCTTTACTGAAAAATAGCAGGTAGAAACATCCTCCAAATAACTACTTTTACTTTCTTACTTTGAGTACATTTCAGAGCTTGTACTTTTTAAATTTTACTTAAGTAAAGAAGTTGAACCAGTACTTTGACTTTTACCAAAGTATTTTTTAACACAAGTACTTGTACTTCTACTTAAGTACAGAATGTCAGTACTTTTGCCACCTCTGGCCATCAGTCCAGAAAACAACAGAGAATGCTTCAAAGGCACTAAATTATCACAAAACGTGTGACTACATAAAACACTCTAAGTGAAATAGTAAACCCTAGGATCTCTAGAAGTGCAGTATTTGTGTCCAGATGGCTTTCTTCTCAAAATCCATCTATGAGTCTGCAGATGTCTTTATTTTTTAAATGGCCTGGGATTGTTTTCACTTCCTGCTAATTTGCATTCTATAGCATGAATCCCAGGATGCTCTTACTGGAAGGCATAGTACATTTAATGAAAAAGAGATCGCTAAAACCTTTTGTAATAACTGCAGTACTAAATGGGGCTAGTTGTTCCTATAGAGTACCACCTCACATAAACTTAACTACACAAATTATACTGTTCATAATTGTTCATTATAGAATCCCTGCTTTGTAAATGCACAGTATAATTGAAAATTGATTTTTTTATTTTTTTTTTATTTACTCAGCTGCAGAAGGGACCTACACTAATAATTATCTGGAGATGACGATATAATTCTAAGGCAAAAAGTTGGGTTTTATCTAACTAAATTAATTGAAGTAGTTAGTAGCACATTGTACGCATATAACAAAGCTTTCTTACGATCGTGCTTCTGCTGTTGGTAATACTAACCGGACCATCCTTCTTTTTAATACCACACAGTAAGTATAATTGCTGTACTCTGTCAGTTTTAATAGGCTCCATGCACTTAACAGTTAATGATTGCATCCAAAGATGCTAAATCAGCATGCAGCTCTCATATGTCCATTGGTAATTATTTTTATCAGTCCTGAAGCTCAGCTGGTGTGAGTGTGCTGTTAAAGGCCTCTAAAAGACTTTGGTGTCTTCAGGGCCTTTCAGTTGCCATACTAGCCCTGGGCTTCCCTTGAAACTTGCCTTTGGAGTGCCTTTAAGGCATCTTTACTGTGTTGGCTGTAATTATGAAGTGCAGGCTTCAAAGGTTCACAATATTGAACAGCACTGATTGTGTCACAAAGGTCCTAGCATGCATTAGGGGACAACAGTCAGAAGTTTTATGCAGTTTGCAAAAGTTTCATCATAAAGATATAAACAAAGACAGTAAGATGAACAAAAATGAAGAGCAGATAAAGGTGCATCCCAAAACCGTGTGTGTGTGTGTGTGTGTGTGTGTCTTAAGTGTCTATCTAACAAGCATTTGATGAGCCAGGAGTGTAAATACTGCAGGAAAATAGCTGAAGTGGAAAGAGGTAAGCTGACTGGGGAAACAGAACAGATTAAGTGGGATTGGTAAACAGGAGTCTAAATATGAAAAGACTTACTGAAGACTTTTTCTAGGGTGAAAGGGTAATATCCCAAAAAAACTAGCATGACTTTGAGTAGAAGCCTGGCAGATCTGGACTGTGGATTGGGAACCCCTAGACTGATATCTCACTTTTGTAAGTGAAGTGAAGGAAATTTTTTAGCTTGGGGCTAAGGGAACTCTAACCGTATGGCTGGCTAGAATTGCTGTGGTGAGCTCAGCAGAGATAGTGCCCCTCATTCATTTTCTATGAGTGATATGATAAAACCCCATGAGGTGCACAGGACGAGTATAAGCCTACAGCTAAATCCGTGATCTCTGAGTCAATGGAGCTCTTCAGTTACTCAGAATTAGCCAAACTAAACAGAGGTGTTGAGACCAGTGCAGTGAAACTGTGTTGCAGTGTAATGGGATCAAACAAGATTCTTAGCAGATGACTCGCACAGGGTGTTAGACTGTGCATTAAACAAATGCTAAACAAGCAGGAGCCAGTTAGGATCATAAGTATCTGGACAATGACACATTTGTTTTTGTAATTTTGCCTTTGTACACCACAGTGTATTTAAAATCCAACAATCCAGATGTGATCCACTTTCAACTTTAATTCAGAAAGTGTTTTTTTCCTTTTTTTCAAACTAACCTAAGCCCACCCTGAAGCATATTGTGCTTTATTGCCCTTTTTCACTCTAATTGGGATCCAACTTTAGCTGTCTAATGAACAGCATTGCCCTGAAGCAATGGGAAGTTTTCTTAAACTCCATAAACAATTTCTTTATTGATTGCAACCAAAAAAAATGCTCAAAGTATCAAAGAAGAGTCCACTAAGGTTCCACCTTCAAATCAACAATGATTTGAAGGTGGAACCTCCTTTTCTGTCACATGGTTACAGGAGCACATGTTATTAAAAAAAAGATTATTTGATTTAGAAATCTTATTTAAAATTGAAATGGAATTTAAAAGGGGTCATTTTCTCCAGGTCCTGGTCTTTATGAAGAATAAAGGTTTCAGCACTGGCTTCACTTTTCAGACTTAAAACAGGCCTCGCCATTTAGGCCCCAGTCAACCATTTCTAGAGACCAGTGGGCGACCTCCCCTGGGAACCTCTGGTCAATAGGTAAAAATGTGTACTCGCCAACCGTTTGGTGAGTGGTTGCTCCAGGTTGCTGGCTGTCACCAGGCGAAATCAGTCGCAAATGGGGAGCTGCACCAAAAACCTCCTTGTAGTTGCTGGAACATAATCTCATTCTATGTCTGACGTATAATGACAATAAGTCCTTTTGATTATGATTCTGATTGATTCTTTGGTTTCTTAACAGTGCTGAAGTTGCCGCAGGTTGCACAGAAGAAGGCGTCCTGTCTAGAAATGCTCACCATTGGCCAGTGGTTGCCGGATGACCACCGGCTGGTCTCTAGATCTGAATAAGTGGCACCTTATTTATAGACTGTGAGCACATGGCTTTACTGTGCTACCAAATTAAGAGATCACAATTAGCTCTGATGGTAATACATGAGGCCTTTTGTTCTTTCAAGTACCAGAGGTGGTAAAAGTACAGACATTCTGTACCTAAGTAGAAGTTCCAGTACTTGTGTTCAAAACTGCTCTGGTAAAAGTTGAAGTACTGGTTCAACTTCTTTACTCAAGTAAAAGTAAAAAAGTACAGGCTTTGAAATGTACTCAAAATAAGAAAGTAAAAGTAGCTCTTTGGAGGACGTTTCTACTAGCTATTTTTCTGTAAAGCTAACTGAACCTCATTATATATTATTGTAATAATATAAAATAATACATGCGAATACAAACGTTACTCCAAACTAAATTTTAATTCTAATGAATGCACTCAGCTTGAATCTGTTAGCATAACTCAGTTTGTTTTGCAGTTCTTACCTTTAAATCTAACCTCTCTTCTTCCTCTCCTCTTTCTACCCTGAGTGAACTTTTTATTTCCCTGGAAATACAGCAGCTGTTCCTTTAGTTAGCAGACACACTGTGTGACAAACTGCCTACACTTTTTGTGCTGGTATTTGTTGAGCATTTAGAAACATTGTGTTTAAAATTATCTGCCACACTTTACACCCTTTATTTTTGCTCCTCTTCAGTAGCGCTAGCTAAGATGCTGAAGTACCATGAGCACAACTTATAGACATCTGCCCTCGGTCTGGCCCACTGTAACCCTGATTATAGCGCTATAAATGATACATAAATTATATGGATTTGCCTCTTTAATCTCTTTGTATGCGGTAAGCCCTGGTGATGGAGGATACGTCAGTACGATTGTCTCATGTGTTATTGTTCCGCCATTTAGGCTCAGATCGGTTTGATGTTTGACGGCGCGGTGAAATGGAAATGAAAACCTATCTGACGTGTTAAACCTGAAGTAACAAGTCTGTTTTGAAAATGTAAGAAGTAGAAAGTACTGATATTTGTGTAAAAATGTAGGGAGTAATAGTAAAAAATCTGAAAAATCTTGTTAAGTACAGTAGCAAAGTATTTGTACTTTGTTACATTCCACCTTTGCAAATACCAATATTTTACCATTACACTACCAGATTACAATCATTAAAAAATAAATAAATAAAGTAAAGTAATGAGTACAGACAAGTTAAATGATAATTCTGTGCATTTGGAAGGATCACAACAAAATCCTTGGAAGTGACAAAGAAAAGCAATATTTATATTCAGCAGACATTTCACATAGAAACAAACAATTTAAGACTGGCAAACAATGTCTACTGCAGGATGCAGCAGATGTGTTATTGTTATTTTATGGAGCTCAGCAACAAGTGCATTTGTTCAAATTAATTCTGAATTGGCAATGAAGCTATGATTGTTACCTACATGTTTTACTGTTACAGCTGAGGCTTTGGGGCACAGTTTAACATAACGTAGCTCGAGGGCATCATCGAGTTAACGTGTCACTTTCTGACTTTGCCTTAGACACACAGAGGGTGAAACACAGACCTTACCTTCATATTCATGAGGTTGCTGCTTTGAATGATTGATGCACCAGAAATATAAACTCATCTTCCTCAGATGTATTAATACTCCCTCAGCACAAACAAGTTTACACTTGTTTACATACTGGCTTGGTTCAGATTGGCCATCCATGACTGACGACAACAAGGAGAGGAACGTTAAACCTTTATCACTAGTCATAGAATGCTGTCATATTAATGCAACTCAATTTCCCCCTATAATCTAGATCATTTTATAAAATTCTGAAGTTACTACACTTAAATTGACGTTTGGCTTTAGTTCAATTTCATCTATGTTCATGTATGTATGCTAAAAACCTATATTTATGATCCCATTAACCAAAATCACATATAAAGACTAGAATTTTGTATTTGCAGGAAAAAAAGCAACATATGCTAGAACAGGGACTTTCAATGTTCAGACTGACTCACACTGTTGTAAAGACTTTCACAGCCCCAAAGGTATAGCAAGTGAACGCCTAAGTAATTGCAGATCTAAGCTTTCCATGCATTTAGATTCTCTATTTCCAGAAAAGGACAAGGACACTAAGCTGCAAAACAGAAACCTTGAAGATGAATAACAGCCTTACTGTTTTTTTTTCCCCACCTCATTTCCATTACAAAGCTCAAGTCACTTTGTTATCACAGTTGAAAAATTGCACAACTTTTAGCAAACAAGTAGGAGTCTATTTTTCTTGTGTTAACAAACGTCCAAAGTTTAAGCAGAAAAAGCCAAACAGAATGACGTGAGCATCTGAGTTGGTTATAACAAGACTGACTGCATGTTGGCCTAATTTAATACTTTACAAAGTGACATAAATATAGGAAAACAAAGTTCCTTGACCTTGGCATATATTGTCTTACTGTAACTCCGCCAAAGACAACTTTATTTGTAGCTGCAACATTCCACAAAAGAGGAAACACTTCTTTTGACTTTGTTAGGCACTCACTTTGAAGTCTTACAAAAAAAATAAAAGCACCTTTACAGGTTTACCTGCACTGAATGAGAAGATTTCCAGCCACTGAGAGGCTGACACTGTAAACTTTTAGAATGCTGCATGCTTTTATTACAGAGCATGAACCTCCTATATGCCCTCTGGGAAATGCACAGAGGTGTTAGACAGGGAGGAACATGTTGATCTTGAAAAATATGAAGACACTGAACATCTTTAAAAAAGAAGAAAAAAAATGCTACAACAGTTGGGAACATGTTCTGTCCCCAGTGCTACAGGAATGGAAAGTATCCAGAGACTGTTCAGAGTTCAAGAGTAGGAGAGTGCATGAACAATCCTCTATGCTTGTAAATGAGCACTGGCTCAGTATAAAATTATCCATCCATTCATCCATCCTCTGAACCACATATTAGTTTAAAGATCTTACCAAAGGTTAGGTGACTCTGTCTGAAGGTAGCACTACACGCTTACAGGGAAAAAAAAAAGTTTAGAAAGATAAAAGTTCCCTTATTTTTAGCGTCTTTGCTAAGCAAAGCTATCACAGTAGTTTCACATGTACTGGCATGCATTAATCTACTTGTGCCTTTATGTGCCTTTATTTATTATTTGTTGCTAGATAAAACATTTTAATGGCTAAAATGGTTGGATTAGTGACTCTATAATAAAAAAGGAACTCACTCATGATATTAAACATGAACAGTTTGACTGGCTGAATCACAGAGTATATCCAAGTCTGTGAATGATGGGCAAGAGGAGTACAGAGCACTAGTGAATTATTTGGAGGTCTGGGAGAAATTATCTGCTTCTGGATGTGAATAAGACTAGAGATATGGTGATTGACTTCAGGAGGAAGGGGACGCTTACATGACCTGTGTCTGTCCTGGGACAGGATGTTGATGTGGTGGAGGAGTACAAGCATCTGGGTGTTCACATTATCAACAGGCTGAAATGGAAGACAAATGCATGCTGTGTACAAGGGATGAACGGGCTCCGTTTCCTAAGGATGCTGAGATCCTTTGGTGCATGCAGCAAAATGTTGGAGATTTTCTGTCTGTCTGTTGTGGCAAACTTAGTTTGTTGTAGTCTGCTTGATGAACAGCATCAGAACCGGTGACACCAACAGATTGACTAAAGTGATTAGGAAGGCTGACACTGTGTTTGCAGTTTGGCTGCAAACTGGACACACTTGAAGCTATTGTGGCCAGGAGGTCACTGAACAAACTGTTATCCATCATGGATAATCCTGACCACCCTCTGCACCACTTACAGGACGGGCAGCAGAGCTCCTTCTCTAACAGACTGATTCAGCTCCACTGCCACAAGGACAGGAAATCCTTTGTACCTCAAAGGTACTGCAGCAAATCTGTCTACCAGTGAATCATCTGTTCTCACATTTTAACATTTTAATTCAGTGCAGCAGTCTTGCAACACTTATCAAGCCATCTGACATCTAACATTTAAATAAACATTTTTATTTGTTTATTTGTATTATTATATTAACTGCTGTTTCCCAAATCCTGGATTAATAAAATGGATCTTAAAATATATTATCTTATCCTGGGAGCTGCTTTCTTTTACTTGTTTGAGAATTACTCTTTTTTTTCCCTTTGTGAAAGTGGAATCAAAACTGGGAAAATTAAATTTCTAGGAAGAAAGCGAGATAACGAGGTTATTAAAGTATTTTTTGGCCCTGTTAACAGCTCGGATAAAGGCTCTGGCACCTTAACGCAAAGGGGTTACCTGTGCTTGAGCCTCTCACCAACCAGGGGGTTCATAAAAAATGAGCCTCTATTTTGTTTTGTTTGTATGAATAATAGAGAAGTTGGTAGGTTGGAGCACTGACCACAGTAGTCGTGTATAATGATTTGTTGCACCTGGAAAGCCAAAAGCCATGCAAGAGGATGAAACTAATATTACAGAATTTCATATACCTTCATTCATATGTGGCTTTGCAGCCACAAATTGATTTTCTATTTGTGGAGCTGCACATTCCCCTCTCACTTTCTGTCTCACTCTCTCTGATATACTCTCAGGCAGATGCCAACACCCACAACATGGCTCGTTCTCCCCCCAGTGCACACTGAGCTCCTCCTCTGAGCATGCTCTAAACTCTTAACCTGCAGGCACATCACAACATCTATACTTAAACACTTAGAAATAGATTGTGTGTCTACATAACTTAGCATAGCACACTGTAAAAAAGAAGGGCCTTTAGGGCACATTCAGGAGTACCTTGTAAACTGGAGGCTACGTAAGTGTTAGGGCAACCCTTGCATTGGGGCATGGACTTTCCAACCATTTTTGGTCACACCACCTCGTTATAGAACATTTTTAAACGCCACTTAGGCTCATTCCTGTTCACACATTATATTAAAAAACAGACAAAAATCTATGTGAATACATTTTAATCCAGACAGGTGGTTTTGCCTTTAAAATGATGGACAGCTGCATTACACAACAGGCAAAGCATCTCCGTTATGCTCTTTCAGTTTTTGTCAGCTTAGTAAGACTTTTGTTTTTCTTCCAGCTGCTGTCGTGCTGGGAAATTTCAGAGCCATGGAAGCAACTTGTATTTCTCTAACAATCGGTTTTCACTTCTTGTCCTTAATTGAGTGTCCGTTGTTTGTCTGATGATTGTGGACTGATGAGGAGTATAACTTTGACACACTATCAAAATAAATAAAATGTTCATTTGAATTCAATTTTATTTATGAAGAGCCAGTTCGCAACAACAGTCATCTAAAGGTGCTTATTTTAAGTTAAAGACAATCAAACGATCCCCTAAGAGTGAGCAGTTGGTGAACAGGAACAGGAAGAGAGCTCCAACAGAATCGGGCTCAGGGAACAGCAGCCATCTGCTGCAACTGTTTGGGGTGGTGAGTTGAAAGAGAAGGAAAAAAAAAAAGATCCCAAGCAGTGAAGAACAAAACACCCCATATGGGAAACAGAAGACAAACATTAATGACATGCAGTAGTGCCCAGTAAGTGCAAGAGTGGTGAAAAGAAGGGATCGGAAAAGGAATGTTTAGCATATCATAGAAACATAACTAAGGTTATCATAGAGCCATAATTAAGGTGGTTCAGGGTCACCTGATTAACCCCTAACTATAAAGTTTACCAAAGAGGACAAACATAACTTAAGCCAGATATGGTGTCTGTGTTTGTGTCCCCAATCCAAATGTGAGCTTATTCCACAAAAGAGGCACCTCATACCTGAAGGCTCCACCTCCCATTCTACATTTGGAAACTCTAGAAATCACAATTATGTAAGTTTTGGATAATATGATACTGTGAGGTCATTACGATTTCACAGGGCCTGATCATTCAGCACTTTGTATGTATAAACCACCAAACCGGTCATGCTGAAGAACGTTACAGGCAGCATAATGGGCTTCACTGTGCCAGGCAGTGAGCACGGGGCCCACTAGAGGATGTCAAGCCCTCAGGCCACCCTCATGAAGTCTGTTTCTGATTGTTTGGTCAGAGACATTCACACCAGTGGCCTGCTGGAGGTTATTTTATAGGGCTGTTCCTCTTTACACAATGCAGCAGAGACCAGTCCTGCTGATGGGTTAAGGACTTTCTACAGCCTTGTCTCCTGGAATCTCCTCCATGCTCTTGACACTGCACTGGGAGACACAGCAAACCTTCTGGCAATGGTACGTATTGATCTGCCATGCTGGAGGAGCTGGACTAACTGTGCAACCCTCTGTAGTGTCCAGGTATCACCCCATGCTTACACTTACCCTATCCAAATGCAAAATGAGTGGAAAAAAAAAAAATACAGTCAGGAAAAAATGTGAGTGGCTTTCACCTGTGAAATCATTCCTGTTTTGGGGGTTGTCTCATTGTTGCCCCTCTAGTGCACCTCCTGTTAATTTCATTAACACCAAAGCAGCTGAAACTGATTAACACCCCCCTCTACTACTTCACTGACCAGATCAATATCCCAGAAGTTTCATTAACTCGATGCTATACAGTACACTTTTTTGAGCAGTGTGTAATGCTTCATTGACACAGTTTGTTATTTTCATGGTCTCAGTTTTAATTTTTCTTTTTTATTTTATTATTTGTTTTTTTTCTCCTTAAGTATTCCAGTTGGGGTTCCTTGTGTAGTTTCTGTGTAATATTCCTAACCTTCCCCGGTGTTTCCATTGGTATAAAGTAAGAAAACATATAATTAAAAAACCTCAAAAAAAAAAATTGGCTTTTCTTTAAAGAAAGTTAGTGATTCTGCAAGCCTTATCTTCTCAGTCAGTCAGAGCCCAGGAGTCCTTATGGCATAAAGCACGATCCCTTTTGGATTTAAACCTTGATTTTGAACAGCCAGAGTGGCAAACTGGCTCTTCAGGCTTTAAAAGCAATCAGTTAAACCTTAAAAAGCTCTTAATGTCTAACAGAGCTACTCTGAGACTAACTACTAAATTATAATCATCTTATGAAATTTTACATTCACTCTATAGTATCCAGTAATTGAAGACAATGTTTGTGTACATGTTTAATTACATTTCCTGTAGTATTTAGTTTGTAGCATTTATTTGTGTTAGATAGGTGATGTAAAAAGCAAAAGACAGTTCTGGTAGACTGGACAGCTAATGATTATAATAATGTGCATGACACCCTGCTGTTCATGTTCTGTGCACCTGACAGGAAGGTGGGAAGACTATCTTTGACGGTGAAAAACCGTCCACACTGCATTTCTCTTTTGGCCACTATTACCAGCATTTAAAAGGTAAACAACTTATCAGACTTTATTTTATTTGATGTTAGCAAGGATGAGAATTGAGGTTAACATACTTTACATCCAAAGCAAACACAAGAAATGAATCTCCAATATACTACTTGTATCAACTGCATTGAACTGAATGTACTGCCTGTGTATGTGCAAACATACAACTCAGCCATCCACATTTTGCATGCCACAATAAAAAAAATGCCATTCCAGGTTCTTGGGGTTGGGCACAAGAAAGTATGGCCCTCAATTTTCACCTATGTCTGTCCCAGGAGGGGTAGGTGGTGCAGCACAGGTGAAGCTGACAAGCTGCTGGAGTACTTTTGTACCTCAAAGTATTTATATTTAGTTGACTGAACAGGAAGAAAACATTCATTTTCTCTCACAAAAAAAAAAAAAAAAAAAAAAAAATCACATGAAAACACAGCAAATCCTGTAGCTTCGTATTACCTCAAAGGTGGCATCCAATCAAAAAACAAAACCGTGTAGGTGATTAATGCTTTTTAACACACCTGTGATCTTCCTTTAGTCCTCACTGAGTCTCAGCCTCCTCCTTTCCCACAGGATTGCACTTTGTCATGGTGAGAGTGCCAGAGACGGGTGTCAGGACCTTTGATGTTTCTGAAGTTGACAGGCGAGTCCCAGGGCATTGTCACTTCTCTCACACTGTTATCTCTGTGCAGATAACAGCAGGATCTGTTAGCAGGTGCCATTCCAAGGTGTGTGGGAAGAACCTGAACTAGGTTGGCAAACTGCAGATGACACTTGAGCTAAAAGGTGGTGACTGACAGGAGACAGATGGGTGCTACAGTCTGTCATCATTTCAATCTGTGCAAAGAATTTTTAGGGTAAAGTTACAGGTCTGCATGTTCATGTGACATAAACCTTTAATGTTTGCAGCATTTGTATGACTGAATTTATCCAAAACTTGATATCAGTTTCCAGTTACCGATAACAGATGATAACACCTATGTGTTGATATGTGAGTCTGCTTTTCAAAAGAAATGTCAAACTTCTCAGCTCAGCCCCAAACCCCTTTGAGTCTATAGGATAGCTTTAATATTTAAAGCCTCTCAAAAACTACATTCTCTTTTCACTCTGAGAAATGTAACTAATGTATCGAAGCATAACAGTGTCAACCCGCAGGATGGTTATAGTATTATTTGAGCTACCCACTTGGAGAAGAGTTAAGCTAATAGCTGCCTTATGTTAGTGAATTCCTAAAACACACTAAGTGAATAATGTGGGTATAATTTACAGGCGACTTAACAGATAGTGTGCTTTGGATGAAGCAGGTGAAGATTACACTGTGAAGTAAGTCATCTAGATAAACTGAGCTACACAGATTAAACAGCTAACAGATACACCAAAACACCACTGTGCTCCAGAACAGGAAGTGATACGAGGAGACACTAAAACACTCTAGGAGCTAATACATAATTTGTTCAGTGATGTGAATAGTCTCGTGGACATTTGTTTTATGGCTGACAGAACTGTCTACTAGGGCTACTGTAGGTTTATAATAACATTTATAATACAAGGGGGAAAATAACCCTTTTTTTTTTTTTTTTTTTTTTTTACATTGGATTATAAAGTGTTCTTATTTACAGACAACTTAAAACAAAATGCTGTTACTCATGGCACCCAGGGACATAAAAAGGCTCATTAATTTCCTAAAACATCAGGCTATTATAAGTTTTACCAGACATTCCTAAATAGAAGTAAATATAAATTATTTCTTGGGGATTATTTCCCATGGGGATTCGGTGTTATTCGCTTCACAAGAGTTACTTCAAAGTTCATTTCATACAGGAATGTTGACATTGGTTGTTAATGTGTTACAGCACTGGACTTGTATGAGTTTTTCATTGCCATAGGTTACAAATTTTGTTAGTGGATGCAGAGAACCAAAAAAAAAATTTAAAACCTCAAAATAAGTCCCAGTGTTGTCTTATGTGCATGGTTATGTATATCAGTCTGCTCATTACTCATAAGTATGTGTGTGTGTGTGTGTGTGTGTATGTATGTGTATATATATATATTTAAAAAAAAGCCCGAAAGCCACACCGATGTTCATGTATAGCAGCTGCAGACAAATAGTCTCATCAAAAACAATTAAAATGTTCAATACACTGTGAAGATAAACACATCTGATGACCCAGTGAGAATTTCAGTCACTCACTGTTTTCACATCTTTCATTCAAATATATCTTAGAAATAATATATTTGAGCTGTAACTACAAATTTAGGGAAAAAATGTGTCAGATTAACTTGCGATATAAGGGGTGAACTGTATAACAAGCATTTTTTGGGGGGGTTTGTTTTGTTTTGTTTTTTACTTTGTGCACAACTAAAGAGCTCACTATTGACTGCAAATAAATTATTTGTTCTGTCTTAACATTGTTCATCATAGCAGCAAACACTAGACCAGCCATTCCCAAAGGCAGGAGTGCTGCAGCCCACTTAAGAAAAACAGAAAATCCCATTGGGCCCACACAGTCTTCACTCTCATCACAATACAAGAGAAAGTGATGTATTTCCTTGAAAGTTGTATTCAAAAAACAAACAATACAGTCTGTTAGCTATAACTTGCTAATGCTACCTAGCCATATGTAAAGTGCTAAAGCAAATAAATGACCCACTTGTCACTGGGACAAGTGGAAGTTAATGAGTTATGACAAACAAACCACCTCATTACCAGTTTTAATTTACTTTTTATCTAAATAAATAGATTTATATAAATATGTAACTGTACATATTTGTGAGTAATGAGTATGATGAGTAATTTCTCTCATTATTGCGGCCCACATATAGTACCTTCTTAGCCCACCAGGGGGCCCTCGCCCACACTTTGGGAATCACTGACCTAGACAGTTGGCCAACATGAGATAGCAAGTTTTTTTTCATAAGACAAATTTGTTCAGTTAAGTAAATTTTTTTTATAATTAATTAATTTATTTTTACTAATTGTGAAAGTGGACATATTTAACCTAATGCAGCTGCATGATAACATGGCACACAGGGCTGATGTGAATTAACTCAGTGTTTCCAGCAGCAGCACTATACAAGATGTCACTGTATAAATATCCTTTCTGACAAGTGTGTGGTAACTGGCAGCAGTTTGAGCTTTAAGACTTGACAGTATAGCATCAGTTCTGACAGCTGTCCAATCACAGGCACTATGGAGAAAGTCCTCCGTATAGCTTTAGTCTGACAAAGTGAAAAATGACACTGTATGTGTCTGCTGTGTTAAGATTATATAACATTTTAAGAGCTCAAATTAAAATACTTTCTAAATATCTTCAAGTACTGTAATTCACTGAGCTCCTGAGAGTGACCCATTCCTTCACAAATGTTTGTAGAAGCAGCCTTGGTGCTTGATTGTATATACCTGTTGGCCGGGTAATAAGGAGAGAGAGCAATGATCTATGGCCACCACCTGCTCAATTTGTTTTTTATCATGGTCTGAGCTAAAAAGAAAAATCAATGTCAAGGCATTCTTAAGCCCATTTATCATCAGAACAAAGATATTGATCACCAAGACAGTGTCCTAAATATCTGGCACGACATTTACATTTCCACTGCAGTCACATAATTCTACTCTAGTCAGATCATTTCAAAATGTATATTTCCGGTAGTCTGTTTCGCAGTCCTCTGCAGCTGCTGTCTCATATCCATGTATAAACACTAAGTAACTGTAGCGATACACAAAATCAGATCTCATGTAAGTGTGAGAAACTATAATTGAACAGAAGAACATGACGTCTGACGTCAGAACTGAAGGCATGCATTAAACCTTAAGCCAGATAAAAAAGGGGATGCAAGGCATTTTTTAAGATGTGGAATATGTGAATAAATCTGAGGTACATGAGGACTATCTGAGGTTAAATGTTAACCTGAACGTGTATTGTATTTACTACTTTTAATTGAGATGAGGTGTGAGGTAGTTCGAGAGTAGCACTTTACAAATCAGTAACAGATGGCTATTTCTGGTTGCCCGTAGGTCTGTTCAAACTTTTCATGCACAATGATGAGTACAACATGATGGTTGTATCAAGAGTTTGACATGACAATACAGAACTTCCTCCTTCGTCACGGGCAGACATAAAGGTTTACCCCACTAAAATCTTATAGTTTGAGAAAAAAAAAAGTTTGTTTTGCTTGTCTGTGTCAGACTGGTGACCACTGCCTCTGGCCCTATGGCAGCTGGGATAGGCGAACCTGAATTGGATAAGTGGAAGAAAATGGATGGATTATTTTTTTGTTTTGTTTTGAAGTTTTTTTTTTTCTGATTAAAGTCTGATGTCAAATTTGATAGTATATGTATGATTAAGGGGAACAGAAAAGTTGCCTTTTAGTTTTAAGGGAAGGATAATAAGTTAATGGTAGAAGCGGTTTAAGTCACTAGTTTAAGCATCAAAGACTGAAGATGAGTCAACAAAAATATCGGCATTAACAAAAACTGTTTAGGGAAAATTATGTTCTGCTTATAAACAGTAGATGACCAAGGAAAGACCCTGATGGATTGACCAAAAGGAGTAAAACACTGGGTTCTGTTTTACTCCTTTTTCACCAATCTACAATTAGTGAAAAATTGCTGGGCACAAATTTGTGACCACTGGTGTGAGACACTATGGGACGGGTTATTTATTATGTTTATTATATCCACCTTGATTTTCTTCCATTACCCCAACGTCTGCTAGCAATGCTTTGCTGTAAATGGTTGTCAAACCCTTCAAAATGTGGGCTAGTTTTTGAAAGGTACAAACACAGAACTGGCTCTGCAACACCAGACCCAGCACATATCTCTGCCTTAGAAGACCTTTTAATTTCATTCATGTTATCACAATTGTCCTTTTCCTTAAAACACTAACTTCTGACAACTGCAAGCAAATGCCCAATTGCATTGTAGTGAGGCAGCAAGCAGATATTCACATCTAACATCAAATATGTGTCATTTGCTTTCATTTCCAAAGGTTTTGGGGAACCCAGCAACCATTTATAGGTATTCTGTCCACGTACTAATCTTACATGGTTGAACGCCAACAAATAACAGCAGTAACCACGGAAATGTGTCTTGTGAAATACATAAGTGTTACAACAGGGTTTTTATCCCGAGGGGCTCACAATCCAGCATTAGGTTTCCTAGGTTTCCTCTGGGATTTCTCTTCTAAAGTCTCTAAATTGGTCTCCGAAGGATATATATAATCTTCTCTGGCCTTCGGAAGGGACTCCAAACCAAAATATCCAATGAGTCCCAAAAATAAAGAAGCTTTGTCATAACACGTAACTCTGCTGTGGTTGCTCTATCTCAACTGGGTTTCACCTGCTCATTATTTCAGTCACATTTATGTTTTTACACGGTTGAGAGGCACCATTTTTAAAGACTGAATCCTTTTTCACAGCTCTGTGCTTTGCCTTCAGGTCTTCAGCAGGCAGGTAATGTACCTCAGTTTAGAAGAACAACATAAACCTATATGGATAAATACATAATCCCAATCAGACTTTTGTTCTCTTTGAAGACACTTCCTGAGCAAATTCCCACACAGGAAGCTTCTTATCTTCAATCAGCAGCAGTGGCACCATTGGTTTTAACCATTGCTCTGACAGTTACTAAAGTGTGGTGTTCAGGCAAAGCAGAGAATACAAGCCATGCGACCACTGACATTTTACTGCTGCTCCTGTGTATGTGCATGCACAGGCGTGTGTGTCTGCGTGTAGGGAGGTGCGATGGACTGAAAGCATTCCAGACAAAAGGAAAGTTCAATAACGCTTGACAAGGGTCTCTCAAATTTTTAAAAGCTCCATTCCTGAGGTCGATTGGGGTCCTCAAAGCTCCTCTGATTCTCTGCGTGAGTTGAAAATAACAAGCTTTATCTTCCTCACAGACTCTTTTTGTGTTTTATGAGGTCTATAGGGGACTAATCACATGGAAACATTTGAAACAAGGTAATCTCGGGGTCAGGCTGCCTTGGGTCACTGTCTCACAGGGGTGTGAGGAAACAAAATACTCAGAACTGGCTGTGAATTCAGTTTTACTCCAAGAGGTAAAAGGCACGTTCATAAAGCTGGTATTCACTCACAAATTCATTTTTATAGTTTAATGCTTTTCATCTCTAGACTACATTAATGTCTGTGGCACAATTAGATAATGATAGATTTCAAAAACAACTCAGGTAGCTATCTAATCAGGGAATCTACTCACAGTGTAAATCAATTAATATAAAATATGTGACTGATAAATGTTTGCCTTTTAAATTGCAGAGCCAAATATTTAATTCTCCTGCTCTTGCGATTAATGCTCACTTGGGATATAGTGAGTAGTTTTCAATACACGGCAAATCTCAATTTAACAGTTTAAATAAAATTTGAAGAAAAGACACTGTGATATGGAAATGTTTGTCATGGAGCCATAGTTATATTTATGCTTTTTTTTCCAATCCATGTAACATGCATTTCATTTCATTAAGGGCTGATGCATGTTTGCTCAGTCTAGCAGACTTCATTACATCTCGCCTTTAGATGTTTAGATCTTGGCAAATTAACAGCCTTGGCAACATGCTGAACCTGGCCCTCCTATTTGCTGTGGAAAAAATCATAGAATGTATATAAAAGATGGCCATTTCACACAGCTGAGAGAAGTCCTAATGTGAAACCTTGAAGATGAATGTGACAAGCAAGAGACCAATCTGACTGAGAAACCATGGGATATCACATGTGGTAGTAACTTGTTAAGGGAGGTTTACTCAGAGGTCTACTCTCCTCTAGTGTCATTTTTGACTCTAATGGGGGTAACATATTTTAAAAACTAATGCCATGTTGTATTCAGACAGGGCTAAAAGTAACTCACAGATCAAGGCAGCTGGACAATTGTAAAAAAGTCTACAGGAAAGCAATCAGACAAAAGTTCCATCACCTTTGCTAATAGAATGAATGTAGGGTTAGGGCACTTCTGCACTGGCTACATCTGATTTTTATATACTGCCTATGGAAACAACTGAAAAAAAAAAAAGAAGTCTGGTATGCTGTAATTATAATCCACATTTTCATCCATCCATCCATCCGCTTCCGCTCATCCTGTTCAGGGTCGTGGGGGAGCTGGAGCCTATCCCAGCTGTCATAGGGCGAGAGGCAGGGTACGCCCTGAACAGGTCGCCAGCCTGTTTCACACTCACTTTCACACCTATGGGCAATTAAGAGTAGCCAATTAACCTAACCCCAGTAAGTGCATGTCTTTGGAATGTGGGAGGAAACCCACACAAACACGGGGATAACATGCAAACTCCACACAGAGAGAGGCCTCGGCCAAGGTGGAATCAAACATTTTCATGGTTACATATTTTTTCTTGCAAGGCTTTGTCCTACCTGTGCTTTGTTTTTTAAACAATGCAGTAAGAAAAACAACAGAAACATAATGTATATTTTTATGCTTGTAATTTTACAAGTAAACTAGACAATGTAAGTTAGGTCATTATTGAGAACTGCAGACAAAGGGAACCAAATCTGGATCGGTTTTTCATTGCCCGTTTTTAAAAAATTAGCTTTTTGTATCCAATAAATTTTAGGAAATTTGGCCTTTTTGCAAAACAAAAAAAACACCTCTGTCTCACACTCTCCAACTGAACAGAGGTTAAAACTATGAAAACAGGGCAGGCAATCACAAAGGAAGGTAAAACACAAAAAAAGATGGGAGAGAAGGCATATCACAAAAGAGACATAAGCTAAATAAATTCCAAATAAAACAGGAAACAACTAGAATGAAGGACACACAAGGGCACAGTGACAGAGACGCAGATGAGGAGGCACAGGAGACACCGGGGACATGAAAACACAAAAGAAGAAAGGAAAGAGCAAAGAACAAAGGAAAACTAAAGGACACAGAAGAGACAATGGCACAGCTAATAAGCTTAAAACAAACCACAGCACTATTACTTTTTGAGGAAGGAAGGAGGAAATGATGTTTAAGGAAATAATGTTTTGGTTGTAAAAAAAAATAAAAAAAACTTTAAATAATAAAATGGCTGTAATTCAGTGTAAAAATGACAGAAAATAGTAGTGACAAGGCGCACATTGTCAGGAACTACAAACACAACAACAGTGCAGACGTTTCATTGAGTGTCATCAGAGCTCCAGTCAGTCATAGCAGGTGTGGGTGGGAGTATGGTGGTGGTGGAGGTGGGGGCGGGTGCAAATCAAATACCCTTGAATGGCGCATTAGAGCAAGAAAAACCGACACTGGGTTCGTTTGAAGAAGTCTGGAAAAGGTTTCGCAGACATTGCATCACTTCTGTCTGTCTGTCTGTGTGAGGGCGCATGCTTGTATGCGAGCGTGTGTCCTCAGTCACACACTCTGATCCATACTGTATGTGCACACTTCACATCACAAATGCACAAACGCAAATCCTCTCTCTGACTAACTCATGCTCACGCCCTCTCTGATCAGAGTTCAACCAGCAGTTTATTGTTTGGTTTTGTTTTTTTCACCCAGTACAGTTCATCACTGAGGTTAGCAAATTGCAGAACATTATTTCAAACAGGAATAACACATACCTGATGAAATCCCACCTATGATTTTATGTAACTGGTACATGTACAAATACAACACAAAATTACATCACTTTCCACGTTAGGCCTGTCTCAGACTCAAACATTTAAGTCTTATTTGTCAGTTTTGCTCTTCTAAGTGCCCTGCACACCCACACTAAGGTGTTTCCACTTATTGGCTGATTAACCCTCTCCTCAGGTTCAGGTTGAAGTGGTGTGGAGCTGTGCTGAGAATTACATGAGGTCAACACAGTTTATATAAAGATGATAAGGGGGTAAGTTGTCAAACCCTACAGGTGTTGCAAAACTAACAACACAGTGATAGAAATGTCAGTCAAACACAGCCAGTGCACCTACACAGCCCCTGAAGACACGCTAATTTAGTCAAAAGTGTAAAAAAAAAAACGAGAATGGGTGAGAAATAGATGTGTGATGAGCATTTCTTACATTTCTGAACCAATTTTTTTTAACTAAATACCAAAAACACAAATCAGTGTTGTGTAAAAGTATTTCTCCCTTCATGATTTCTTATTTTTTACATATTTGTCACACTTTTATGTTTCAGATCATCAAACACGTTTTAATATTAGACAAATATAATGATAAGTAAGTAAATACAAAAAGAACTGCAAACCTCACTTGCCTCAGTCAGTGTTCATGATTCAACAATAAGAAAGAGAATGGGCAAAAATGGCATTCATGGGAGAGTTCCAAGGTAAAACAATGCTGATCAAAAAAGAAAAAAAAAGGGTGGTCTCATATTTGTTAAAAAACACATCCCGGTGATCCCCCAAAACTTTGAGAAAATTACTCAATTGGACTGATGAGACAAAAGCTGACCTTTTTGGAAGGTCATCGGGTCAAACAGTCAAAGTGATGGTCTGGGGCTGCTTTGTTGCTTCAGGACCTGGATGACTTGCTGTAACTGATGGAACCATGAATTCTACTCTCTACCAGAAAATCCTGAAGGAGAATGTCCGACCGTCTGTGCCCTGAAGCTTGAGTGCACTTGGGTTATGCAGGAGGACAATAATCTGAAACACACCAGCAAGTCCACCTCAACTTTAAGCAGGCCGTTCATGATCCAAAAGCCTCCAGTGTGGCTGAATTAAAACAATTTTGCAAAGAAGAGTGACAATGAGTCTTTCACATTGCTGTGGAGGAATTTTGGCCCAGTTATGGCAAATGCTTGATTGCTGTAGTTGCTGCCAAGAGTGGCACAACCAGGTTTAGGGGGCAATTAACTTTTTCCACATAGAGCCACGTGGGTTAGGATAGAGCCACGTGGGTTAGGAAAGCTTATTTCCCTTAATAAATGAAATTATAATTTTAAAATTGCATTCTGTATTTATTCAAATTATTTATTGTCTATTTTTTTTGATGATCTGAAACATTTAAGTGTGACCTATATGGAAAATGATTATCTGAAAGGGGGTAAATACTTTGTGTGTGTGCAGCACTGTAATTCTGGTAAATAAAAAATGATTGGCCCTGCATTGTGCGACCATTCAAATATTAAAACAAAATACATTTTTAACACTGTGAAAACTTGATCTGTGCCTTAATAGAGATTATTTATGAGGAAAAAATGACCCAAAAGAATCCACTTCCTGTGCGCAGAACAATAAATGCTACAACTTTCCTTACAGCAGTAAAACTAAGCAGCCTCTTTATTTGGCCGTACTTCCTGCCACAGCGTCCTGGTACTTCCAGACGCTGCTCCGCTTCTATATAAAACTCCTCTTCTGTGATCCATTCTGCATTAACTTTACAAATTACTTTGCACAATTTATATTGATTTTGTTGCATAAAATGTAAGACTTCACCTCCATAGATGACCCCAGCTTCTAATTCTTATATAAGCATTTGTAAGCCTGAGGCCTTGTGTCTGGGTGGCAGATTGCACTGCCTTCACTGACAAAGCTTCCTATTACGCTCAGAATTACTTTATTCAGCTTGAAGATAAAATAAATTGTGTCGCCCTGTTAAGGACCCCACAGGATCAGATTACAGACACATCACTGAAGCACATTTCACCTGTGTACCTCTAAGATGGATCCTCAGCGTGACTTATCTGTATGTAAATACGGTGATGTGCTTCTGTCTTCTTTTTTTTTGTCAGCACGATTAAGTCAATTTGGTGAATTACAACATAAATTGAGATAATTTATGCTCTCATCACATTAGCTAAAGTTATTTGATAGTAGTAATAACTTTATTTCATTACATGCCCAAATAGATATGTGAATTGAATATGGGACGCATTCAAGGGTGGAGAGGAAAACCTATAGAGATAATTTCCTAATGTGACGTAAAGCACTGAAAGCAAATGAATGATCTGACGGTCCATCATCTCACAGCTCTGCAAAACAAAACTCTTTTCCTCAAAGAGCTGCACAGTTACACAATCTCACTTTTATTCCTTGGAGAACTGACTCCATACATACAGTAGCAGTCAAAAGTTTGGACACACTCTCCCAGTCATACAGTATGAATGGGAGACCGTGTCCAAGCTTATGACTGCTACTAACATAAAAAAAATATATGTGACCTTTATACACTTCCCAAAATTATGCAACTGTGCCACAGCAGGGGGCTCTTTAATCTGCATTAGCATTGTCACTTTATAACAAAACATTTGACTTTGCAGTTGACAGGGATTCCTGTTGCGGCACCCCTGTAGTGTTTTCACAGCTGAGAGATTAAAAATAGTCTAGCCTTGATTTGCTTCCATTATTAAACATATCACATTTCTGCAGTGCATTGTCTGTTGCCAGGCTTGGCAGTACATTTCATACACAGTGGAAAGTCATCTCTCCCACAAGTGCTGTGCGCTGAAAATCACAGCGTAACTAAACAGACTGGCCTTCTCAGTTATTTTGGCTTCAATATAACCTTCACAATTTGGCTCGGCAATTCACTCAGCACAGCCACCCTGCTTTTCCTATGCAACGGTAATCGGACATTAATATGTCAGCGTGCATTAATGACACAGGTTTCCCATGCCTTCACAAGTAGAGCCCAGTGTGAAGCAGCTGAGATGAGATTTAGCACCTCCAAGTCTGATGCCATGGTTCTTACCTGGAAAAAGGTGGAGTGCCCACTCTGGGTTGGGAATGAGTCGCTGCCCCAAGTAGAGAAGTTACAAGAATCCTAGGGTCTTGCTCACAAGTGAAAAAGAGGGAAATTGACAGGATTGGTGTAGCATATACAGAGCTGCAGATACTGTACCAGTCTGTTGTGGTGAAGAGCAAGATGAGCACGAAAGCAATCTAAGTATCCTCACCTATGGCCACGAGCTGTGGATATTAACTGAAAGAATAAGATAGCAGATACAAGTGGTGGAAATGGGTTTCCTCCAAATGGTAGCTGGACTCTCCTTTAGGGGTAGGATAAGGAGCTCATTAATTTGGGAGGAACTCCGAGTAGAACTGCTACTCCTCCACATTGAAATTAGCCAATTGAGGTGATTTGGGCACCTGTAATCAGGATTCATCCTGGGCACCTCCAAGCTGAGGTCCTGGAGTAGACCTAGAAGAGATTATATCTTACAACCACCCACTACCCGAAAAAGACAATACTGTGAAAGTACCAAAAACTGCTGCCACTTGAGGTCACCTAAAACAGAATGAATACTACTATAGTAGCCCCTTAACTGGCAAGGGCCCGGTGACGGGCCGTTTGTAGTCCCTTTTATATGGCAGGCTAGACCCTCCCATTTTTATTGACACGTCATTCGGCCAATCATGTAACTGGCTGCACCAAATCACCTGACAAAGCTACGTGACGCCCTCTGAGTATTATTGGCTCTGGGAAACCCATTTCTTAACATGATTGGCCGAATGAGGTGTCAGTCAAAATGGGCGGGTCTAGCCTGCCATATAAATGCACTTCATTCGGCCGGCGGACCAGACGCAGCCAGTTAATAGGCTATGAAATGGGTTGTTCAGAGCCAATAATAACCAGAGGGTGTTATGCAGTTTTTGTCAGGTGATTTTTTTGCTGCCAGTTAAGGGGTTAAAATACCAGTAGCATGTTTACAGCCGAGTGGGAAAACAGTTAACGTCTCCATAGCAAACTGAGTGCAGCTTGCTAACCAAACTTGCCAGTTTAAGCTGATAATTTAACACTCCATGGTCTGGCATAAATCAGGTCCCTTCTGGGTCCAGGAAACAAAAATTACTGGAGGCTACAAACCAAAGGGTCACCTCACACTGGCTATGTCCATCTTTTCAATACAGTCTTTGGGTATCCCTGGTGACTAAGTATTATCACATTCAAACAGCAGACATTTTGATTAGCATTGACTTGCTGCTTGCTGAAAAGTGAAATGGGAGATGAGTGAAACCTTTCTTTGGCTCTGTGCAGCATGTGTTGTGGCCTGTTAGTGGCTAGTTTAGATGTAAGTCTTAATGTTAATTGGTTCCCTTAGCCATAATAACATACAGTTTCTCTCATCCTGGCTGTGCCCTGACGGTACTTAGAACTGCATATTAGATTATTTCTCTCTGCTGTGACCAGGCCTTAAATCCTTTGTGTTCTCTCCTCTTCCAGCTTCAGAGTAATTCACAGTTTTAGTATCCTTCATCTATCATACCGTCTGTCTGCCTTCCTCGCTTCAGGTTCTCATTTTCCAATTTCTCCAACTCTTCCCCTCTTTGCCAGCCAGGACTGAAGCCAGAGTAAACTTCCCTGCAGTGGAATACCTGAGCTGTCTGTAGGGCTTGGCTGCCCGTCTCACTTCACATCAGAAATGTGATTATAAAAGTGTGCAGAAAGAAAACCGGAACTCTTAGCCCCTTTTCTGCACAGTTCAAAAACAAGCCATGAAGGCTAAATCAAAAAGGAGATATGAGCTGGTGCCCATGAGATTCTTGTTCAATCTATTCATCTTCTAGTTTTGATGTGTTTTTTTGCAATTCTTCAAAGAGTTCGTGTTGAATAAAGACAAGACTGACACCTTATAACTTCACTTTAGCCTGGCAGCTGTCAGTCTTAGATAATTTGGGGGCCTTTTTTAATAAAAGCCCACTCTATATACCATAGTGCTGAGCCAACATTTAGTATGTTAATAATAGATTCCTCTTTGTGAATGCTTCTATATAAAAAAGTCCATCCATCTTCTTCAGCTAATAATTCAGGGTCATGGAGGTGCTGGAGTCTTTCCCAGCTGTCACTGGCCCACAGGCGAGGTACACCCTCACCGCTTTCCCACCGTTCGCCACAGTCCATAAGTTTATCATAGTACTAACACAGAGACAGACAACTCACTTTCACACCTGTAGCCAATTTAGAACCACCAACTAGCCCAACATGCATGTCTTTGTGTATGGAGTTTGCATGTCCTCACTGTGACTCCTCCCACCGTCCAAAGTTTTTTTTATTGTTCTAATTCTGAAAGAAAGATTATGATTATTGATTCCAGTAGGGAATTTAATTCTTTGCTTTTAGTCCATCTTAATTATTAGGAATAGTTGGCAGAATCAGTGTTGTGGCCTCGGGGACATCTCCAGCTGTAAGCATATGCATCAGTCAAAAGCACAGTGACAGAATTAACCTGAATTTTGGGATGTAGTTTCCACAGGAGAACCCAAAATGCTAACAAACTACATTAAGAGGAAGCATGCAAAACTAACGACACACCAGACAGTCAAACTGTCAGAAGAAGCAATGGACTAAGAAATAATTAAACATATTTTCTGATTTGGGCAGCCTTGGCTCAGAAAACAATGTAAGGAAATATTTTAAAGACCTATCGAGTCAAAGAAAAAAAACAAAACCAATTACATCTTCCTCTTTGTATGTGTCCAGTGGATTGCTTCTGCTAAAAGCCTGTTAGTAGCCAAAAAAAAACAACTTAAGTTTGGATCACACAGAAATATTAAGTCAGACTTAGAGCACCACGTAGCTTGAGATCTGGTGTAAACTCTGCTGGTGAAACTGCCCCCTTATTTGTCAAACCATTCGTGTAATTACATTCTGTCTTATTTAATGCAAGAAATAATAACTGGATGATCAGTTTTATTGTTATTGTATTGCAATAGCATGGGCAGCAAAGTGAACCTTGTTTTTTGACTATAGCTGTTTATATTTTGGAACATACTACTACTGTAACTGGAATTAACACACAAAATACAGATGGCAGCTTCTGAAGAATACTGCACACTTTATCTGTGCTTTTTGCATGTCACATTATTAAAAACCCAACTCTGTTCAGGTAAAGGAACCGTAGGACAAAAACACCTAGAACCTGACGCTTCAGGGGTCAACAAACCACCATCATTCATACAGAAAAAAAAAATACAGCAGACAACTCGAGGGTTATGTATCTAATGGTGGAAAGTCTCCATATTTAACCTGATTGTTTTTGAAGAAGACAGTTTCATGTTTTGTTTTCCCTCCCACTTCCCTGCACTTGAAGCTTGAAACATCAAACATCAGCTTGAACTTCTCATGTATCACGAGGAACTGTTGTTGTTCAGCACAAGACACAATAGCAGTCTTTGTGATCAAGCTAATTAAAAAGCTTTCGAGAGCTGAAATGAGGAATGTGATGCCTCTGTAAAGATAAGCACGCACAAAGCCCAGAGCACATGCAGCAGTTTTAACCCTCTGAATTCTCCTCACTTTAAAGAGCTCTGAATTTAAAATAAATGTGAAAGTTTGCTCCTGAGAATGACATACAACAACTATCACAAAGTGGTTTACTAAGCTGTTATTTTAATGTTCATTTGCAGGGAGGAGAGCCATTCTTCCAAAAGATATTGTGATAGTTTGTGTTCTGATGACGTGTTGACAAACACATTGGTCCAAAATCTCGAGTTGAGATTTGGTGATTGTAAATGACATAGCATATGATTCACATTATTTTCATCAAACCCTTCAGTGAGCACTCGTGACCTATGGGTACCGCCTTCTAATCTCAGAGCATCAGATGCTGCTGTGATACTGTTGGCACTGCAGAGATACAAAGTATCCTTTGGGGTAGGTGCCTTAATGCTCGGTTCACTGCAACATCAGACACCTTTAAAGGCAACCAACCTTTAAACCAGCTTTCTTCTGATAGGCTGCTGGTTGTTAACAGATTTAAACAGCAGGCAGGTGGGGCTTCTGTGTGCATGAGATCACAATGTCTGTTCTCACTGGCATCATGCTGAGCTCAGAGTAGAAAAATTAATTACAAAAATTGCCTGAAACCAAGTGTTTAGAGCTGTCAGACCACTTCAGAGGGATTACTTACACATACACCGACCTCATTACCTGAAACTTTGGCTGGGTTTAATATGAGTATAAAACACTGAAACTGTGTGTGTGTGTGTGTGTGTGTGTGTGTGTGTGTGTGTGTGTGTGTGTGTGTGTGTGTGTGTGTGTGTGTGTGTGTGTGTGTGTGTGTGTGCGCGCGCACATGCTTGATGGTGGCTTGTGCAAGTGACTTGAAGTTGGCCTCTATTGTCGTTCTCTCAGTGCCAACTATACACACACACACACACACACACACACACACACACAACTGTTTATTTAAGTTACTGTTGCCTTCCTGTCCTCTGTAATCAAAGAGGCATTTTCACCCAGAGAACTGACACTCACTGGATTATTTCTCTTTTTAGGAACATTCTCCGTAAACCCTAGAGATGGTTGTGCTGGAAAATCTGAGTAGATCAGCAATATTGTTGGCATGGCACCAACGACTTTGTTTCAAAGTCACTTAAATCACATTTCTTCCCCATTCAGTTTGAACTTCAGTAAGTCATCTTGACAATGTCTACATGCCTAAATACACTGAGCTCCTGCCAGGTGATTGGCTTATTAGATATTTGTGTTGATAAGCAGTTGAACAGATGGTACCCAGCAAAGTGGCCTGAGTGTATGTAATAATTTGGGAGTGAGAGACCTATCTCAGTATTGCCTTAAATCCAGCTCTGTACCCATGCTAAAGAACATCTTGTGTGTAAATGTGAGACCCCAGCAGCTTTGGCAAATAAGACAAATCATTTCTGATGCTTCATGAATGAGAGCGGGCTGGAACTTTGACTAATAGGATAAAGGTAATGACTCAGTCTTTGTATTGATTTGAAGTGACCCTACCCTCTGAATCAGTAGTTCTCAAACTGTAGGACTGGCCCCACTGGCATAGCATTACAGTGGGACATTAACAACCATGACAGAAATATGGATGTATGCTAAGTTGAATAAGTGATTTTCTCATGTGGCCTTTATTTCATAAAGTTCAACCTGGATTTTTTCTTTTTCTTTTTAAGTTTTTTTTTGTTTGTTTGTTTTTATTTTGATTTGGATGGCTGATACACTTTTGTTTGAAAACGTTTTTGTGTCCTGAAAGAAAAATGAGAACCAGCGGTGTAGGGGTTCACCTGTACCCTACAGTACTGGACCCCTGCAGACAAATGCCCCTCATAGCACAACAGAGCCACCAGATCCCCTTAATGGCTTCAGGGTTTTCATTTAATTTGTTGGCCAAGTTCTTTTACTCCACCATTTGATTGCAGAGATATGAAATCAAAGTATTATGTGTATTATCAGTATTACTAGAGTCAGTGAAGTAAGATCCTGTATACACAGTCAAATATTCAAGCGTATTTTGTACTGCTGAAATCTTACCATCAAAAGCAGAGATGATCTAGATGTCTTATTCATCATGTTATACCCATATCCCTGTGATTCAGTCTGACATATTCTTAATATCTGGAAACTTTTAGGATCATCAAAGGAATTTAAAATACATTTCTGAGCACGTGAACAAAGCTCAGCTGCAAAACATCCAGTAATAACCCCTTACAGTGCTGATCGACAGAAAACTGTATGTGTCTTCAGTGCGCACCTTTACAGGTGAACGAAATGAATGAGGGTTATTTTGGAGCTTTAATTATCCATCTCCATTCCTTTTTTTTTTTTTTTTTTCACATCACATTCTTATATTTTAAACAGCCAATTACAATGTCTGGGGCACAGTGGGGTTTTGACTGGTGTGCTGCTTAAGCGAAGCACAGATATGAAAGAACAGATGTTAAAAATAATACAAGCAGGAAACCAGCTAAGCATTAATCCTTCTAGAAAGGACAAATTAATTAGCTTAAAGGTCTGTTGGCTTTGATGTGTTCAGACTGTGAGGTTTTTTTTTTTGTCTCCCCCCACCTTTCATGCTGATGCTGAAATCATCAACTGAATGTCATCGCCTTATGTGACCATATTCAGATCTCAAAAAGAGATCGATATCTGTGTGTTTGCTTTGGTGAGGCCCATTTGACATTTCTGCCATCCAGTCATCAGTAATTCATTGCAATATCTTCCGAGAGCTCAGCTGTGTCAAACAAACGCTTAGCTGCCACCTGTTAAAGTCTTGCTGGCTACCTGAAGTTGGAAAAAAAAAATTTCACTCAGCAATTAAATCAAAAAGTAACTGTGAACAAGATGGTATGCAGAGATACAGTCAAAAACATGGTCAGCTGATACTCTCACTGGCTCCTTATTAATGAAATTTTAATGGACACTTTAAGATAACCTTTAGGGCTGAATTATTGACTGTCATTTTAATTACTTACAGTATCCACAGATTATGAAGTAATTAAGCAAGAATATTTCAGCTTCTTCTTTTAGACTCCTATGAGGAATGCATATCAAGTTGAAGGCGCCAAGTGGGGTAGAGTCATGTCTGTATAACTGATGGCTAGTAATTAAACACCTGCAGTTCAAACCTGGGAAGCCACGTTAACCCAGCATGATCAGGAAATGTTCCTGTGAGTTTCTTGTGATGGATGCAATGTTTGGTTTTCTCAGGGTTAAGGTCAGGTAAGCTTTGAGCTGAACGTCATGGATTTCCTTTTTCCAAGTAGCTCTTCAAAGATTTAAGGTGTATTTCCCCTTACTTCCTCTGCAAACCTTGTGCAGTGTTTGGTAGCTGTGGAGCCTTTGGGTCCTGTGGATTTAGCTTCCATAGCATTTCACAGATGCTATATTTGATCAGGATATGGGGAAATCTGAAGGCTGAGTCATTGTCTTGGACTGCATTAATATGCTCAAAGACTCCACTGTCAGGGAGTGCCATCGTCATGTGTTTGGTCTGTAAAAATGATTAGGTGAACTCTGTGTGTGTGTGTGTGTGTGTGTGTGTGTGTGCGTGTGTGTGTGTGAGTGTGTGTGTGTGTGTGTGTGTGTGTCACAGTAGCATAAGAATGTCGGGACCCTAGTTTTCTGAGCAAGCATTTCTCTGTAACAAGATAACCAAGCAGATCATTGTATGTGAGACACAATTTTAATGTTATATTGTAGCACAGGTTATATATTTCATATACAGCCTTTCTTCCCAACAGATCAGATCTCCATGGGGTACTATAAGCCCAAACACTGTATATGATCCTCATCCACAGAACGAATAGTGGATTCAGCTCTCAGGCCTAAATCCCCTCTCTCAGCCAAGTTGGTGTTAATACAATGAGATTTGTGACTCCCCTGCTACAAGCAACAGGCCGAGGCGAGGGAAAGCCAGCCATCCAGATCAAATGACTCAACTCTCTAGAGTGCTATGTGCTGTCAACATGAAGGATGCCATCCTGATTTGTTTTGATTAGTGAGTATAAATCTAAGGGAAACAAAGCAAGGAGAGAAAGCAGAGGATTCCCTGGTTTATGCTTGTGTGCAGAATGGCCTGACCAGTGTTGTATGACACACTTGATGTTGTTTTTCCTGCACTCATAGATCACTGACCTCTTCATTCTGGAGGACACATGGAGGTTTTTAAGCATAAAACAAGTCATAGACATTTTCTTTTTCTTTTTTCTGTCTTGGAAATCCCTGAACAATCTTTAAACTGCACCAGAAATGACCTTCTATTGCTGTCATCAGCTCTCACCAAATCCATTACCAGACAAGCCATCTACAGAGATGAGAACTCACTACTTTCTCTGCCCTCCCTCCCTCTCCCCTACAGTGAGAGCTGAGGTCCCTCTAGACATATTCTCTCCTTGAACACTTAATCCAAGGTCTGAAAGCCAGGACGAATGAGCTTTCTATGTAACTTGAGCTCCGTGTGCTTCATTACAAGCACAATTGCCCAATCCAGTCTCCTGTCTAGCATGCATGTGGATAGACAGTTCAAATGGTTTGGCAACATTCATACTGCTGAATATAAATGATCTCCCATGGTAAATACTTGGAAACGTGTATCCTGTGCATTAAAATATTTTACTGACAACAAATGTATCTGTAATTCAATTCAATTCAATTATTTATATAGCGTCAAATCACAACAAACAGGCGCTTTGTATTGTAAGGTAAAAACCATACAATAACATAAAACCCACTAATTATGCACTTAAAGGTTGGGAAGTCTTTTAGAAGATGGAGAGGGAGTTCCCAGCTCTGTGAGGCACCATGTGGGAAAATGACTTCATTATCTTCAATAATTTCATTATCTAAAATTCAATTCAGTTCACTTTTATTTATATACTGTAGCTCCACTTTACAACATCACCTCAAGACACATTAAATGGGAAGTCAGAGGCCCAACAATATTAAGTACAGCCCAACTGATATATTGACTAGCTGATATATTTGTATCAGCATTTAGCAGATAAATAAAAAATTAAAAAGCAAAGAACAGATAGGAGAAAAATTGTCATGATCTGGGGCCGGTGGCCCAGTGTTTTGTGTTCTTTTGGTTATGTTTTGTTATATCTTTGATTATGTTTATTTGGTTTCTTTCATGTCAGTCTTCAGTTTGTTATGGTTTTCAGTTTAGTGGGGTTTTGTATCCTTTTCTTGTCTTTCCACGTGTCAGTGTTCAGCGGTGTTCATTACCTCCTGTGTGTATTTAAGCCCCTGTGTTTGCTCTGTTCCTTGTCGCGTCCTCCCTCATGAAGGTGTGGTTCTGTTCCTGTTTTGCTGTTTTGTATATTTTGGATTATTTTCTGTAAATAAAGTCATCACTTTCATTCAGTCCTGCCTTCGGAGTTCTGCCTTCGGGTCCACCCTGCACACCACACCGCTCACACATGACAAAAATATTTTAAACATGTTATTATGAGTGTTGATGTTGTACAGTTTGCCCACCAAAGGGCACTCTGCAACTTCCCTGTTGGTGATGTGTTTGGACACCACAAACGTAATAACCCGCTGATCCAAGCAGAGTCAGGCAGAGCATAAACGAGCAATCAACGACTTCTTGTGACAATAAAATAGATTATTGTTAAACTCCATTGTCATATTATTTGTCTGTTTGTCTAAAATTTAGAGCCTGATTGATAGTGAAAAAAGCATCTGTCATACAAACCTCATGGTTGCTTCTGATTTGTGAATGATATTGCCCTTGCTTTATCTTCACATACATGTGATCTCCTCATACTGAATCTTATTCACATGTCTCCTGAAGGGTCTGTCTTATTTGGCCCTTATTTTTAAGTAAACCTTTGAACATGTTTCTGTGTAGGGACAGTGCTGAGCTCATTGGCCTGAAGTGAGGAGACATAGGATTCTTCTATAGTCACCATCACAAAACCTCTAAGTACAAGGATCTCTAGATTTTTGGACGCTTTTTTTTTCAGTTTATGTTAGGGATCGTGACCCTTTTGCTCACTGGTAAAATAAAACCATAACACATCTGTGTGGGTTCACCAATTACACTGAGGTGCTGGAGAGTCTGCTGTCTACAGTTTGTGTTTCAGCTCATAGTCCATCTGTCCCTCTGCTGTAATAAGCCACTTCACTGTGAGCTATTGAGTGTGTCATTGACAGGCCTCCGTTAGCTGGGCCAAAGATCTGCAAGGGGTGCTGTGACTCACTGGTCATCAACCGAGGTCAATGAAAGTCACAGTTTAAATAATGGCACTCTAATGGGCAATCAACACAAGCAATAAGACAAAAAAAACAAAAAAAAAAACAGGTCTTTAAGGCTGTGTGAACACAGTAGAGGATAGTCACCAATCTATCTCAGACTAATAAACTTTATTCAACCTTTTATGAGTGACAATAAAAGCCCAGTTCAATGTTTTACCTGGCCACCGGTGACTCAGTAACGTACTACATTCTGTAATCTGCCCATTATGTTATCTAGCAGAGATATACAGTAATGTACGCATACCCCAATTGTAGTGTGAATATAGAAATATGTCCAAGCCAATAGATTGGAGTTTGAGTCAGCATCTATGTGCGGACAACAAATGAACTGCCCTTAATAGTGCGGATACAAAGCAATTATCATGAATATGATTTAGGCGTACTGATAAATTGGAACCTTTTGGAAGTCAGTGTAGGTAAGGCTTCTGACACACAGGCCTAGAGACTAGTCAACAACCCCCTGACAACCACCGGTCAGTAGTGAAAAGTGCGTCACAAACCAGAAACGGAGACAAATGGCCTTCAAAGTAAAAGTTGCGGCGCTTTGGAGTGTGTTGGTTGCAGCAGTAAGATACAAATTTTACTTTGAAGGCAAACATTCTCCGTTTCCAGTTCTCGAAGGACTTTTCACAGTTTCCCTACCGTTTGGCTAATCCTTGGCGAGTGTTTGCAGACAAGTCACTGTTTTCCATGCACACTAAAGGTGCAACAGCAATAGCAAGAAGGTTTTCAGTGCAGCAATCCTTACCTCGTTGGGGAGTAATTTCACACTAGCAGCTGCCAGAACCCTCCAGCAACAACTCACCAACTGATTCGAGAAGAAACACCTTCCCTAGTCATCGGCAGTTGCCAGGAGGTCACTAATTGTTCTCTATGCCTATTTAACTTGTGACCAGTGTTTGTCAGATGGTGACTAACTGATCTCTAGGCCCGTGTTACCAAGGCCTTAGTGATGACATTTACAATATATTACAAAGTCATATACTTTGCAATATGGATAGATATTCTTATGAAAATTGTTTTAAGCATGTTGGATATATGCAAATTTTACTGATCAATTTCTCAACCAATGCACAAGTTGTCTGAGGAAGATGTAACGACTGCCACAGGCTTTACAGCCGCTATAGTCCAACAGTCCAGCAAAACATTGATCTTTTGTCCTTTTTGAAAGCAATTCAGAGTGCATATAATGTATGTCCTGTATGTTTCAGTGCAAGCTCGTGGAAGAAAATACACTCCTGCAGGATTTGTGAGTTCAGCAATACACTGTGTATGAAATATGCACATAGCTTCCAGATAAATAGTGAAGCCATTGCGGAAGTTCTTTAAACCCTTTATTTTTAATAGCAACTCCTGTGTTCCCTAGAACTCTATGGAAAAACAGCATCCAGTCACAGGCACTCAAGATTCAGCTGAATCTTATGATGATACTGTGTGCTGTAAATGATGAGATATTCAAAGTCTCCACAATTTTATGTTGAGGAACATTATTTTGAAATTGTTCCACAATCCTTACTCTGCCTGCCTAAGATGCTGTTTTTTTGTTTAAAAAGATTTCATTTTTGGCCTTATTGGATAGTTCTTGCAGTGGAGAGAGACAGGAAAGTGGGAGGAGAGATGGGGAAGACGTAGTAAATAGCGACAGGACGGGACTTGAACCTGCGCTGACATCTCCGCCACACGGGATGCATGGTCACGCCCTGAGCCACCCTGGCACCTCTAAGATGCTGTTTTTTACAGCTATTCATTTTACCAATCAGTTACCAATTGACCTAATTAACGGCAAAATGTTCGAACTGTTTCTTCTTAGTATCACTTACTTTTCCATCCTTTTGTTGCCCCCCATTCCAACTTTTTTTGACGTGTTGCTGGTATCAAATTCAAAATGAGATAATATTTTTATTAAAATGGTACAGTTTTTTTTTTTTTTCTTTTCATAGAAAACATAAATGTTTTCTATGTTCATCTGTGAGTTTTGCAAATCACTGCATTCTGCTTTTATTAACATTTTACACAGTGTCCCAATGTTTTTGGAATTAGGTTTGTATTTATTTACTCTTCATGTAAACTAAATAAAAAATGAATGCACAGAATTTTATATATTAATGAGCACACTTGTAACTATTTCCAGTAACAAATTATTCAGAAGGGTGGGGTATTTATAAAAGTTAATAGCCATATTTTGTTCAGCATATACCTCTGTTGTAAACCTGGTTGGATGTTATAGTTATGTCTTAATACCACAATAATTCAGACATTAAGCAAATATAACAAGGCTTAGCTGAAATAGACTGGGTTCCTCTTAATTCTTGGTTCTCTGTGTTGATAAAGCAACTTGCATTCCAATGTGGCATCCAATAATTGGAGTGAATAGTTTACATTTTATCGCAGTGCTATATGCGTAGGTTTCTGTGGTCTGAATAAATGTAGTGAGAGCGTGGAAAAGTGCATACTGTTAAACAAGTTCTTCTTTGTAATATTTGTCACATAGCAAAACAAACTTGTACTTTAATCTGTCAAAACTACATTTTATGCAATAAATTCTCCATATAGTAAGAAAGGCACTCTGTTTCATTACAAAGGCACTGCAATTCTCCATGGTGATTGTCTGTAAAAGCTGCTGAAAGGATAAACAAAAAGTAAATTAACATCAAATGCAGTCTGCTTTAGCTGCAGTATGTTCAGCAGGAAGAAGAATTAATTATGAATGGTACAGAGTGTGTATCTTCTTCAGCATAGGAATGAGGCTTTGCACTCAGTCGTGGCTCAGCAGGAATGCAGGCACTAATTCAGTGTGGTAATTGAGATATCAAGTTATACAGTGACAGTTGGAGCATCTGAAATTGAATCAAAGTACTCAAGTAGAATACTTAATATTAGATTCGATTATAGGGTCGAATATGGAAAAGAATCACTTCCACGTGCTGTAACGATATTTAGTTATTTATGCTCCTAACATTTGGTTGGAAATTCAGAGCAGCTTCTGCAAACATCAGTCACTGACTGATAGATTACATCTGCTTTCAAATATTCAGTATATCTGACCCATGCTACACCAGTGCATATAAAGACTCTAAGGTAACTGTTATGAGTACAAGTCAGGTCTCAAGTCAACTGAGATAAGACCAAGTCAAGTCTAGAGTCATCAAAACAAATCTGTGTCAAGGCCTAAGCCGTCTGTAGCTCACATCACTCAAACTTTTCTTGAATGCCTCACGACTTATTTTAAGTCATTTCAAATAAGTCTGTGAAGTCAGGGCTTATCAGTTCTTCCCAGTCAATTTAGATTCTTAAAAATAAGTCAGTAAGTCAAGTCTAAGGCAGTCTCTGTCTCAGTATGAATATGTAGAATCTGCATGCAAGGGGCAAGATCATTTTTATCAGAAGCATTCTGGTTTTCCATTTGTTTGACCAATCGTGTTTGAGCAGACAGGTTAGTCAGTCTAAGGGAATCTGAAATAATGCCAAATTAAATATCAAGTCTTTCAAGAGAAGTCACAGAAAGTATTTTTTATGCTGATAGTGGTTTTAAAAGAAATTTCATTTTTGAATACTATTAAAACAGTAAGTAATTAAAATATTTCTCTTTCAAAGATTTAGGTATTACTTACTGTTATCAGCTGGCAAGACTGTTTTCCAATGAACATGTCCAAAAACATCCATCCATCCATCCATCCATCCATCCATCCATCCATCCATCCATTCTCTTCCGCTTATCCAGAGCTTGGTCATGGGGGCAGCAACCTAAGCAGAGAAGCCCAGGCTTCCCTCTCCCCAGCCACCTCCACCAGCTCATCCAGAGGGACCCCAAGGTGTTCCCAGGCCAGCCGAGAGATATAATCTCTCCAGCGTGTCCTGGGCCCAAAAACAAATTATTCAAGATTTACAAAATCTGACACATGCCTATCAGATATGATGATTTGTCTTTTTATTAATTCTGGACAACACATGCTAATTGCTGTTACTAATAATGGCAGTGAGAGCTGAATCACTAATTAATTAATATGCCCCTTTTTGCCAGATATTAAGGTACTAATTTAAACAACAAATATACTAAATATAAAATTATGAGTGCTAAAGAAGACAGGGAGACTGAAAATGGTCAAAAGGAGTAAAACATGCAGCATGTGTAATAGGTGAGCAGTTAATCCCTGACAGTGAGTGCAGGGCCTGGCTTCTGCAGGCTTCTTTCGTTCCTGTCCATGACACCTGTTTGAGGTTACAAAATTTTAGACGCTAACAGTGACGGATGGGTTTGTCCACTCAAAGGCTAAGCTGTCACCCCAGGAAAGGTAAGCTCTTTATCTTCTAATGACTCAATTTCTGAATCCTCTGTTTTCCAGCTGGGAGGTGTACAGACACTCAGTAGTAAATGATTATTTGGATGACTGCTGACATCTTGATAAAACAGGGGGCGTGGTGTGGTTCAGGCAGTAGCTGTGCTGGTGGGGAGTTTTAAGATGACATGATCAAAGTCAACCTTTAGTATTATAGCACTTGTGGGGGGTGTTTTCTCCAGGACTGGAAGGCAGATTGTAAGTTGCCTTTTTTTTTTTTTTATTTCACCGTTTTTGCTGAATCACCGACTCTGTAAGTACAGTAACTGCCCCATAAAAAAGTGAATAACCCTTGCTGGGCTGGAAAAAGTGAGAAGTTTGTTCTTTACAGAGCCTGGGGTGTGAAAGAAAAGGACACTGACAAAGAAAGTGGAGGAAGCTCATCAGGTTCTTAGTGGAAATGCAGCCAAACATCTGCACGCAGGGATGAAGGCAAACAGATTTCACAACTTCATACATGTTCCTTCTCAGAACGCTCAGAAGAACCTTACAGGCAAAGAAGACAGAAAGAGACGCAGACATCAGTTTAAACGGACACCTCATTTCAAAGAATATATTATTATTATATTATTAACTTTAGCTATAGGATAGGAGACACTGCTTCCCCATATTACTGTGTGCCTACACAGCAGATACAAAAAAAAGCTTGAATACAGCATGTGTAGCCAACTGTCTGTGATAACTGTTGACAGTGAAGTCATTTTAGCAAAGGCAGAATTTGATTCTAAATGTAGCTTTGGTAAGACGGAGCAAGTTGATTGACATGCAGAGCTCAGAGCTGGATTTATTGATTTCCACTCACCGCAATTCAACACTTTAAAGGGCATTAGCATCTCAGTCCATTTCCCACTGTTGTGGGTTATCTAGGCTGTATGTGGCCACTTAATGTACGCACACTGCCATTCAGCTATGAGAAGACGCTACCCATTGCCTGCAAAATTGTGGGAAATTTGGTTGGAATGTTATTCTAATGGCCAAAATTTGTAAGTAATGATCCCCTTGCAAATTTTAAGCAGTGAATCAGGAGTGAGCTTTAAAAATCTGCATGAGAGGTCTTCCAGATTGAGACAGTCCAGACTGTGAATGATGTGATTTGTGAGTTTTTAACATGAAGTTACAGCTTCTATGACTGTTTCAGAAATGTGTGCATAAGAGCTCTTTTTTTTTTCAAATGAAAACAACTTTTGTATTAAAAGGCAGTTTTTATTCAAATTTTCTTTTCTTTCTTTTTAATTTTTTTAATTCTGTGAGAAATAATATATTTTTTCCCCCAGGTTTTGAGAAATGGGCATCTGGAGGGTTCACCAGATGAAATGAAATTACATTTAAAATGTGACATTATAATTTTAGGAGCCAATTCCCATTAAAATCATGGGGCAAATATAATATTCAGCAAAATTTTATGTTTTGTTACGTTTCAGAATTCCCTTATCCACAGAGTTCAACACTGAGCATTACTGACTGAATTTCAGATTTCACTTTCAGGTGAAAGTTTGAAAATTATCTTGATAGGTCTATCATACAGCAATAGCCTTTACTGGGTCCAAATATGCCTTCATTTTGCAAAAGAAAATAAACACCACGGCTGAGATCATTCTCCCTGATGGCACAAACAAATGTACCATGCAGGCATGAAAGAAAGTTAGAAGTTAGGTAAGAAAAAATACCGTGCTGCTGCATTGTGCGTGCTTTTATTTAGATGGTTTTGTTTCAGATGTAAAGACTAATGAAAAATAAAGAAGCAATGTGTGTAAGGTTAGTGAGATTCAGCTAGTTGATCAGAATCAGAATCAGAAGGTTTTTATTGCCATATGGGTGAACATATAGAATGCTTTGCCACACCACAGCTAGCTTCAGCAGTATGATTGGGATAAAAGAAACAAAGCAGCACTGGCGATATCTTTTAGGAAACACGGAGGATCAAACTGTGAGGTACGGCACCTGCAGGTCCACTGTGATCCTACAAGTGGAAGATACTGAAAATAGACAAAAGTGCAGCCACAAAAGTGTGAGATGGCAAATTCTCAACACAGATAATTATCATGCTGCATGGTTTCAGTTTCAATTATTTCTTTAAGAAAAGTCATGATCCTAAGCTTAATGTACCAAAATCTTAGTGTACCAAAAAGCGATTAGTCTTTTCTCAAGCATAAGAAGATGTATAAGGTTAAAATCATGTGGAATCAATTCTATTACAAAAAAAAATGAATAATAATTAAATTAATAAACAAAGGATGCAGCATTACATTGAAAAGATGAGAACCTCAGCCCAGGCAGAGGAGGCTTGGGCCCAGAAACAGTATTATGAAGGGTTGACGTGTCATCACCCAACAACCAGATATGCATAAAAGAGTTACATTAAAATGAAACAGGGTCATAAAATGAAAATTTAAAGTGAGTTACCTTTTGAAAAAGCCTCTTATTTTCACTTCAATAACCAACAACATTTTCTAACTTTTGCACACTGCTATGGCCTCAGTATTAATAATCCAATTTCAGTTACAATATGGACTTTTTTTTTTTGAGTTGCTTTTTAGAAATGAACAATAAATACATAATTAGTGCATTTCCTGTTATGTTTTTGTCGTGTAAATCTGACAAGCAGACAATCCAGTGCCTTTCACGCTGACTCTCACAGCCTGTCAGAACAATCACATGAAGTGATTACTGTTCTACACATATGAGTTGTGTGCACCAACTTGTGCGCATCCATACCGACAGGCTACACGTGTGCTGGGCACGCAACACAAGACAGAGAGATACAGGTTAAGTGATTTGTGTCCTCCTGCGAGTGTGCAGTGTGTTACCAACTGTCTGAATGTTTGATTACCCCAATGGAATATGTCAGAAAAACTGATTATGCGGCATCACAGTGAAACTCATTATGAATTATGGATGAATCTCACTCTCACAGATGAAATTCTGCTGAGTGAATTCAGCGAGAATAACATTGTTTACAGAGTTGGAGGGTCCTTGGGTTGTCTTTCCCTCATTCTATGAGCCTTGTAATTATTTCATAATCTACACAACTTCAGTATTATAGTTTAATTAACACTGTTGTAAAAGCCAGTGAAAACAAGGCATTACCAAAGTATCATCGAAGCGGAAAAACAAAGTCCAATTATAGCGTAATTTAAACACAAAATACTATTTTTGCTGGATTTCTATGTAGTCTTTTAAAATAAGAGTCATTTTAGCAACAAACAGAATTCTGTGTTCTGCTACTCCGGGACCGATCCCACAGCACCTACACTACATGCATGCATTAAGTCTAAGTTGTTAAATAGCACAAGGTCTATTTTTTATTGGGCTTACATAAAGCCGATCTGAACAGATGAGAGGGGCAGGAAGTAAGACACAGGGAGTTTATTTTCAAAATAAGGCCCTGTGCACACTGAACTTCCAAAATACCTCTGAAACACTCGCCATGTGATTTTGAACCATTGCTGATTATCCAGATGCAAATTTAGAGATACTTCTGAGACTTTGAGCATTTTTTCATCCTTGAAATTCCTTCAGTCATAAGAGGTTTGAGGGTTTCCTTTCATGTACTTTTCCATGTCAAATTCAACATTTCAATGGGATTCAATTTTGAGCCTGATGAGGTCATCTCATAACCTTTTTTTTTTTCCATTTTGATTGGCAAATTTGCTCATATGCGAAGGTGATGAAAAGCATACTTGTGGTTTGTCTTCACCTTTCAACCATTTGACCTCACATCATTTTCAAGTACCCTTTTATGCAGAATTTATAGTAAACCAAAGAACTTTATCTATGAATCAGTCCAAAGCAGATATGCTCTTCCAACATGTCAATTCTTCTTTGATAGAGAAAAGCTTTTTCCTGGCACGCCTCCCATACGGGTCAAGTTTTCTTTGATTCCTTTTACACTAAGCAAATTGTTATTGGAAACGTGGGGAAACAAGGCTTGACCTGTTATTCCCTGTGTAGTCATGGACACCTAATCTGGGACCTCTTAATTGCATTTTAAATGTGTTAAAGGTGTATATTGAAGGTGTGATGAAATGTTAATCCATTTTTATTTATTTAAAAAGTAAAATGACTAAAATATAAATGTTAAAGAAAATAGTTGAACATAATCATTATCTGGCCACTGATTTCAATAAAATCAACTTTTTGCTTATACAGATATACTGGAAAAAATCAGAAATTTCCATTATTTTTCATGTCTATATTTGATATGGTGTTTTGTGTTTTGAGAATACTTCACTAGACACCTGAAGTGGTGCTGTGGTATCTGCACCAAGATATTAGTAACAGATCTTTTAAGTCCTGTACAGTACAAGCCAGGGCGACTTGTACTGTACAGCACATCCCACAGGTGCTCAGTTGGATTGAAATCTGGGGAATTTAAAAGCAAACTCAACACCTCAAACTCACTGTTCTGCTCCTCAAACCATTCCTGAACCATTTTTGCTTTGTTGCAGGGCGCATTATCCTGTTGAAAGAGGCCACAGCCATCAGAGAATACTGTTTCCATGAAGTAACATCCACAAGGACGGCAGGACCCAAGGTTTCCCATCAGAACATTGGGACTCTGGAGAACTTGACTGCATACTGAGGAGGTAATTCAGCCATTTGATTCAGGTGTGTTGGCTCAGGCACACATCTAAAACCTGCAGGACAGGGGCTCTCGAGTCCTGGACTTGAGGATCCCTGCCATAGTGCATCCTGGTGCCAGGTGTTCCTGGCCGTGACGTAAAAGGAAAAATAAAGTGATTCACCAAACCATGCTCCTTTCTTCCATTGCTCACGTGCCCATTAGTGGTGGTAGACAGCATGGAGACCCTGACTGGTCTGCAGCCACGCAGCCCCGTACACAACAAACTGGGATTCACTGTGTATTCTGACACCTTTCTATCAGAACCAGCATCGACCTTTCCTACAGTAGCTCCTCCGTTGGATCAGACCACACGGGACAACCTTCATTCCCCACATACATCAGTGAGCCATGACCCTGTCGCCGGTTCACCACTGTTCTTCACAATTTGGCCTTTATCAAACTCACTCAAATCCTCACACTTGCCTGTTTTTCCTGCTTCTAACATCAACTTTGAGGACAAAATGTTCACCTGCTCCCTAATATATCCCACCTGCTAACAGGTGTCATGATGAAGAGATAATCAGTGTTATTCACTCCATCTGTCAGTGGTCATAATGTTATGCCTGACTGGCATATTATATTTAATATTCATTACTGCTTGATCTGTTTTGTAGATGACTGTCACTTTTCAGCTGTCCCATAGAAGCATTGTGTCATCAGTTTGTGTACCAGCATTTTGTGGTACTGTTAAGCTCAGCAGGTATACAAAAAAGTATTATCTGTATTTCATAGTTAAAAATATCCTTATTTTTTTGTAGGTGGTATACTGTTCATAGTTTCCCATTTTTCCTACCTTCCTTTACCTAATATACTCAAAACCACGAACTTTTCTGCATATTCTCCACAACTCACAATCCCGAATTTAACTGAAAACGGCTCACAGCAAGAAAAAACATGAATATTTGCAATATCAGCATGGACAGATCAGTGAAATGTCAATGTAGACAAAATAATACACACAACAGCACAACAAGTACCATCTTACCCCAGTCTTAAATTTTCTGTGAGCATCAAAGCATCTGTAAAGTTTCTCATATGCAGGAGATTGGAACGTTTCAAACTTAAGTCAGAAGTGAGCCAATATACCCCCATGGATCAGCCACACAGGTGTTCTCATTTTTTTCCCCATCTGACCTCCAGTTAGAGTTTGGATCAAGAGCCTAGAATTTTGGACATGAACTTTAACTTTCCTGTTGGCTTTGTTGCGGTTTTTGGAATGAGATTTCATCCTTTTTTTTCTATGGTGATCTCATTTTCTTAATTCCCCGCTGGCGTCTGTCCATTGAACTACTTTTGGAAGTTAGGATAAGCTAAGGCCAAGTCCTGGTTTAATTTATATTCTGTCTATATAGCATGGATTACAACCAGGGCAGACGAGTGTGGAAAGAATAAAGTAAGAGTAGAGCTAGAGAAGGAGAAAAAGAAAAAAGACCCTGTAGACACATTTAAATAAATCATAGTGTGATCACAGCAAATATCTTACAAAACTGCACACACTTGGTGTTTTAAAGAAAATGTCACTTAAAAATGTCAGCACTGATAAATGCCAGTAAGAAAATGACCCCACCAACCCCAGCACACACAGAAATCACAAATATTTGAAAAATTAAGTAGCATCTTTTTTTTTTTCCCAAGTAATTCTGTCTCTTGTGGACAGACAGTGATAAAAAAAAAAGAGTCTCTATCAGCTGCATTTATCAAGCTTGCAAAACTACAGATTTGTTCATTTTGCTGTATGGCCAAGGCTGAGCATAGATTGCTTGCATCCGTGCTTTCTGCTAAGCTTATTAAAATAATTATTGCTCAGCTTTGAAACTTTGTATAATATTTTGTGTGTGTGTGCGTGGGAATATGTGAACTTAACGATTAACAGCTGTGCTGATGAAAGTGCTGTCACACTGTGAATGCAATGTTTGGTGCCAGGTTTGCAAATTTGTCTTCTGTTGTGCAAGATGTTTTAATATAAGTTGTGCAAGTTTGAGAGGTGTTTGTTTAAAACTGCACGGGTCAGTAATGGTTTATGTAACTTTTAGTTGTTGCACTAATCAGAAATTAGTATTGCAATCAATCAAAGCACTGATTTGAAGCTGAAATAATTAATAGTCCACTCCCTGCACATCTCATCTCTGTGGAGACTTTTAACATGATTGCTGATTTTGTTTTCTCACCTTTAAACTTATAGCAGACAAAATTAATGCCCAGTAATTAGATGCTTAAGAGGGAAGTTGATGGAAACCAAAACAGCCTTAGACTCACTGGCTGAATGCTGCTCCATATCTGTTGAGTGTATAGTCACATTTTTCCATAATAAATGTAGATACTAGTTTAGTTGGTTTTATTTTTAGCTTGTTATAGTGCTGCCAGGTGGCCAAATAATTCATAAATAATAATGCAGCTTTAAAAAATAGTTTGGCAATTTTAGGGAACATCACCTGCTGGTGTTCTAGCCATGCTTTTGAAGAGAAAATTACTACTGAATAAATATATGAAATGCAGATGATAAAGATATGGCTACAGCCTGCAGCTAGCTAGTTTAGCATAAAGCAGAGAGTGGAAATCATCTAGCAATAATGCTAGATGATTTTGTATGCACAAAAATACAAATGGTTTTTAATTAGTAATGCAATGGTACAGCTATTTAATTAGCCTTTTGTCACCATGTTGTTACCATTCAGTCAGCAGAAATTTAATCAATCAACTCTCTGCAAAGGAGGTAGATAGGCCATCCATTCATCCATCCATCCATCCATCCATCCATCCATCCATCCATCTTCTTTCCCTTCAACTGTTCCTTTAATAACAGTTGGCAGCACTGAGTTTTCTTCTGCCTTTAGGTTTTTGCTAAGTTTAAGATGCTTTTCTTTGCTGTGTCACAGAATTTTTTCCAAACCACTTTAAGCATATAAGGCATATTTCCAACCAAAGCCATTCAACTACAATAAACTGTATATTATCAGTTAACATGATAAATACTGGGTAGCTATATTACATTTTAGTATAGGAGAACATTTTCTTGCTAACATTTATTTAATGTTAAAATCTTATTTTCCTACTTTAGTCTCATTGGAATGTTTGAGTATAATTTCATGTGGAGAAAGCATAGATGTGGAAAATGAAAGAAACTGGTTAGCACTGTCTGATATTACTGATTAAATCTGTTCACATTTTTAATAAGCACTCAAACCATTTCACCATTTTGTTGGAGGGAAAATGACCTTGATATTAAATTAAAATTAGCTGCCTTACACAGCAGGATAAGGCCGGCATTTACTGCCCTGTCTGCTAATTTGTTTTGGTTCAATAGTGGTCATTCTGTTGGCCACTTACTGACAGAGATATGATGATTGATGCATAATTTGATTCTAAAATGAAGCAAAATAATAACAAACTAAAATAAAAAATAATAATTTTTTTGTTGCCTGTGCCTTCTAATTTAAATTTCATTTATTTGCAAACACTGGTAAAAACTTGAGAGCGTCAGCCAATTCAAGAGTCAGGCTAAATCAGGCTATTAGCAAGGGTTCAGTAGTTCTGGTAATTAGTTTTAATGGCAACTTTCATTAATTTACCATATCTGTAATACACTGTAAAAATTAAACCTTCCTGTACATTATGCTTCACCAATGTGATAAAAAAAAAACTTTGAATACATAGAACATCAAATTGCAGCCAAGTAAACTTCTCTTCACTGGCTCCTTGAAATAAAAAGAATAGAATTGAATTTTTTTCTACTCTCATACAAAGTATTGAATGATCAGACCTCTTAGTACCGTAATATTCCAATGAGAACTGCAGGCTTTCTTGTGGTTCCAAGAATCTCCAAAAGTATTATAGCAGAAACCAAAGGGCCACTCCTGTCAGCTAAAAATCACAAACTGAGGCTACAATTTGCAAAACTGAACAATTGAAGATTGGAAATACGTTGCCTGGTCTGATGAGTCTCAATTTGTGCTGCAACGTTCAGGTGGTAGGATCAGAATTTGGTTTAAACAACATAAACACAAAAGCATGGATGCATCCTGCCTTGTATCAACAGCTCAGGCTGCTGGCGGTGTAATGGGCTCCTTAGCACCAGCTGAGCATCATTTAACCATCGCAGCCTACCTGAGTATTGTTGCTGACCACGTCTATCTCTTTACCACAGGGTTCCCATCTGCTGATGACTGCTTCCCATAGGATTATTGCACTATACCACAAAGCTGAAATCATCACGAATTGGTTTCTTGAACATGACAATGGGTTCATTGTTTTCAAATGACCTCCACAATCACCAGATCTCAATCCAGTAGAGCACTTTTGGGATCTGGTGGACTGGGAGATTCATCATGTATGGGCAGCTGACAAATTTCCCCAAATGGACCAAAATCTCCAGCACTTGTTGAATCTATGCCACAAAGAATTAGGGCATTTCTGAAGGCAAAGCGGGGTCCAACTCAGTACTAGCAAGATGTAACTTTAAACTAAGATGTCACATTAAAATGATTTTTAAAATGAAATGATAAAGCACAACAGTAGAAAGAGAAGTTGTCTGACACACAAATACCAAATTAAGATAATAAGAACTTTATATAATTTAATAATTCTCTCCTTGTTATTTAAGAACTCTGAGTAAGACTTACAGCGGTTCACAAACCTGTGTGATTAAATAGTGATGTTAATGCAGTCCCACAAGGAGTCCGGCTCATGCAGGCAGACAAAGAGCAGCGATCTCAAGGTGACCCCACCAGACTCCCATAAATGTTTTATCAAAGTCTGAACAGACCTCAGAGCTCAAGTCCCCGTCTCAAAGCATTCTCTGAAAGCTTGTACGCTGCTCTCACAGGAGGAAGCATTGCTTTGCTTTGTTAATATACACATGCATGTTATTGTCCCAATCAAACCAACATGAGTGGAATCGGTCAAAAGGGGGTTTAAGGAATGTCACTGACAGAGAGTGAAATATTTTATAGCTCTTGTGAGGTGTTCTCGGGTGGCAGATTTTAGTATCTGCCTCAGTTCTCACATAAAGGCTTCTCTCACTGCAGAGCTCAGTCCAGTGCAAAGGGTTTCATCAGCTCTCCATATCAAACCAGAAAAGAATTGCCTTTGGCATTTCTAAGTAATGCATGACTTCACTTGTATTTCTGTCTCTACTTTTAATCTCTGAAAATGGCAGGCTGTCAGTCAGCATTTAGCCCCCCTCTGACACGTCCAAAAGATGTCAAATTTGTTAACGGAAATATAAAAAGATAAATTCAGTACACAGAGTTCACAAGTTCATGCTAATCTCTGCATCTTGATAAAACAGCGTGGTGCTCAGAACAGAACATGAATCAATAAAATGTTTTGTGTTTTTTTAAGTTTGCCTGAGTCTGAAGAAAAGCATATTGTGTAGCATATGGCTCGGTCTGACAGCTTTAGTGGCTTCCTTTCTTGTTTTCAACAGCATATTTTACACAAGCTAAGATCCAGTAACAAAACTACACTTCATCTGACTATAAAATACTGATTTTGTTTTGTTAAACAATTGTTCTGAAGTTGTGAGGCTAAGCTGTCTGAATATCCATGTAGGCATGTCTCAGCATAACAGTACTGTCAGTAACTGTAATTTTAAAAACATGACATCATATTAATAATACATTTATAATAATATTGTAACCAAGTGGTATATACTCCAGCATAGCAGGTGGCAGTATTGCCACAGTCATAAAAACAGAAAAAAAAGAGTCAGTGCAGTGCTCCTGGACTGGTTGCATGGCTCCTGTGTGTTGAGCTCAAGCTAAAAATTCACTAACAGTAATAATAAGAAGATCCATCCATCCATTTTCTTCCGCTTATCTGGAGCTGGGCTGCAGAGGCAGGAGCATAAGCAGAGAAGCCCAGACCTCCCTCTCCCCAGGCCACCCGAGAGATCTAATCTCTCCAGTGTGTCCTGGGTCTGTCCCGGGGCCTCCCGGTAGGACATGCCTGGAACACCTCACCCAAGAGGTGCCAAGGAGGCATCGCAGTCAGATGCCCGAACCTTCACCACCTCAACTGGCTCCTTTCAATGAAAGATGGATGAGGAATGAAAGAATAAAGGATGAAGAAGATCTTGTTTAAAAAGCCTACAGCAACACAATTAATACAACTTTACATTTCGGACTACTATTCCAAAAATATAACTTATACTATGCCAGCACAACAGCTTCAGTTCTCCTTGAAAATGATTCCCTGCCAAATCTTTGGAACTCTACTCGAGGGATGAATACTGGTCTTCGAAAGACATTCCCTTATTTGGTGTTTTGATGATGGTGGACCATCTAAAACCTTCCAAAGGTGTCTGTGTGGGCTCAGATATGGTGACTGCATTCAGGTGTATCTGGGTTCACCTTTTTTAATGAAGCTTATGTATAAGTTCAATAAGGAAGCTCTGTAATCAACCATCTGCCTGATTTCCTTGGTGGTTGACTGCTTTACATCACTACCACGTTCCCACCCTGTCAAACTCAATACTGACATCATGTGTTCACGCACATGATCAATAGAGGGTCATAACCACCTCCAGGGGACTACGCCCACAGGGGTTTAAATACCTGGGTCTCTCCACCATTTGGTTGAGAACTGAAGAAGCCTTTCGGATGAGAGGTGAAACGTCTTCAAGAAACAAAAAGAAGTCCAGTCGCCTTTTTCAAGCTCCAGAGACTACTATGACCTGGATGACTGAGAATCTACACAGACACTGACATCATTACATCTCCATCTGACCCAAGTCACTCACAGCTCTATCCAAGCCTCCATTTTCATCTTCACCACCACCTGCATCTACACTTCGGGGTTTTTTGTCCGAAATCCTATCGCTACTGCGATTCTTTTCTGCCAGCATGGCTCATCGGAGTCTAATCGCCAAATAGATTAATTAATTGCTCTGTCTCAATAAATTATGTTCAACTCTTCCAAACGATCTCTTCTTATTGAACTGTAATTTGTCACAGTCATTTTATATGAAGGATTACACATGACGCCCTTCTTCTTGCTCTTCTTTCAGCTATTCCCTTTAGAGGTTGCCACAACTGATCTTCTGCCTCCATCACACCCTGTTCTTAACATCAACCTTCACTACATCCATGGACCTTCTCTGTGGTCATTCTCTTTTCCTCCTGCCTGGTACTGTAGCTCCATTTTCAACACCATTGTCCAATATGTCCATTATCATCCTCTGTAGCTATATTCCTATATAGGGACATAAAAGGTATTAATACTGTCTATTTATGTCTAACAAAATACCAAAAATAATACAAAGATATGCCAAGTGTGGCCCACAGTAAAAATCTCCTTTAAAATGTAACATTTTTATAATGTAAAATTTGCAAGGCCAAATGATTTTCTGCTCTCGTCGTTCCATTGTAGAGCAGTCCGGCATAACTAAGCCTGGGCAGCTCAAAAAGCAGATTGGGGGTTGCTGGACGATCAAACCAGTGCTCGAGGCAGCGCTGACACACTGAGAGTGTTCACTTCCAAAACAGTGCTAGGGGAAACTCTGCAGAACCGCAGTAACCAACAAGTCTGACAATTAGTATGAGCATCACAAAACAGACATTTGCAGCAATTACACATAGATGAGAACAATTTTTTTGTTCCAGTGGACTACAGAGCTCACTGTTGCTGGCTGAGTGAGCAACTATACTGCTAAAAATGCTAATCATTGAAGAAAGATGAGAGTAAAGTGTTACATCATCCCCCACTGTGGTTAAACCTGCAAACAACAAGGCATGCATGTGTATGTTAATGAAAAAGAAAAAGTTAATCGTTTTAGGAGCACCGAGGCTCTCACCACTCCAGGTGATTTAGCCTTAAGTTTGTGGTTGTGATCCTGCCTAACATTTAAAATCCAAAAGTTTCTAAAAATCATAATTTGCTTCTGTCGAAATCATAATACAAAGTGAAATAACAAGTCTCTTACATCTATAAAAGCAGTTCAGTGTTTCACTTCCATCTGATGACTCTCGCTGTATCACAGGAACAACCTGCGTTGCCTATAAATAACCAGATAAAAATAAGCAGACAGGAGCACCTTTGTTAGTCTGAGCTGGTGTATATGTTTGGGAGACAGCAACAGTCATATCGGTAGCATTTTAAAATGCCACATTGTTTTGATAAGTCTCATGAAAAGAGAAAAAAAAATCCTCTGTTTGACAGGCCGGATAGGTCCGGCAACACTTACCTTTTCAAACGGATGACTGGAAGACTTTTTGAAGCAGATTCTGCTTGATTCTGGCAGCTGGAACAAGGGAAATAAAGAACAAAGCAAGGCGCTCTGAATGCTTCATTTATCACCTGCAGGCAGGGTTTTATCTTAATGCTGCCTTTTGGCCTTATTGTGGTCCGCTTCAATCCAAGAACCAAAGTGCTTATCCATGGCTGCCGTATCATAAAGCATCATCTGCAGCTATTTCCAGCAAGAATTCTGAATGACAGCACGATGAAGGGCCTCTAATGCATTTGCCTTTGAAAAGCGTCACAATAGCATCAGAGCACATTAGTCTTCATGGTAATGATGTGTGTGGCACATCATTTTGAAGCTGACCATGGCATGTCAGAATACAGAAAAACAGACTTAAATGCGACAACCAGAGAAACCCTACGTGGACTTACATTTTTCATGATCACTGATTAGAGGGTGAAGCATGAAATCACAATATTAATTAGAAAACTACAGTAGATATGTCCTTGATAGCAAAACAAATATACTGAAAAACTCCAGAGTATATTTAATATTTAAAATTCCCATTTCTAAAGAAAGAGTGAGACTAAGCAATTATCTGCCTTTTGGCCATATGGAAACTATAATTTACTCTAATCCAGTTTAATCCAGATTACAGTGTTTACATTAGCATTTAGTACCTGAGTGTCCCTGATGCTTTCAATGCAAATACGTCAATTAACAGAAGAGTCCCGATGACAGATTTTTCCGGCACCACCCATCTGCTTGTTGTGGAAGTAAACCAGTCTCTGTGAGCCGGATTCTTTGATATTTACAAGTGCTGACACGAAACCCACTTCACTTCAGAGGCACGGTTAAAACTGCACTGTCTCTGCACGTAAACAAAGCCAGTGAGCGTTGTTCAAATGGAGGCTCCACTTCATATCCAGTGAACCCAGAATAAGGGGTCACATTAAAAGGAATATGACACACATTATTTCTGACATGCACTGTACTACTGTAATGCCACATTCACTACCTTGAGTAGATATTTTTAGCACGGTACACCATGGCCAGCAGTGTTTTGGCTGTTATCTCCCCTTTATTTAAGCGGCTCCTCAGGACTGTAAATATATATATATTTTATATTTATTGCTTAGTATTTTATGATCTTGAAAAGGTTAAAATTTACAAATATTTACACGTGTGGCAAAAAATCCATTTTGACCAATAATTTTCAGGACTCATGGGAAACTAAGATTTTGTCTGAGTTGTAATTTTACAGGATTTTACAGGATTTTACAGCGTGTAAGACACCGGTGGTCCTCAGGTTAGGCCCTGAACTCATTACAGCTGTCAGGAATTTTAATTCTGATCTTTTTACTAAGGTCACAAATATTATCATTACCATTAATATCATACTTGTGCATCTTCTTCTTTCAGTTGCTCCCTTTAGGGGTCACCACAGTGGATCATCTGCTTCCCTCTCACTCTATCCCTACCATCTTCTTCTGTCACGCCAGCACTCTGCTTGTCCTCTTTCACTACATCCATGAATCTTCTTTGTGGTCTTCCTCTTTTCCTTCTTCCTGGGGGCTCCGTATTCAGCATCCTTTGTCAAATACATTCACTATCCCTCCTCTGCACATGCCCAAACAATCTTACCTTGCCGCTCTAATTTTGTCTCTATATTATCATATCTGTGCATTTGTACTTTAAATAAAGTAACTAACAGATTAGATTAATAGGTAGCCCAATCGCACATTGTACATTTTTAGTGTTTAAGAAACTAGAACATGTCAAATAAATGAACAATTCTATGATCAACACAAACTACAGATAATGCATTTTTGTCTTGTGGGACTTCAAGAATTCAGTTAGACCATAAAACTTTTTCTCTGTAGCCTATTTATATGGTCAGCTCCCAAAAATCATTAAAGATGACAGTTTTCTCAGAAACCTGTTAATCTATTCGTACAGCTGCAGATAAATCCCCCCAAAAAAACCCAAACCCGAAACCCCTAATTTTACAAATGAAATAATTGGACTTGCTATATGTGTTGGATTTGTCTGTGTAGCTCATAAAATGTCACAGGTGCCACCAGTCATCCAAAGAATATCAAACACGAGCTGAAAATCATTTACAAAGTAAAACATGCAATTATCTCAGCTGGACTTCAATTCTGCCACATTTTTGACTTTTGCATTGTTACTGGCTGTGTGACCACTGCGTGCATCCGGCTAAATAAGCAAAGCTTATGCAGAGTCAGCTTCAGATCTCAACTTACTTGCTTGACAAAGAAAAACAATTTTTGTTTTTGTTTTTTTTGTCAAAAACCACATGATACATCTCAGCTGTAGATAATAAAGATTAGAGACAGGAGAAAGATGAAAGGGGAACCATTTTTGCAACTTAGCTAAGGATTACAGACATTTGCATTTAAATACATTAGATTTGTCATATAATTTGTGGTTCTAAATGACCCCTGAGCTGCTGTCAGCAACAATAAGTGAAGTTGCGTGTGTAGCTGAATATTATCTGTCATATTAAGTTTAATGAAACATTTGTCGTATTATGTTAATTTGGGACATTGAACTTTTATTGTAAATGGGAATTAATAGGAATTTCTTTTTAACAAGTTGTGTTTATGGGTCAGTGTGAGTTGCACGGCATGCTTATTTCTATGGGCCTCTGGACTGTTACTGTGCACAGCAACTGTCCCTGTGGCCTTGCCATCTATATCAGTGTTGCACGGTTACTGTTTAATGCACAGTCGACTCAGTAGGACGTGGTTCATAATGTCAAAGCTGTAGATAGGATCCCTTACATGGACCACAACAGCCACCCCTGGTCATTCAACATATCAGTGTTTGCTGGGTTACTGCCCAGAATAATAATGTTTTCTCTTGCTTTCTACAGTTGCACCACTCATGGTTATTTTCATAACAGTTTTCTTCATTCTGTGAATCCATTTTAATATCTGACTCATCCTCAAAAAGAGACAACTTGTTAATCAGGCTAAATAGAATAACAGAAATCTGTACAAGCCATTTCCTGCTGCAAATAGAGCCCTCTGCTCACTGTGTATTTCATGTCCTACTTTTCCTGACGATCACAAAACTGTGAAATATGTTTCCTGCAGAATAAAGCTGCAGGTGAGCACCTGCACTGTCAGATGGAATTAATCCTAAACTTTATCACCCCCATAACTCGAGGTCCTCGATATGAATTACGATCTCCTTTACAGTATAATCTTTGCGAAAAAACAAACAAACAAAAAAAGCACAGGTGCAGAGGTGGAGCGAGGGAACAGACGGGAAAACCTTCTTTTGATTATTATCGACTCATTCTATATCAGATTGGAAAAACTGGACATTAGCTCCAGACATGTGACATAAAGTCTGCATTCTGTCACTGTCATTTTTTTTTCTTTTCCTATCTGAGTCTCAGTAAGGCATCAAGGCAATTTGTCATTTCACTTCCAAGGTCAAATTTATTTTCACACAAGGGCAGTTCAGTGCAGGTTTCATTCTACTTTTCAGAGTTCTTTAGAGTCTCAAACCCACCAACCACAAACCCATGAAAAGTATTTCACTTCCTTTCCCAGCTGTGTCTGTCTGCCAGTGGCAGAACATTCCTCTTCTGCTTTGCATGGGGAGGCTGGCAGCAGCAGGGGAGGGATGAGCAGTGTTGTGGGGGATGAGCCGTGTGAGGAATACGGCGCCACACCATGTCAGTCAAGGTAAAACTGAGACCACAGGCATGTCAAACAACCGCATGCTAAGAATTTAAATCTACGAACATGGCTCTTTTGGGAATCACGCTTTTATTATCCGTCCCTGCTGCAGACTGTGGAGCCCTGATGCTGAAAAAATGTAGTAAAAGGTTATCAGAAAGTAAAAAAATATAACTGAATACATTAATAAATTATGTTAATATTTAATTTGGCTAGTAAAAGGGAATGTGGATCCAAGGCCAGGTCTGCTGTTGTGGTGGGCTGGCAGAAATAGTAGCAAAGCTGCAGCTGCCGTGATAGGCCACGCCCATTTTGTGTCTATAGTTTTATTCCCACATATTGAATTTTCTGCTCCAAGCTTTAAAAAAATTGTGTTAAATGATTCTCCGAAGCCTCATTATCACTGAATAAGTATCACACTTGTTTAATAAGACTACATCTTTCTAACATGGTGACTCTGTGGAGAGTAAGGCAGCTGTCAGGTTGTCAGCCAGTTTCCCTGAATTAAAGCATTTACTGTACCTAAAATAATAATAATAATAATATATCATCAGTAACTAATTTGTATGAAGCTTTAGACATAAAACACTGACTGTTGATTAGTCACTGTTGTGCTAAAATCAGTCAGACCAAAAGATAAATGCCTGCCATGTTGTTGGAGGTGATGTGAAGATGTGAACAGTTTTACACAGTGCAAAAGCTCAACAAACAAAAAAAACACTACTAAGTGACTGTGTTTTAGAAGAAAAATTCAGTGTAGTTGTTCTGTATTAAGAAAAAAAGGAAAATGCAGGCTTTAATGGCGATGGTCCAGTGGTTAGCATTATTGCCTTACACCAAGAAAGTTCTGGGTTCAAATGCCTTGGTTAGCTGGAGCATTTCAGTGGTGTTTGTATGTTCTTGCAAAGTCCACAGAGACATTTGTTAGATTAACGAAATTCAGTGTGTGTGTGCGCATCTGTCTCTCACTGCTGGCCAGGTGGACTGTTGACCTGTTCAGGTGTACTCCACTTTTTGTACTGGGATAGGATCCAACCCCATGATCCTAAGCAGGATAAACAGTTAAAACTGATTTATTTTCAGGTCTGAAATTCCCTAGTCAACAGTCATAGACAGCTATGATGTGCTGTATTATTATTGTAAATTGACCCCAGCTGAGCCTAGTATAGACTACGACCTTTATATAAAGCTGCTGTTTAGAATCTTACTGGCCTGCTGTTTCATCAGTTACACATAAAACAGCTAAAAAAAAAAAACAGATTAAATAAAGGAAAATGTAATTACTTAGCCTACTTATGTCTGCTGTAATTACTGTGAGTTATTTGATGAAGCTTTGAGCTTTCCAATCTAGAGGAAATGATGCCAGTTCAGAATCATAATTTATTCCTTTACTCATGCATCCAGCAGTGGGAAACTCTTCTTTTGCTTATATTTATTGTTATTTTTCTTTGCAACCAAACCTAATTTCTATCAGAGGGTTCCAGCTGGTGGAGCTAAGAGTTGTTTTCCAGCACTTTTAGCCACTGTTTGCAGTCTGATTCACTAGAACACCTGTCCACCCTCATCTCCATTTCCACTGGCATTTTGTTGTCTTCTCTTGTTAGACTCCGTGCTGATTGTATCTCATGTTGCCTCATCTTCAGCATCTATGACCACAGGAAACTAGAAAAAAAACCCTGATTCACAGGAATTCTTTTTTTATGTGAAGCTCAGACAGTTTTGGTTGGAACTGATGTTTATAAAATTATATTTAAATATTTAAACTACATGGTACAGCAGAACATATACTTACTGGATAGCCCAGACTGGTTACTCTGTGGCTATAAACTCACAGGTTAAAAGTTCAAGTCCAGCTAAAACTTCTCCCTTGAAGAAATAATGATTTTCAGCAGTTGAGTTCAAAGAGAAGTGCCCTGATCTGCATTTATTCTAACATGATTATGCAGTTGTTTTTGCGAGGAGCTCAGTATTGTGAGCAGTAGATGGCCCAGAAGATTGTGTAGTTTTAGTTAAAAAACAAAACAAAACTATGACCACTGAACTGATTTAGTCACTGTCTTTAATGCATTTGAAACTAACTTGTGGACAAACTGTGGATTACTTTTTTTAAAATTTATTTTAAAGGTTTGGCCTCCTCAAACTCAGATCATAGGGTTGAACTGTGCCACTAATTCAAAATGTCCCTGCTTTAACTGTTCTTTATAAATTACAATAAAGTCCAAAGCAATCTCTGTGTGACCTGAACTGGCTTAAATCTATTAGTCTTCTTCTCTAACATGTAGGGTACATACTGCTCACAATGTGTGCTTTCTATTTGGAGCCAGAAGTAACTGTATTGTGATAACAGGGTGGAGTGCTAAGTTATTATTAAAAACTTTCAAATGCTTGTTTAGCAAGCTGCATCCATAAACTATTGTTGTGCACACACAGATGTAGATAACTGCTCACCGGTGTTAAGGTTACTAATTGTTTATGGTTGTTACTTATCTATTAAAATACTAGAATTTCTTGGCAAACATCATTAAAAAGGTTCCATTCAAAGACTCAGATTAGCAGCTCCCTGCACCGCCACACCCTTAACTCCTCTACAATCAGACAGTAAACAACTTTCTGGGTCCTAATGGGACCATAATTTAAAATATGAACCTCCTAACTTGAAATTAGCGATGAAGACCTACAAAATCAGTAGGAAAGTGATTACTGAAGTCATACAGCAAGAGAGCCAAGGGCAAGGACTTTTTAACAGCTCTGCCTTTTTTTTTTAAACCCACTGCTGGATGCTGGGAAGAATGCTGGTTGTTGTCACTTCTGCATTCGCATCACTTTTCAGACCTGCAAATTACATCCATCTTATACACAGAATGTATATTCATGACTCACGTGTTCACTTTTGAACTAGAGCCAATCAAAATGTGGGACATTGTTTCAATATGTAGGATGGGGGGGGGGGGGGGTAAAATTGTGTGAAGTAGAACACCTGGTCATCCTCTTCATTGCTGAAACATTCACATAAAACTGTGACAATGACTGCGCCAGGTATATACATCTATCTATTTGTTACATTTGTATCAGAAAAATCCATACAACTCATTTATTAATGTAGAAATTCCATATTAAGTGTTGAAATCAAACATGACACGTCAGAACTTTTAATGCCTTTAGTTGCTTTCATTTTTAAAGATCAGTGTTTAATTGGATGTAGAAATTACACTGGATCATAATCACTACACGGGACCGGCATTTACATTTTCATGAGCAGGGCCTCTCCCGCAGGGATCGAGTGCCTGGCTTGACTGACCTGACCTTGTGCAAAGCTGTCAGTCGCCGGACATCCGCACATGAGTGGAGGCGAAGGGTTCTTCAGTCCTTCCTGCATTTGTATGTGAGGATGTCTCGAGAGTGCGTGTTGGATGCCGTGCGCTGGAGATGGTGGGTGCTGACAGACCTTGCATTTGTTATTCTCCCTGCTTCATGCATTCTGCCAATGCTGAATTATTCAAGGGCACCAACACACTTAAAGCTGGCTAATAAAACATTATAGCGGCAGCAGTGGATGCTCCTGTTCCAGAATCACAATTTAAAGACTTTTTTTTTCTTTGTTTGTTTAAATTATACAATCTAGCATGGGTGGCTTTCTCTGTCTTTCTAAATATTAAGGTGTGATGGCATATTTTTAACCATCATACTCACGTCTATATTTAGTGGTAAACAGAATATGCACTGAATAGGTCTTTTTGTGGAGCAGCTTGATTCAAGTTGTTGCGGGAATGTCGAGCAACAAATGAGATTTGCAGCAAAATCCTAATTAAACAATAAAACCAGATGAAAGAATAATTATTTACATAACAAACTGCTGCAATATAAACCCCAGTTAATAAGAGTGGACAAAGAATCAATAGCTTGACAGAATACTAAAATGTAACTCATTAGTGTAAAACACAAAGTGCTTGTTCAGACAGAAGATCTCTAATTCATGTGCAAATGAAGGCTTTTAATTGCAGAGGAGATAAATGAGTGCCTTCTTTTTTTAATATTCAGATTAATTTTTACAAAGAGAGAGAGAGAGAGTCTGACCTTCAGGGGACCTTAAGGTCACAGGTTCACTGTTCCTCAGAGTGTCTGTGGTGAATGCATTTGGGAATAGACAGCTCATAAGGTTTGGGATGAAGCATATCTCAGATTAGGGAAAAAAAAAAAAACACATATTGATATTCAAGCTCATATTTTTGAGACAAACAGCCTGTACAGGACAGAATATTAAATTAGGTAGTGCTTTGTGGTTTAATAAAATTTTGGTCCTGGCAGGCATTGGTTTTTCAACTCCTTTTTTTCAGGTGGAGTTGTTTCCTCACTGGCCCACCTGTTGGCAGTGCTTCTCCTTTCCAAGCTTTCCTTCCTGCACCTGCTCTGAGTTAAAGCATCAGGCTGATGATATTTAAGGGCTGGACTCTCTGTTGGATAGTTGTCACCAATTGTAACCAGGTCCTCTCTGAAATCTGCTTTTTGTCCAGCAACGCTGTTTCGCCTTCTGTTCCCCAAGTTGCTCATGTGTGAGCATGTGTGACTCTTGGATCCCAGTTCTCTCCACCTGCCTGCCAACTCTCCACTGATGCATTCTCAGCGACTTTATAATTCCAACTCCCTGCCAGTAACCCCTCCGGATCACCTACCCATGAAACAAGCAGATCTCAGAATGGAGTCACAAACACTGCGAGATCTTTTCATGCTCACCTCGGCCACTCCTAAGAACTCCTCTGAGTCCAACATAAGCCTGAACATGACAAATAATGTGTCTGAATTCTTTAATAGTTATAATAAGCACCTTTAACCTCAATTAAAATGTTAAAGGTGCTTATCCACATACCATAAATATACCATCTTTTATTAAGTATATATATACATATTGTATTCTAATCCCAAACCTCATTCTCATTCTAAATAGCGCATAAAAAAGTATCTCTGGTTGATGCTGAAAAACTGGGTCATGAATTTGTTATTTCAAGGCTGGACTACTGTAATTCCTTATTATCCCGTTGTCTTAAAAGCTTCCCAATATAACAGTGCAGCGAGACTACAGGGACCAGTAAGAGAGATCATATTTCACCCGTATTAGTTTCTTCAGTGGCTCCCTCTGAAATCCAGAACTGAATTTAAAACCCTTCTCCTCAAATACAAAGTCCTGAATGATCAGGCCCCATCATACCGCATACCATATTATTCCAATAGAGTGCCTCGTGCTCAGAGTACAGGCTTACTTTTGGTTCCTAGAGTTTTCAAAGTAGAATAGGAGCCTCCAGCTATCAAGCTCCTCTCCTGTGACACCCTCTCTACTTTTAAGATTAGGTTTCAAGCTCTCCTTTTTGATAAAGCTTATAGTTAGGGCTGGATCAGCCTGAACCATCCCTTAGTGATGCTGCTATAGGCTCAGGCTGCTGAGGGACTTCCCATGATGCACTGAGAAATTCATTTCCAGTCCACCTCTTTTCAGTCTCCATGTAGTCTCCATGTATTTATACTGTATGCTATTAACTTTTGTCTTCTCTCTTGCTCATGTAGCTTGTGTTTTGTCCTGTTGTTCATGGTACCTCTGTGCTCCTCTTTCCACCCCCTCCCCACAGAGGACAGCAGATGGCTGCCTCGCCCGCATTGTGGTTCTGCTGAAGGTCACATCCGGTTAAAGGGAGTTCTTTCTCCCCAAATCGCCAGGTCCTCAATCATAAGGTTTGTTAGAGCATTGTAGTTCTCCCTTGAATACTGTAGATCATTCACCTTACAATATAAAGCATCTTGAGACAACTGCTTTGAACTGACGCTGTATGAATAAAAATGAATTCTTATGAGCAATGACAATTCAACTATAGATCTGTGAAGGGGCAGTCCTATTTTTTTAACTGTTTGCTGTTCTGCTGTTCTGAAGTAGAACAGTAGTGACTGAGCTTAAGTATTGTAGTGTTTATATATTTCCAGTATTGTGAACTGGGGGTATTTGGAGAAATTCTTGTAAAAATAAATAAATAGAAAGTGCTGCATTAAGTTACTGCTGCAGCTTCACATTAAAAAACATTTAAGTTGACTTTTATTGTGAAGTAGTCACATGATAGTTACACTTAATCAGAATGGAAAACGATGGAGCAGCCACAGTGAGCTGTTAGAGGAAGAACTGCAGGCTGCACACCTCTGAGTTCTTAGCCAGGTGAACAATGCCATATACATACAAGGCCCTGCTGTTCACATGACTCATGGTGCATAGAATGCGAAATCACATAATGGATGTTCACAAAATGATAGAAAAGGCCATCTGGTTCTTAACTTCTTGATTAGAACAATAGTATCTTTTGCTGGCCCCAGAATTCTTTAACTTGTCCTATTAAATCAGATTTACTGTTAACACGTGGGGGAAAATCTTCAAGATTGCCACAAATTTCTGTTACATTGTTCACATGTTCATTTTATTGACAAGTTTGATTTTAATCCATTACTTTGGATGTGTTCTTCTTTTTCAAACTTTAAAATAAAGAGCACTATGTGAAACCATTTTCCTCAGATCCATCTCGTTTTGTTACGTCTGCCGTCAAATCACCAAGACTGTAAAAATGCTCAGCTTGAGTCTTCAAACCAATGGGTGATTACACTTTGTGCGATGCAGGGAAGAGGGTATCTTTATATGCAGTATGCAGTACAGAAAGAAGGAGAAAAACTCAGGAGATGAGTTTGTTTTCATCGTCATGAATATGCCAATACACAAACTAATGTATCCAAGTCTGTTGAATATAAAGATGTTATAACAATGATTTCTTCATAATGAAACTAACACTGGTCAAGTAATGCAATCAAAATATCCTCTCATATTTCCAGTATTTAAAAAAGTAAAAAGTTGTGTAAAAAAAAAAAAAAAAAAAAGTTATGTAAGAAGTTTAAAGTTACGCTGTGTAAAATCTTCGCTGTTAGATGTCAGTGGATTGCAGACTGCAGCTGAGGTCTGTTTTCTTACCCCTCCCAATTCAAGTCTTAGCTACGGTGGCTGCTGTAGGACAAAGATGTTTTAGTCAGACAGGAAAGATCAAAAACATTAAATTTGTACCTCATGAAAGTTTTTCCCTGTTGTTGAAGGCTGTCAGTCCACTGGTTACCTCAGCTGTCAGTGCCAGATGAGAAGCGTCCACCTTTGTTTACTCTGGGAGAGGCTGGAAGACTTTGTGAAAGGAGTCTGATACGAGTCAATGAGTCAGTGAAGTTCACTCCTGACCGATGATAGTGAAGCTGAGGTGAGCTGGTGAACTTTTGTGTTGGTCAGCGTTGCTGTTTTTGCTGCTGTTAGCATCTGTTAGTGAAACTGTCTTTGAAAGGGATCTAACAGTGCTGGACTCTGATGCTTAGTGAATAAATTCTCATATGATGTGAGAATATAAGCAAACTTTATCTGAGGGAAAGTCTGATCTTTAGGACACTCAAGCCTAAGGTTAGTTGGTATAATATTAGCTCATGACTAGCTGTCATTGTTGTTTAGTCGCCTCTTGCCAGCTGTTTGGAGAAGGGAGTTCTTGTGTGTACATTTATGAGTACTTATTCTTTTCTTCCCATTAGCCTTCCATTGACCCTACATCCACATATGGAGACATCACATTTTGGCTTTGCTGCACCTTATGCTTCATTCTGCTTAACAGTGTCTTATACTTTGTTAAGCCATGTTGACTTTGTTAGCGGCGGCGCAGTGAAAAATGGCAGCGGCTGCGGACACCCATCTCCCCTATGTTAGTCTTGTCTGTTTTTTTCTTTGGATGGTTGTTCCGAACCCAATTTCGTTATATTATAATGGAATGTCGTTATATAACTTTTTGTATAATGATTAATTTCGTTATATGTATAATGACAATAAAGTTGTATTCTATTCTATTCTTATGTTATGTTGTAAAATAAACCCATTGTCCCCAGCCTTTTTTTTTTTTTTGTAAGTATGTAACAACCATGTAACAAAATACAACTTCCTGTTTGAAGAGCAAGCTTTGTTACATACAGGTCCATCTAATCACAGATATCTAGGAGAAATTAAAAATGCATCGCAAACAGGAACTCAGATCTCAGGAGGTTCAATAACCTAAAAAAAAATTTACTGACTGTACATTTAAAACAAAACAAACCACATAACAAAAAAAAAAAACTGCACACACAGCTTTGGGTTTAGTCAGAATAGATGTCTTTGGTGTTCAGCACATACTGTAGCATAATGTCATAGCTCAGCATTACTCAAGCCATAGTATGTTGCTTGGGCCTCTCCTGAGAGGCAGCAAATGAAATATGAGCAGAGCGGCTCAGCTGTAGGAAGAACCTCCAAAATTTCTGAGACGCAGGCTACAGCACAAGTAAAAGATGCACACGGGTGACCTCAGCAGGACCTAATGATGACATTCGGGGCCCCTTACAGGAAGCATTATAATGCTACAATTACTTTACACGCAGGGAGCCACACAGACATACACTATCATCTCTCCTTAGGATGCTTTCATCATGAGACACTGCAGAAGGAGAGTTTTCTGCTCTGAAAGACGAACGCAGAGAGGAACAGCGGGACCACTTGGCCACCGTGTACCTTCACAGGTAGTGGAGGAAAACACAGATGGAATTTGTTTACCACACTTCAAAAAAGTCCCTCCTCCTTCCTATTTCATCTCAGTCACCCCCCGTGAGTTGAAGCATCCTCCCGTTTCCCTACTTTGAAGTGGAGATGAGGTCACTAACTTTGGATGAGCCATCACAACTCCCCGCTGGGTTGAGATATTCTTCCCCAAGGGAAACACTACACCTTTCTAGATATCCTGAGCACATGCTGTCCTGACCCTCCCCTCTTTCCTATGAATGATCTTGTTCTGCCGTCTGTCCACGTGCCTGCGTGTCTGCGTGGCTAAAGCGACGCCTCAGGCCTGGGAAAGACCACCACCAAATGAGCAAGAGTGAGGCCTCAGCTGCATTCCACTGGCTCTAAATGAAAATTCAAGGAGAAATAAGAGAGACCCAGGAGTGCATGCAAATCAATATACACACAGTGAGTCAACAGTATGCATTTGTTTCCATTAGCAGTGGTTTCTTTTCACTGGTTTAATAAAATGTTTTCTTGGCTGCTAGCAATCCAGTATTAAAGTCCTTTTAAACAAAGTAAGAGCTTATTTCAATCAGACGTGACTATATAAAGCTCTTCTTCTTGTCATTGAACATTTGTTTACCAGGTCTATAAGAAAAGCAAACACAGGATGAGTCATTACTTAAAAGCTTTGGAGCATTTATTAAAGGCGTCTCTGTGTGATCTCTGTTTCATTGCTGAACCAATAAGTCAATTTGCTTATTGATGTTGCTCCTATATGCTGAATGCTTATCCAATTATCAAAACATCACATGTTGAGAAATCTCATTTTACAGCAGGGATAGCTCACCAACGTGCAGCTCAGTTATTATTGCATATTATTTTTCACGTAGAGAGAATAATGTATTAACCAAAATGCAGATGCCTTTGTCTGGAACTGTTCAAAGTTAAAAGTTAGCCTGGTGTGCCAGGAGTCTAAAAATATGATCTCTTAGTGATTTATGTTATTTTTATGAGCCTTTTGCAAAAGCCAACTTTTCTTCATGAAACTGAACTGCTCTCGCTATCATGGAAACCAGCTATAGCTTTGTTTTCCGATACCATTATGCTCATTAGCCTGAAATTAATTGATAAATAGACCAATAAGCAAACCATAAATACAGTTATCGTCATTAGTTTGTGTTAAGGTTTATATAGCTTTCTTTATTATTTTAGAAATGCTGGCACCCACTGTGAAACAGGAGATGCTGGGATGGGTATATGAGTATTGTTTTTTCTTTTATATTGCTTCATGTTTCTGCAAACCCACGTCTCTCCCATTCTGTTTCTTTGTCTATTGTAGATTCCCATCATCCAAACAAAACCTGACTGACCTCTTTCTATTGTAGCGCTTTGCTAGGCAACACTTTCCTATAAATGTGCTCACATCATATCGGTCAAAATCACAAAGTGAGGCAACAACACTAAAAGGGGCCTTTTGTAGACGCTACAGTGTACAGTATTCTAATGAGACACTCTTTTATACACTACACCTTTCTTTCTAATTTATTAAAGCTATATAAAAAGGATGCATTTGGGTTGCCAGGCTCCATCCTCTTCGAGCAGGATGAGGAATGGGAAAAGGAGCACAGACAGGTGGGAGGATCCTTCCCATGAGGCGGCTTGTTGGTATTTCCATAGAAACCAGCTGTTTAACTTTGAACCTCGTCTGTTTCTGGCAATACGTCAATCTGTTGCCTCAAGCAAACTAAATCCTTGGAGCAGATAAGCAACAATAATAATGCCAAATATTTTTTGCTTCATCGCTTCCTAAATCATACCAGAGCCCTCAGATGGTAAGAGTAGTATCAGGTGGGTCAGGTAGTTCCTGGAAGTACTTAGCGGGCAGTTTGGGATATGTAACTATGAAGAGAGAGAACTTAATTTTTTGGTAATTAGTAGTCAATAAATGTGTTAATCTACAATAGTTTTTTTAAACCACAGTGAAGTCTGTGTAGTTAAATTGTTGCATATAGATGTCTAATTGAAATATTCAAGGACAGCAAGTGTTAGCAAGCCTTTCTTGTCTTTTTGACGTATTTAAGCTCGTATTACCAGTCAGAGCATGCTGCTGTTATTTATTTATATTTTTTTTAACATTGTATGCTAGTCAATAGCAGTCACAATTTAAAATTTATTGTAATATTTTGATGGAATAAATATTTCAAAACAAATTATTTTCTTCGTTCTGTTTTCTGCAATCCCACGATAACTCGGACTGAAATTAATCGTAGTGACAAACTAATTTTAAGGCTCTCAGATGGGACATTAGGAGACTGACAGACAAACATCAGTGATGTCAGCTGGCAGAATGATTCAGTGCACTACCAGGATGATAAGTGTGTTTGTTTAGGAAATATATTGCTTGTTTTTAACAGTCATTATAAAACACTTATTACAGTATAAGATGCTTTAATAGTATTAATGCACGTTTATGTGTTTTGCAAATTTCATTTTTTTTCACATACAAACACATTTGATTTATGGATGTTTGTCTTACAAATGTTTTTGCAAAGAGTTACCACAATGAATTTACTATGTAAATCTATGTAATTAATTATTCACTATATAAATAATAATAATAAAGTAGGAAACATTATTAGCATGTCACACAGTTTTTGTATGTCCTCTCCATGCTGTTATCCTTGTATACAGTCTCCACTGCTGTGTGCTGCGCTGCATGGGGATGCTCCACTAACTCAGAGACAGGAGATACATGTACTGTTATCCCCACTGACACCAAGAGGAGAAAAACATCTGGCTTAATTTAGAAAGAACAGTGTTAGCTATGGATTAAAACAAAAACAAATACATAAATGAAACATATTCAAGCGTCGCATTTGAACTTTTTTTCTTATAAAGACCAAACCATTTGGAAGCATAATGCAGGGTGCTGTCTCCCTGCTGGGAGTTTTCAGGCCGATCCCCCTGGTGGTTTCTGCGCTGAGAGGGAGTTAGGCTTGACTTTGTGTTATTTATGTCTGCCTTCTGTGTCCTGCATTTGGGTTCAACCTCCTGCACTTCACCTTCTGACAATGTCCCTAGCCCCTGTAGCTCTAAAGGCAATGCAGCAGCCTCCTAGCATTGCTGAACATATGATCAGGGAAACATACAACTGGTTTGCCCATTCAGCTAGGACTCTGAATGACTAGTGATTCTTTCCAAGAATAGAGTAGAGGATGTCCTTTACAGCATCACCTGCTGGTTAGTGGCAGCAGATTGCACCGACTGAATCCTCAATCAAGAAGATGCACTCACTTGATATTTCAGTCTAGCAGCAAGCTCTTAACATTGTTGTGCAGTGTGGCTTCTAAGACCAGCAGCCATTACCTGCATTTTCTTTGTCCTGTACCCTTGGAGATAAAAGCTGTCAACCAGTGCTTTCAGTTGGAGGCCAGTGATAGCCTTGCAGGTTACTGGGAACTGAAGCAGTTGTACGTATCAACAGTGAGACATATTTTCAAATCAAGTGTTTTCCATGTAAATACTGAACAGCTCCAAGAATCAGACCTGAAATACTCTGCATGCATCTCTCAGCTGCAGCTGTTGACTTGAGCACAATGTACAGTTAGAAGTTGGAGGCAAACATTCAGCCACCTATACACAAAGATGTGCAACACCAGTCTCAGAGCTCCCTAAGGATTTTTTTTTTCCTGGTTCCTTACCTGACTATTGATGCCTTTTGTCTGGAGGTAGAATATTATCAATATACCACAGTAAACTCCTACTTTCAGGAATTAACACTTGGTGGAATTAAAACCCTCACACCATTTTCATTGCTTCCTCTGTCATACTGCTTAAAGGTGACACCAAAAATCAAAATGAACTGTCACTCTTTTCAAGTCTGCTGGATGTGCAGACATGGACATCAGTTATGTTCCATCGTCCTCGACAGCTACTGGCGAAGTTTTGCACTGCTATACCTAAATGAGCCAGCAGAGAATCTCAGTTTGGAAATGCCCACATGGTCTCTTTGCATCCTTCTTGTTCCCAATATATGCTGCATGGATGTAAACATCTCACCCGGTAAAGACACTGCCAAACAATTATGTGACTTTGTAGGCATTTTCAGCTCTCATATATTTTAGCTGTCATTACTGTAAACAGCCTGTGAAGAGGTGAGAAATGAAAAGTGAAACAGATGATTAATTTGCTTTCATGCATAAAGCGAACCTGGTTTCACGATCCTGCCAAGCAAAGAAACAACAGCACTTTTATGATTATTATTCTCGAGATTTACATAATTGCTCCTGTTTTTTTAGAATCAACGTGACAGATAAGCTTTGGGAAGCCAGCAAAATTAATGGCTTTGAGAGATCTGTGATTCAGAGACTGATAAATATCAATAGTATTTATGATGTTTCTGCTCTCACGAGTACCTGTAATTTAGACAGACAACCATGCTATATAAGCCATCCAAAATATGTGCAGCATCAGAATACAAGGACAAAGCTTTAAAGAGTGAAAATAAAATCATCCTTGTGTTTACAGCAAAAGTGAGAGGTGGGATTTGTTCCTGCTGAAGTCCTCTCAGGAGGGACGGATGGACGGAATTTCAAGCAAAGCATTTTCAGCTGCAGTATTCGGATATCTGTCAGGTAAGTTTCTCTTACTTGTAACACAAACATCGCTGTATAAATCATTCCATATTGTCAACAACACTGAATCCCATTTTCCATCTTTTATAGAAGCATGCATCATGACAATACACCTCCCCTCAGCCGCCGTGCAGGCAATTTTCCACACAATGCTTCACATCATGCCATCGAGGATGACAATGGAGTGAGAGAACCTGTCTGCTCTTAGATACTGCTGTGCCGTACTGACAACAACTTATTACCACAACATATGATTCATACATACTCCACAGCGTTCACAGATACGTAATGCACTCATCTATTGTTCATCCTGTCCACAAATGTTGCTGAGATGAAATAGGTGGCTCTGGGGTCAAAGCAAGTAGTGAAGAACTCTCTTTTTATGTGACTTATTTTTACAGAATGCAATTCATGACAGGCTAACTCTCATGAAGAGACATTAGAAATCAAAACAATTGCTAAGTTTAGTTATTGATTAGTTTCTACTGTTTGACTTAACGAAGTCATTCATAGTGAGGAATGAGACAATCAAGAATTGAGCAACCAAACTTGGCATCTTAAGCCCCTGAAGTTTCCTACCTTCAACAGATATGATGTCATCATGTTGCCTAGTACCCACTTAGCAACGACAGCAGGCTAAAAGATCCATTTTTAGCACTTACGCATCTGTAACACCTTATAAAAATATCCTGTTTTAATTTCCTAGTTTATAACCACAACAGTTGAATTATGCATGATAGCAGCGGACTAAAATGACCCACTGTTAGCATACAGTATAAATTGTCAGGGTGGCCAGTGTGAAAGGCAGATTTGGGACCCAAAATGCATGCATTATTGCTGAGGTTAGCAGGCAAGATACAAAATCCTTCCAGGAGCAGAACTAAGCAGATTATCAAAACTAAGGATCTTCAGAAAAACACAAGGAATGAACAAATACACCACCAAGAGAGACGATGCGACAAAGGACAAGAGACAAATGCAGACAATATAAACAGACCAGTGAATGAGACAACGGGAAACAGCTGGGGGGGGAAACACAGGAAGCAAACTGAACACTATACACACGGAACAACGGACTGTCAAAATAAAAACAGGAAATATGTTGACAACAGCTCGATGCAGGGAGGCAAACACAACTGATAGACTCTGCAGTTACTCATAGTTTTAAATAATTTCACTTGGAGCTGAGGGAGTCATTGCTTTACTACCTTCACTGTTCTGATGGCAGGGTTTTCAGCCATGGCAGGCAGCAGTTTGAGGCAAAAAGCTGGAAATACAAAGGGGACTAAAGAAAACTTCTAGTATGTATGTTACCACATTTACATCACTTAAATAAATGGTTGGTGTCATTTTGGCTTTGATGTGGAACCATTTCTGGAAAACTCATAAACCTGAAGCTGCTACTGTAGCTTCTTGTAACCTTTTATAGACATTGCAATGACATTTTCTTTTAGGTTAATGTTTTCTGTTTACTTCAGGGTTTACTGATTCATTCTTGTGGTTGATGCAATAGTTCTTTACATTCACTCCCCACGCAGTTGTGTTAGTGAGTTTTTTTGTTTTTGTTTTAAATAAAGGCCTCAGAAAAATATTGACAGGTGTCTTGATTCTGTAGATGGAACAGGTAGGAAGCTGAAACACATGTGCCATCAGACATGGGTTGAGACACCTGTCACCTGGTATTCTTTAATACATCAGTAGCCTTTTTTTTTTTTTCTTTATGTGTGTGTGTCTGAGTGTGCGTGCATGTGTGTGTCTGTGCAGACGTGACAACGTGCATGTGATCTTTCCCAAATCAAAAGAAAGAGAAAGGGAAAGGGAGAGCCAGAAAGCCCATCCGCCCCCACAATCCTCTGGTCACGCTAAATCTGGAATGACTGCTAACTCTGTTCTTTTTTTAATTGCTGATAAAGCTCATGTGATAGTTAAAATTTTAAAAGGTGATGGTCTGAAACTTTGTAGAAAAAACTTCCACAAAAAAAGTCCCATGTGAACTGGCTACACTCTAGTGTTGTAGTACTCGAGATCGGTCTTGGTCTCGAGACCGGTCTCGAGACCGCTTTTTGATGGTCTCGGTCTTGTCATGGACTCGACCGCATTTGGTCTCGGTCTTGTCATGGACTCGGACCTTGCGGACTCGGGATTTTATTTCAAGACCAGTCAAGACCACAGCTGTGGAAATATCACTAAATTGCCAGAATACTGTCCAATTTATTTGTTAACATCTTTGCTTTTATTGGATGCAAAACGTACTGATTCAAATCCCACAAATATTGCGCTCCTCTGCCTCTCAAAGGAGCGCACCTCACAGACTCCGCCCCGGCTAGGTCGCTGCTATTATCGCTGCTTACGCCTGTATCATTTCACCGCAGTTTGCAATCTACCACAGAGCACGGACAGTTTCATTCACAGTGTGTACGTTTGATCTCACTATGGTCACGCGTGTGCTGCATAAATCGAAATAACAACCGGCATGAACATGAGGAGAAGTAAGAGGGAAAATGAAGATCAAAGGAAAATTTCAGGCTTCCGATTCAACAAAAAAATCCCAGCATGAAAGGTAAATACCAACCTTCATGTATTTTGATACACAAACTGAAAATTTAATGCAAGTTTTAGGGCTGCAACGATTCTTGGAATAACGCAATTCGATTATTAAAAATCCTCGACACAAATTTGTTGCTTTGATGTTTGGTTTCAGCTCTGCAGCTCAGGTGTCTCCGTGTAAGCGGAGCATTTCCAAAAAAAAACAAAAACGACCCTTTAACACGAGTGGATCGCTGAGATGTTTTTTCACGCCCCCACTTCTCTGTGCTGTGAGTGCGCATGTTTGAATGTGCGCGTGTTGTGCAGAGGATGTCAGCTGTTATTTTTTTCTTTACGTCAGCTGTAGCCACCAGAACAGATCTATAACCACAGTGTACTGGGGAAAGGGGGGCTGCCATTAGCACTAGCAATCGTTCGGTGCCCCCTCCACCCCCTTCAGTACAGAGGGGATCCGTCAAAATGTTTTTATCAACCACCTGATCAGCAACATGAAGAACAGAGAACTTTGTAGCAGCTCCATCCACCCTGTTTGTTTCACACAGAGAAACATCTGCAGTACGGAAGTTAAAATAAGCTGATGAATTGTTAAAATGAAAAATTATTTCTTATCCAATTACTTGATTAATTGACGGAGTAATCAATTAAATACTTGTTTACTAAAATAATTGATAGTTGCAGCCCTACTTTTATTCAGAAAGCCATAGTCAAACATTAGTTTTCAGCACCAGTAGAGCTATGAGAGGCCTTCAAGAATAAAATACTACAGTTCCCAGCAAGATGATGTCACTTCCTATTGTTGCATTAAAAACGTGATAGTTTATGCTCACAATATGGTGGCTGATATTCAAATGTAGGAAATGCTATTAGCAGCCGAGGAATCTGGATTATGTTTTTGTTGTGTATTTTTTTATGTGATTTCTGCAAACACAGTGGAAGGAAACGGCACTCTGGGACACATTAAATGCTTGATCTATAAATGTAACTTTTCTGGATTATATGCAAAAATGATCATTTTATCGATCTAATAAGGCCTGATTTAGAGTTCTGCATTGATCCTTTGTGTATAACTGAAAATCCTCTCTGAAGCAAACCTGACATGCACCTCGAGAAATGTAACTACACGTCCAAAAAAACTGATTACTCCTTTCTGGTTATGTCTTAGGCCCCATCACTCAATTAACAAGTGGGAGCGGCATTTAGTGGTTAGTATTAGCTTACTAATTAGCATTAGCATTAGTGCTGGGGTGAGAAATATTTCTTGCTAGAACCCGGAAGTTACCATGGCCACCACCAATGGTAACAGCAGAGAAGTAAGTAAGTTGTTTCTCCGCCATCAGTACATTGAGCTAGTGGTGGGCAGATTGATCCTAATATCGATAATATGGATGCCAACGTTGTATAGGTATTGATCAATATCAGTCTAATGAGATCGATACTTTGGCTTCAGTTTCTCTCCTGTATGCAGTGCTGCGGTTTCATCAAAGATGCGAGCTGACTGTCTAAGTGTCGCTCCTGTCACAGCACAGAGCACTTTGCTCCTCCCCTCCCCACAGTGTTTTGTTATACTGTCATGTGATGCATAACATATTTTATTTGGGAAAAAAAAGGATTTTGCTATGAAACATTTAAATCAAATTTAAATTTAAATTTGTAGAAAATTAGTGAATGAAGGAACATTTTTTATTAAATTTTTTTATTATACTTTCTGAAAAATCTACCTGGAAAAAAGTTTGCTTTTGTTCTTGAGTGATGATTTTGTACACTTAATTTATGAAAAAAAATTCCAGACATCAATGTATGGGGAAAATTATTTTATTCTATTGTTTCAGAACAATAACTTTTATTTTGATAAAGTATTTTCTACTTACATATAAACTTTGCCCAATTCTATCCTGGGTTTTAACTAATTAATGATCCAAAGGAAAAAATCTCAAACCAGTTAAACTTCATGGAAATTCTTCATAATTATTAAAAAGTATTGGTATCAGTATCGGTGATAATGGCCCTGTGTTTACTTTACATAGGATCGATACCAAATTATGAAGTGTTGCACACAACTACATTGAGCAGCATACACCAGGAGTGATTGACAGTGCTAAGACCCTCCTCCTGGCTCTGACTGGTTGTTTTTGACTGGGAGCGGTTCAGGGAGGAGGTGGAGGAGCTCCATTTTTTTCGCAGATTATCGGTCTCATACTGTCTGACATGGTGACAGTTTTAACAAATATGTAAAAACCAGATTTTTTATAAAAGTTACATCCTGCAGCTTTAATCTGTATAAGATTAAAGGCTTTAGTTCTTACTGTTGATGAGTGTTTGCCATTTTTTCAGTTTTACACATTTAGCTATGTGGTTTTGAAAAAGCACCCATTTTTACAAAGATTGTTGGTTTAAAAACAACACAACTTTATGTATTGTTTATGAAAGGCAGAGAAAAGTTAAGACTATTGTGATGAACTATGAATAATTGTTTTACATTCTGTGATAAATGATGGAAGTCACCCAGGAGTATTAAATAAAGATGGTTATATTTATTTGAGCTGTGAGTGTTTAATATCAGGATGATTTTATGGGAATGCGGATCTTTCAGATCAATTTGAGAAGTGATTTTGATCATGTTTCACATTTTATTGTGTCATGTAGTGTCAGGCACTGGTCTTGGTCTTGTCTCGGTCTCGCCCCCCCTCGGTCTTGGTCTCGACTGGTCTCGGACCCTAAAAGTCTTGGTCTTGTCTCGGTCTCGATACCCTCTGGTCTTGGTCTTGTCTCGGTCTCGGGTTAGGTGGTCTTGACTACAACACTACTACACTCTATATGTACATGAAAGAATGTGATTCATACCCTTAAGTGAAATCATCTTCAGAAACAGGCCATCAGGTTGTTGCCATGAACTCAACAATTCATCCTCTACCATGAGACATCCCTTGACTCCATCCCTGCAATATAGAAAATGCAGATTGTGAGCAAGGATGTAGCATTTTCTAAAAAAAAAAAAAAAAAAAAAAAATATATATATATATATATATATATATATATATATATATATATATATATATATATATATATATATATATAGTGAAAGGTGAGCAGGTCATCATTTATCCTGTTTGGTGCTTGTCAGCTCTCGTCCACCAGAACAAGTGACAGTGTTATCCACAACTTCTCTGGCTCGAGGGCCTACCCACAATCATCACTGTCATTGTCAGGGCAAAGCACAAAATGTCCGTTACTGCCCCCACTGAATGGTCGACCTGACCTCACAGTGTCCCTTGTCATGAACATCACTCTACATTATTTGGCCCTAGATCGTCTCTTCTCAGGGAAGTGTTAGCAGTGTAGTTGCTGTTATTCTCAGCAACATTTTTGTCTTAGTTGAGACAACTATGATCCTGCTCGCATGATGGTACAAATTTCAAATTATTGTGAAACTGGAATGAATATAAACTGTTTGGCATATTAAACCAGATGTTATTGATGTAGATGCTTTAGTAATTAATGCACTGGCCATGAAATTGAAGTATGGGATCATTTCAGCAGGGTGAAAGAAAACCCCAAGAAAGTGACCACACAACCTTGTTCATATCAAACATAGCTTATCATTTCAGACATGCACCGTAGCCTCTAAGTGTGGCCTTTAACTTTGCTCATTGCATTGTTGATTGTTCTTTGCTGCTTTTGTAAATGTGATTAATTTGCAGCTCCTTTTATGCACGTGTTTGTAAAACTAGTATTTTAGACTGTGGTGTGTTTCTTCGAAATTAGCACAATGTTAACAATTCATTCTCTGCTTCCCCCTGAATATATTTAAAATATTAAATGAAGATCAATTTATAATTGACTAGAAAACTCTTCAATTGGGGGCAACGCAAAAGTGATGCAGTATATCTCAGCTTTACATAGCCCCCCCACACACACACACACACACCTTTTAGTTTATTTTCAGTATGTACCTGGCCTGCTGTGAAGGCAGTCAAGAGACTATATGATTGATGCCATTCAAATGCAAATCATCCTCAGAAATAGGCCTTGAACTCCATCATCTGTGCTCTACACTGATAAAGGCCGCCTAGAATTCTACAGTAATAATGAACTTGTGATATATCTCACAAGAACACTCTGCAGCTTAGAGTTTATTAATCTTTATTATTTAATTCCTTGCTGGGGAATTTTCTGCAGTATACTGTGAATGCTACATTGTGCATCCTCACATTGCTCCTTCATGCTTTTCTGTGAAGTGTTAAGCCAGCTGTGCATACAGCACAGTTTGCCCTTTCACAAGGACCTCGGCATGCTGGGCTTCCTGCGGTGTTCTTTAAACAACCAGGGATCACTACAGGAATAATGATAATGTGCATCATCACTGATCAAGGTTACTGACGGATAACTATAGATTTTACTTATATTTTCATTTGAAGCTACGAATAAAATGCAAAGAATTAAAGAAACTTTATGGCAACTTAAAAAAAAAATTATATTCACATCAGCCAAACATTAAATATTTTCCACCCATTATGATAATAGAGATATAGCTGTACTTTTTCAATAGAAGTAAAAAAGTATAGAACTGATTTGGAAGGATGTATCTAATTATTAATAATTCAATCTTATAAAACAGATGCTGTTGCTACACATAAATCACTGATGATTTTAAGCTGAATCTTCAAAATAATTTAATGTTTTTCACAGAAAAGGAAAGATATATTTATATTTGACAAACAGGAATTTTAGATATCACTTTACAGTGTCTTTAAATCTAAATGTGTTTAGACACAGCTGTTTTAAACGAGTTATACACCTGAAATTCCAGCTTAAAGGAAGACTGATCCAGCACATTTCCACTCTACCTAGCCTGAGGTTATCCTGCAGCTGCAGACAGAATGACCATTTGCTTGCAGTTACTGCTTCCCAGGAAGACAGTAATGCAGGCCAGTGATTCCCTGAGGGTGCTGAGCTTTGTTAGATTCTATCTATCATACCATTCATTGTATGTACCTTACACTCGATGGAGCAGGTTAGGTTTATCATCAAGACTAATATCTGCCATCAAAGAATCACATCACCAAACTTTAAGTTAGGAGTAGAGCTGAGACCTCTGAGACCTCCCTGGTATATTCAGCTTTTATTTAAGGAGAGAAGTAAAGGTCATGAAATGATGACTACCACGAAGCACAGTACTCTATAAATGTTTGAAGAGCAAGCAGAGGGAGGCAGAGCCCTTACTTTGGGGGAAATGTTAGAAATACAACTGCTGCTGACTAAAATTAAATATAGTCGGCCCCAACCACTGCTGTTAGTGTCATCAGTTGCTTGAATTTTAAACTAGAGTATGAATTCCTGTGAAATTTACTTGGCAGTCATGGCTCCCGGAGGCTGAACCCTGAAGACACAGGATGCTCTCTGACTGCTATTTAAATTCCACACTGTTGAGATTTCTGGTTCTGAGTGAAATATTTTTCATCATTTCACTTTTGCTCCAACACCTCTGATCATTTCTATTCATCCACCACTTTGGTTTATGACCTGCAAAGACATCCCATCAGCACTAGTTTTTGAATAGTGGTAACTGGCAAATGCGGTACAGTAGCATGGGGTCCTTAGTAAACCACATGTCATTGCCCCATATCTCATTATCATTTCCTGTCAAAATCTAAGCAAAGTAGTGTAAATTCTTCCAACATGTCTCTATATGGCCTGCAGTAGCGCTAATATGGTTACCTGTGGTGTTCAAAATCCCAGCTGCAATTTCAAGAAATCTCAGACTTGGTGCTAAAAAGTATTAGCAGCAGCCAGCATGGATGCATTAACTCAGGACAAAGAACAAGTTTTATGGGTTTCATTTGAATTCCATGATCATTAATAAAAATCAAAGATGGTTATATGGGAAAGTCACAGGCTGAAGATGGGAAACGGGATGGTGAATGGTGGTGACTGGGCAGGCAGGACCAGAGGCAATGCTTGGCACCAGGCCAGGCATGCAACTGCTTGGGGCCCCATGCCGGTGAGGGACTCCAGAGGGCTGACAAACTTTAAACTACAGCGTTGGCAATGTGCAAAATTAGCAATACAACAGTAACAATAGGAGCGAACTGAGGGTGGCCCCAACTGACTCCACTCACTCCCTGTTGCATGATCCTATTTAAGCAAACCTAACAATGAAAGCCACTCAAAGAAAATGAGGAGGAGTATCTGTGTGAAAGTGAAAAAAGAAGGAAAAAAAAGAGGATGTGACGTCAAGTGCACACATTTGAGAGTCAGATTTCTTAGGCAAAAACTCACATGGGGCCTCGCCAAGTTATGCTAAGGCCCCAACAAACTCTAGAATCACCTCTAAGCAGGACAGTCCACTCCAGGAGGTGGTCTAACACTGAGTTGAGCATTAGCGGACAGGCAGGTAGGCGAGTCTTTCTAGAAGGCGTGTTGCCTTGTATAAACACAGGCTCCAAGTGCAGCTACTGTTTTGTCGTAGTTGTCATGTTTCAGTCAGTGAAATGCAGCTTTTTATCCAGTATTGCTCGACATTCTGAGCCGATAACGCTCAAACATGTTATAAGTCAAAGTGACATGTAGTCACAAATGATGAAGATAAAAAAAAAAAAGCTTAACTGTGTTCTTTTAAATGTTAGCAGTACGCTCCTAAGGTTTTGAATAAATTCATGTAATTACAGTATTTATAGGCTCTTGTTCTATGCTCAGTCTAACGTGTGCTTCCTTGCTCAACCAATTACAAGGTGAATGAATTTGCTTGTGGTGTTTCTGAAATCCTGGTTAGCGCGACCCTCCAGTTCTGCACACCTGCTTTTCCCATCATTGGCTTTAGTTCCTCAAGATGTTGTAATTAGTTGGAGATATCATTCGGGCTAAAGGGAGCTGGATAAAGCAGATGTTGAGGGGTTTGCAGATCCATGAGGTTAGAGGAAAATGAATACAGATGTAGCCCCTAAGCTGCTTCTTCACATTTAAGCACAGGTGGGGGATACAGTATCAAGACAGTAAGGAGCAATTTGCTAGTTAAAGTGCCAAAAGTTAAACTGTTATCTTGTAATTCCTGGAAACAGTGTCTGTGAGTTTAAAATCACAGTGTAATTGCAAGAAGCCGGTAAGTATCCAATCTGATGGCCTAAAAACGAAACACACTTTTGCAAAACATGACAAACTGTCTTTATCTAGCTGCAGTAGAATTCCACACAAGCATCAATAGACTCATTTTACTGGACACAATGTCAAAGCAATGAAGTGTACCTAAAACAAGTTGAGGTGCCTGCTATCGCAGTCAAATCACTTAATTATGTGCCAAAATAGGTGCTACAGATTCAGCCAACCCAGTTTAAGGTGTTGTTGAACATATTGGTGAATATTTTGTTCCAGTGACATGAGGTGGTACTATTCCCCCAAAATATGATTGGCCTCCACTAGTACTGTTAATCTCATAATGCCCAGTGCTGTTTGATGCAGGCAAAGCATCACTGGAGGAATTACATTTAATAAAGTATATTTTTTTAATGTGCATTATTAAAATATTTCTGATTTGCTAATATCTACTACAGCACTGCTGTGACATAGATCCAGATATTGTTTCCACTCTGTATCTGTTATTTTAAAGTAGTAGTTTCTTCTTTTGCAGATTTTTAATACACATCTACTAATGTATTATGCTTTATTATTATAAATAAAACTCCTAAGCAGTCTCAGTAATTAAAATCATCTCTAGCTGCAATGTTAAACTGATAAACACATTAGTGAATAAATGATTATGATCCAGTATATAATTCTACATAATGAATACTTTGACTTTAGGGACTTTAGGTGCACTATATAGCAAAAGGTATTCACTCACCCATCCAAATCATTGAATTAAGGTGTTCCAATCACTTCCATAGCCACAGGTGTATAAACCAAGCACCTAGGCATGCAGACAGCTTCTACAAATATTAGTGAAAGAATGGAGCTTAATCTCAGGAGCTCAGTGAATTCCAGCGTGGTACCATGATAGGGTGCCACCTGTGAAAGTCCAGTCATGAAATTTCCTCACTACTAAATATTCCACAGTCAACTGTTAGTGCGATTATAACAAAGTGGAAATGATTAGGAACAACAGCAACTCAGCCACTAAGTGGGAGGTCACATAAAATCACAGAGCAGGGTCAGTGGATGCTGAGGGTCATAGTGCACAGAGATCACCAAGTTTCTGCAGAGTCAATCGCTAAAGACCTCTAAACTAGGGTTAAATAAAGTATGAAGTCTCAATAGTCATCACCACAGTTATTTAAAAAAAAAAAAAGATGTTCAAACTGTTGCAGAACAACCTTTCATGTATATGTTTGTGTGAGGGCACGGGGTGTATAAGCCTGAAAAATGCATCAGTCCATCGAGTTGCAACAATTACATTACCGATTTCAAAGTTACCCTTCACAGCAAAACTTTGTTATAAGACAGTCCCTCCTTCAACTTCTTTGTCATGGCCGGGGAGGAAACGGACGAGGAAGGACTCACATGAAGGACTCCAGAAGCAAACATAACTAAAAAGGGGATTTATTTCAACGGGGAGACACAAATACAAAAACCTTGGAAGGGAGGCACGGGGAGACGAAGGGCAGGCACAGGGAACACAGGAACATGCGGGCACAAAACATCAACGACGCGACAGAGAAAAAATGAAAACTGAGGGCTTAAATACACACTGGGTAATCAGGGCAAGAGGAAACAGCAGGGAACAACAGGTGAGGCAAATGAAACTAATTACACAGGGGAAGCAAAGCTAAACACAAAGCACAAGGAAATCACATTGGCAAAATAAAACAGGAAGTGATAAACCAAGGAACACGCAGACAAGTCACAACACTAGGAACATGACAAACATACAGGGAGGACAAACTCAGGAAATAAATTAACACAAAACGCTGGGCCAACGGCCCAGGACATGACATTCTTGAAGGGATAAATCACAGCTTGTAGCAAAATGTTCAGTCAGGTTTTAGCCTGCATCACAGCACTGAGCCTGTGCTTAATTGAGTCGCAGATGATCTTTAAATGATCTTTTAAGAACTGCTGACACTGGTGAATGTTCAGTCTTTTTACTGCTTAAGTGCACTGTTTAATACATTGCACCATAAAATTCAGATTGAGAGGCTGCAGCTCTGGGTTGGCATACCCAGGCAAACTGCTCTTCAGCACCCTTCTCTCTGTAATAAATTGTGGAGTCTCCCATGGGTCTAAAGTAGGACCTGTGTTTTTTTATTTTCTTTTGTTTTGTTTTGTTTGGGGGGCACATTATACATAAAATATAAAATTTAACTCCATCCTTTTTCTGATGCTCATCTGTGGCCAGGTCATAGAGGCAGCAGCCTAAGCAGAGAAGCCCAGACCTCCCTTTTCCCAGCCACCTCCTTCAGCTCATCTTGGGAAACACCGAGGCTTTCCGAGGCCCAGAGACGTAACCTCTCCAGCATGCCCAGAACACCTCTAGTATCTAGACTATGGGGGGCCATGCCCTAAATCCCATCTCCACTGGGACTCCCTTCTGCTTCAGTGGGCCATCAGAGTCTATTCGCCAAATAGTTAATTGTATTTCTTATCAATAAATTATGTTACATTTCTCCTTATTGAACTATTTTTACTTTAGTCTGAATTATGGATTCACACGATATTTTATTTGATTTTTACATCACACTCAGACTACTCTAAGCTGGACTATTTTGCTCATAAAGTTTAACACTTATTCTTTAATCTTTTAAAAATGTTATTTAATTTTGCTGCATTTATTTTTTTTGGATCAAATATTCAAAATGCCTGTTGGCTCCCCCCTGACTTTTTCTTGAATCAGTTAAACGGTCCCCAAAACATCCCTGCTTTGTTTGTTATTTGTTTATATAGTTATATACTTAATGTAAAATTGCTGTCTGAAGTCACAAAATGATTAATTAATAAAATATCGGTTATTATTGCTAAATGCAGCCCAAGTAGGACTTTATGTTTAGCAGCACTCATGGATTTAGAGGAGACTCAGTACCACTGAATTCATTGTGAAACTATAGCAGAAATGACATTTTGCATGTTCCAGCAACTTGAAGAGTACAGTAACTGAAATCCCATTTTCCCCATAAGCAGATCAGGATAATCCTCGGCTGAAATGACAGCGTAAGTAAGTGTGGACATGGAGAGATGGATATAATCTTCTTATGTGTTGGCACAATACAGGAGACTGGAAGTTCTATAGCTGATGACTCACCTTTGCTGACCCATGTCAAACACCATCACAGTGTGGGAGTAACACCGAGGAAGATGGCATCAGAAAAAGCTGTCAGGATGCCACAGCAAATTTTCATTGATGCCTAAAAGTCAGTACTGCAGTTGGTTCATTGTGCTGGTTCTGTTTTTTGGAGCACGTTTTAACAAACAAGTAAGTCTCTGTTGAGCTAACATCGAGTTATATCCATTTGTGAATTTTAAAAAGGATTTACGTGAATGACTCTGTGACTCTACACTGCATGCATCTGTCTACAGAAGCAGTTTCCAAACAGCCTGACATGAACCTGAACACAACGGTGGGAGGGAAATCTGATTTTGCACCAGCAGCCAAAAATACAGTGGCTTTTCCTGTCATGTAGGAGCTTGGCACTCTACTGAAGATGTTAGTCACTGGTACATATGAACACCCAGGCAGCTGCGTAATGTACTGAGGTACCCCTCCTGAAAAATAACACTCCCACGCCGACATGTGTGGTGCTGCTCCACAAATGAATATTTCTGACGTTTATTCTTCTGCTGTTCTATTTTCAGTAAATCTGAATGTTATTTGGTGAAATTATTAAAGTTCTTACAATAAATTTAGTGTTTCCAACTTACCTTCACAAATGGTTGATGGTTGAAAACATAAAAAAGGGAAACGATTCATTTAATTCTTGAAATATTTATGCAAAGGCTACATTTTGATCCATGAATTCTTCTCCAGGCATTTTGTAATATAGTATTTTTTAAAAATGTTTGGGTTTTATACACATACAATAACACGTCTGTCTTGTTCACTGAAACAATAATTAAAAGTCTAAAATTAAAAAAATACTATATTATATTGTGGCTCTTATGTAGAAAAAGATATGATCCAAAATTGTGTATACATAAGAGAATGTGCAAATATGTTTCAAATTTGTTAGTAAAATTCAGTTTATCATAAACAATTTAGAAAAACATCAATTCCAATAAGTTAGAAGAACAGTGTTCTCAGTGCCAGCCATTTGTTTATAAACTTTTTAAATATAATTCAGAATTTGTAATGGACATGCAGCAAGGAATATGAGACAATTTGCACAATAAGTTACTAGATAATATATATATATAATTACAGTTATTGTATGGCATGTAATGACAATTTTTATTTTTTATTGCTTACCAGTGTGTGTGTAACTAAAAGCCATTTCTTGGAATCAAAATCACATTGTGCACACTTTATATGTGTATAGTTGCCATGAAAGAGAGATGAGAGAAAATTGATGGTTGCACAAATGTCCTAGGTGTCATCGTCATCATCAACATCATCAGTGGCTGCGTGTGCACAGTGGGCACTCATGGCCAGGGGAGAGGACCAAAAAGATGGCGTCTGATATCAAGGCAGGTCTCACAGCGAGGGTGCTTGTTGAAATCCACAGTGTAGCCAGCCAGGCAGACCGGGCAGAGGCATGTGCTGGTGTTAGGATGCTTCTTCTTGGATGACTCTTAGCAGGTGAAGCCTATAGGAATTAAAAGTTCTGCTTCTATAGCTAGTTGCCACCAGGGACAACCAAGAAACGTGTAATGTTTACCTGGAAGGCTTTTCCTATTGTTTTTCCTTTTAGAGAAGTGATGTTAAGTTTCCTCCTATTTTGTGGTTACTGACAGGAAGCAATTGTTTTAGACCCAGAACTCTGTTATTTTGGGTGTAAACATATGGAGTGGGTCAAAAAAAAAAAAAGAACCAGCTCTGCACTGTTGGAAATGTGCCTGATGCGTCTGCTTAAAACAGTGGGCATTCATTCACTGGAGATTTAGGCAACAGCTGACAGTAATAAATGAATCTGTGATAGCTTCACTTACCCGTTTCCCTTTTTGTTAGGCGTTTCATTCTGTCTGCATCGTCTTGTGTGAATTCATGTTTCTTCCAGGGCTAATGTTCAGATTTCATGCCTAAAGTTTTTGGAGGAAAAACATTTATTTTTCCTTACATTATCAATATTTCACCCTCTTCCTGTGCATTAGCTTTGACATGTTTTATCAAAGGAATCACAGAAAGGTGGAAAATGGTTTTGTGTGTTCCACCTGCACCTACTTTTCCCCAATACCTTGAAGACATTTCACAGCTCATCAGAGGAAGCTTGAAAGAGAGAGAGATTGCTCCTATGCTTTCATGGTCATCCTCAAAACCACTGCTCACATAAAACTGCAAGGCTGTACCTACACAGCGGGGCACAAATCAATTCTGTATAATGCCTGAAGAATAATGTAATTGGCTCGAGGACCCTTGATGATCCTGAAGATAAAGGAGGATACTGTTTTTCCTTTCCCCCTGTCTCTGCTGCCCTTGGGTACAGTGATCCTCTTTGACTGAGTAGCTGTCATGCTAAGCCCTCCAAGCATAATCATTAGTGTGTTATTACTGATTATTATTCATTAACCTGCGGTCAGTAGTGGGGCAGATAAACAAGGCAAAGTGACTGAACTCTCAAATGAGAACAATAACTCTGCTTAAATGAGATGCTTCTGTCACAGAGTGACGTGAGGGAGGAATCCATTTGTAGCATGAGAAAGCTGAGTCACAATTCTCAGGTGGGAAACCTGCCTGCAAACTGTGCGCCATCACATGCTTTGACAGACACTCTTAAGCAAAGCTTTTTGACTATTTCATGTTAATGCCTGATGTCAGAATGCAACAATTTATACCAGCTGTAGGATATGTTTTGGATGCGAATGCTTTTCCATCATGTTGAAAAGGCCAGCTGATTTATAATACTCATCAGTCAGTCAGAGAGCAGTCACACTAATAGAAACCAATAAGGAGGGTTTGTCACTGGAGGCTCAGTCTGCTGGGGGACTTCCCAACTACACTATTTCTTCTCCACTCCCCTCTTTTCAGTATTTATATACTACTACTGCATGTCATTAACCTTTGACTTCTCTCTCATATAGTTTGTGTTTTGTCCTTGGTCTCTCTGTTCTCGTTCCCTTCATCCCTCAACCAATCGTGATAGATTTCTGCCCCTCTTTGAGCCTGGTTCTGCTGGAATTAAAAAGGGAGTTCCCTTATAATATGAAAGTATTGTTTGAATTGCAGATAAATAAAACTGAATTAAATTGAATTTGTACTGTAATATCCATAGACTGTAAATAAAAGATGGGCATAGCCAGAGAGACATCACAAATTGTTTAGTTTAGTTCTGTTACTGCAATCTTCATCTTTTTCATCGGCTAACAATATGTGACAGACAAGTTGTTGGATAATCTTTTGTTTCTGACTCTAATAAGGACCACGATTCACAAACTGGACTTCATATTTAATTCGATATCACTAGCGATTAAGGCCAAAAACTTATCAGGAAAATGTTTTTTTGAGTTCATTGAGTGAAGGAGCCAAGGGGTTATTTTCCCACAGACTTTCTTACAACCAAAAGTGTTTTTGCAAATAAAAGAATTGGCTCCTGCTGTGGGTTTAATGCACTTCTTCCTTTCTTCACTTTTCAGGCCATGAAATTATATCCATATTTAGCATCTGTGGGAAATTATTCAATTAATTCCTATTTTTGTAGAAAATCTGACAAACATACCAGCCGCAGCCAGTTCAAACAGTCAGTCTTTCATCAGTATCAAACTGTAATGTTCTGCAGCTGGAGACCGAAGTCTTAAGCAGGCAGAGAGTAGTAAAAAAGCTTTGTGCTCTACATCTCTGCAGTGCAATCTGAGAGAAAATGCAATCTAAGGTGCTTGCAGGCACGTAATCAGATTGAACTGCCATTTTATTTAACTTCAGTGTGTGATACTGATGTTGTGGGCAGAAGTGGGTTTTTTTCTTCTGTCTTGGAGTAGCAAGTAATGTATTCATCCTGCTCTTCAAAAAGTGTGATCATTTGAAGCAGTAAAGCATTGCTTTATTTTCTGTTTAATATTGATTTTGATGATAATTACAAAAAAGAAAAAAAAGAAAAGAATGCAACATTCCAAAAAAACTGTTTCACCAGAGGCTTAAAGTCCCAGGTTATAGGAGTGATTTTAATATCCAGTGAAAATAAAAATTACAATAATTGTCTTACAATGATTCCCAGCCTCTTTAGGCTGATCTCAAATTAATTCAAGTATGCCTCCATCCTCTCTGCTGACTGTTCCAGAAATCAAGAATGAACTATTGTAACACATATAATAATTACTTGGCAAAGTTTTAACTAGTTATACATTGATATTTCAATTCCTTATCCATCAGCTTACTTAAAGCTAAATGTTCACATATTAATTTTAAAACTGGAGTGCATAATTTTTACATATCATTGAATAGCTATTGTGACAGTTTGCCAAGGTTTTGGTTTTTGGGGTGCCAGCCAGGTCTCTCTCCTGACGCGTAAGATTTACAAACCTAACAAAGGATGCAAGTTACAAAAACTTAAAACCCTCAGACAGAATGAAACAACCCAGTTCAGTCAAGTATGTTGAAAACACACAAATTATATATATGATGATGATGATGATACTTTATTGATCCCAAATTAGGGAAATTACAGCATATATATATATATATATATATATCCTCGCTTCTTCACCGGCCGCTACTACACTGAGCCCTGGCCCATAAGTAAAGTGGTACAGGGGCTGGGCTGAACACTGGAGCACCAAATCCGTGGCATCCCATTGGTCGCCCCCGGCGGGTGTGGAGGTAAGCTCAAGGTGAAAAACCAAACACAGGTTATCATACTTTAAAGGAGGGCCATCCAGCTGTCACACTATCATAAGTCATTGCCAAATGTGTTCACACAACACTGATCAAGCCAAGTGTGTCAATGCCAAGTAGATATCACCTAAATGTACCTGGATTTGATTCAAGTATGCGGAATGTTGTCTGTGTGGCAACATTCTGACACTGGTGCACCAGCAGCAATTTGTTTTACTTCAGCAATGACAGCTTTGCCAGAGTTGATGACGTTAGCAACTATTGTGACAGAGACAGAATGGAAAACAGGAACTAGGAGTATGATTAAAGAACACAGAATCATCAAAGTTTCCATTGTTCTAAATGAAATAGAAGAAAAACAAACTAGTCTGTGAGAGTAAGGTTTGCAGTCTAAAAAAGAAAGTGGCTGATGGCAGTGCTTGTGTTCCACACTGCAGGTTAAGCTGCTTCAGTGTAATGGTTATCTAGACTTTCAGATACACTATATGGACAAAAGCACTGGGCCACCTGTTCATTACACGTACAGGAGCCGCTCGGCTGTGGAAAACCAGCCATGAAGCTCCCATCACATCATTTTTGTGCTGATGTTAATGCCAGAGAAGGTTTGGAGCTTGCAGTTACTCATCAAAGTGTAACTTTCATGCACTGCGTATGAATATCTAGAAGGAAGGGAAGACATTTCGTGGATTGCCTTTTTGCCACAGGTTCAGTGAGGATGTTTTGAAGAGAGTGACGTTTGTAGAAGAGTAAACTGGCTGTAAACACCAGGATCTGTGGCACAAGGAATCATACAGTTATAGCAGCAATAACACCAGGAAAAAAAATAAATTAGAGAATTGACTTGAGTGTCTAACTACCAGACTGGGAGGAACTAGCTGGAAATGGCATATTGCAGGAGTTAATGAGGTCATGCAGCAACAGGAGAACAACCACGGCCAAAGATAGACTCAAACAACGTGAAGAAAGAAAAACCGAACATAAAAGGGAGGAGGAAACAAACAGATAAAGCTTTGGTATATTTTTTTTGGACTGAATTAATGTAAAAAATCACACTGACTTATTTTCCAGCAAGCACTTGTCCTGGGTCCTTTTTTTCTGGCACTGTGCTGAGTGGCAGCCTGTTTCAGCAGCTCCTGTTGTTGTCTGATTTTTTTTTTTTTTTTTTAACCAAATAGAGTCCATTTTTGTGCTCTTTTCTCTGGTCAAATGGTTACTTTTTATCTTGCAATATAAAGTATTGCAAGTCTACTGTACTTGTACTTTCCTGTCTTATTATACACTGAGAAGAATTTTCAAATCAGAGAATCTTCACCAACTGATCATGCTGGCAGCACTACTGCCCTGAGCAAAATCTAAAGGAGCTACATAGAAGATGATGGGGTGTCAGAGTTGGAGCTAAGGAAAGCGAAGAGAGAGAAATATAAATCTTTTTTTTCAGTGGTCATCATGGGGAATATATGGTTCTTGGTTAATAAGATGGACAACCTTTGTGAGCTGATTAATATCCAGTGGGGGTACTCTGAATATAATAGGATATGTTGCCAAACTCACATTTCCCAGACTACAGTGTGACCATAGCTACTTCAGGAGGTAGAGCGATTAACCTGAGCAGTAAGAAGAAATGTAGAGGTAATGGACTGTTTGTTAAAGACTGTTTCTGTGGTCTGATTATTGAACTGTTAGCGGTAAAACGTGTTTGTATTGCTTTCCTCCATCCATGCTGTTTTCAGTGAATTAATTTTGCATCAATGTGCTGTTTGGATTCTTCCATCAGCTGACACAAAGGTCATCCAAATGACGGTGAATGATAACCCAGATCACTCTCTGCACCACTTACTGGTCAGGATAGATACAGGAACCTGAATTTATTTGTTAGATTTTAATTGTGTGCCTCAAATGGTGCAGTGGTTAACATATTCAACTGGCAAGTGAAAGGCTGCTGGGCTGATTACAGCTGAAGACACAAATCCCCTTTGGGGTTGCACCCGGCGTAAAAACCCTGCCAAATCAAACATATGACGCTACCTGCCATGGTGACCCATTGTGGAAACGGAGAGCTGGAAGTAGGTCTTTTTATTTGTTAGATTTTCTAAATAATGTCCTTGTTGTATTAAATCCCATTTTTCTATGTAATTGTGTTCATTTTTACCTCTTGGGCCATACTCGACTGTACTTTATAGAAGCTATGTTGTTACAGGTTGTGTTTAATGATTTGTCTGCTCTGGCTACTTCTAACTTTTGGAATAAATAAAGTACATCTTAAATTACCTTATATTAATTTGACCTGTTGTTCTTCACATTGCTTCACATACTATTGGTTCACTGGACTTCAGTGTTATTATGCAACAGTACAATTGATTGTATCTACTGTAAAGTTGTAGCTAATCTAATAACACTGGCAGGGACTTTATCTATAAAATCACCACTTACTTTTCAAGAAGAGTCGTATAAATTGAACCTGTTATGATAAGCTTTGGCTGTTAACTAATGTAATTCAAAACTTCTGGTGTACTGTTACTAGAAATTCAGCTTTTATATTATACAGCATAACACCAGAAACTGGCTCGTACCTGGAAGGGCTCTGCTTCGATCCTACAATTGGCTGGATAGAGATAGTGATAAATGTGGCTAGTGAAAGATCAGCACTTAACCACTGAAGTGAGGTGAGATGCCTTTGAGCGAGGACCTCACCCAGTGGTCAACAGGTTTATTGGGCAGCTTTCAGGTGTGAAACTGAGCAGTGTTCCTGAAAAAGAAGTGTTGCTCTCTGTGCAACCATCCAGCATAAATAAAAGAGACTACATGTTGCTTTATTTAGATCAATCCAGTGGAAGGCCGAGTACATCCTGACAGATTTTGGCAGTTTTTTCAGTAGATCTGGGAAACCTTGTGAAGAGCTGCAGGTGGAAATCACTTATGGATTTTAAACATACAATTTCATGCCAAAGGCATGCATGAGGCAAACATTTTTGTTCTTCTTCTATTCCCAACATATTATCTATGACAGTTTATTATTATTTTTTTTTACTTATTATTTTTTTTTTTGGCAGGTCTGCTCCTAGAGGTATAGAAGGAGACAAACTGCCAATAAGAGAGAAACTGATGCCATGTACAATTTGCTATTTACACAACTTCCCACTGAAAAACAGGCAGACTGCTCGGTATAAAAGTTTACAGTATGGGGTTTGTGCAGTGGTCTGTGTGAAGTCCAGCTCATGGAAGAAAGAAACGGTTGCTCCCCAGGTGGCATACATCTGTAAACTTAATGAATATTGGCAGCACATTCTTTAGTCAGATGAAACTAATATATATTTAGATTAGATGGAGTTTAGTATATATGGTGTGGAAGTAGTCAGGACACCTTTGTATTTTGCAGTGGAAGTTAGAGCAACCAGAGTTGACATAACATAACTGGCCGACCAGCTTTGACGAGGTGGCCTCTGGCTCAAGAAATAAACTATGACATGTTCATACTGTCAGTTATGTGCACAGTTTCGCTTGCACTTACATACTGAGCAGAAGAAAAAAAAAACAGGTGTGACTGAGATGACCATATAAGGAAATTCCCTCTTTTTAACATCATCAAGGTCCAAGAGTAGAAAAAAGTGTCTGAAGCCGGGTTATTAGAGCAAACAGGAGCATTTGGCTCACAGGGATTACTTGTATATGCACTTACCTTATTTGAAATGTGTGACTGTTAGGCATATTTTGTTAATAGGGCAAAGCCATGTTTATCAGCATCCAATTAGACATGCAAGACGTGATGACGTCAGTGTCCTTGCAGTTCCCCATGCGCACCACTAGTTTTACATATGTGTTTTTTTTTGAATAAACGGCTGAGTCCACAGTGTGTGTGAAGAATGCCAGCCAACGGAGAGAATGTTGTCGAGTGTTTCTCTTATGCTAAGTTAGTCGTATAAAGTTCACTGTGTAACCTAAGTAAAACGCAAGTGCTGCTGCGCAGGGATGGCGAATATCCCCACAGGTTATGGGCCCAGTCACTTGGGGCACAGGTGGAGCAGACTTTTGTTCGACGGCGAAGAGAAAAGTTACGAACTTTGGGAAGCAAGGTTCCTCGCGCACATGGAGCTTCGTAATCTCAGGGAAACCATTACAGAGATGCCTGAAATCGACGAGGAGGACGAAGTAGCTCTCGCCGAGGACGAGGCAAAGAATGGTGAGGCTTACGCGGAACTTGTGCAAGTATTGGACAACAAAAGTTTATCGTTAGTCATGAGAGAGGCTGAACGAGACGGAAGAAAGGCGCTGGAGATTCTGCGAAAGCATTACGTTGGCAAAGACAAACCACGGGTCGTGAGTCTTTACTGTGAACTGTCCTCACTCTGTAAAGTTAGCGATGAGACAATTACCGAATACATAATTCGAGCAGAGACTATCTTCACGTCATTAAGGAGAGCAGACGAACAAATTAGTGATGGACTTATGATTGCAATGGTGGTGAAAGGGCTACCAGAGTCCTACAAACCATTCGTTGTGCACGTGACACAGTCAGATGAAGCCGTGACTTTTGGCGAGTTTAAAAGTAAACTACGCAGTTATGAAAGTACAGAGAAATATGGAATAGGAGACGTGACCGAGGACAATGTGATGAGAACAAGCGGGGCAACGAAAGCGCGCGGCAGAGGCCGAGGAAAGAAGGTGGACATGGCCGAGGTGGAGTGCTACGCGTGCGGGAAACGAGGACACATGGCCCGAGCATGCCCCAACGACGTGCAACAGAGGAGAGAGGATCGAGCATGGGACACACCACAGCGTGGAAAAAGGCGCGGACGCGGCCGAGGCCGTGACCAACTCAAGAAAGCGGATGAACCGACAGATGCACAGTCGTCATTTTTCTTTAAGATGAGTGACTGTCGAGTGCAAGGAGAAAACAAGAAAGGGCTCATGGTCGACTGCGGAGCCACATCGCACATGATCAACGACGCCACCAAGTTCAAAACGGTGGACAAGAGCTTCAGACCAGAGGACCACATGATCGAGCTGGCCGACGGAACCAAGGTGAGCGGCATGGCGAAGATGAGGGGAGACGCCGAGGTCTACTTGCTGGACAGCGAGGGGCGACGAGTGAGAACGAGACTCAAGCGGGCGCTCTACATCCCATCGTTCCCGCAGAACATCTTTTCCGTCAAGGCAGCGACAGGCAACGGCGCAGAGATCCGATTCAAAGACGGCGATGACTGGCTGGTCAACAGGGACGGTACAAAGTTCAAAATGGATGTGTATGGTAGGCTGTATTACCTTAGCACAGTTGAAAGTGAAAACATTGATGAAGTGTATGGTTGTCATGATATGCAAACGTGGCACAAAATACTAGGTCATTGTAATTTTGATGACATTGTAAAGTTAGAGAGTGTTGTTGAAGGGATGTCTGTTAAGGGCAAAAATAAGTCAAACCAAAATTGTGAAATATGCACGCAGGGCAAATTCACACAAAGCAGAAACAGACAGGCAGATGCAAAGGCAACATCCATACTTGAGCTAGTGCACACAGACTTGTGCGGCCCAATAGAACCAGCAGATAAAGATGGGTACAAGTATGCAATAGCATTTACAGATGATTACAGTGGGATGATTTTTCCATACTTTCTGAAGGCAAAAAGCTATGCAGCGCAAGCTACAGAAAAATTCATGGCTGATGTAGCTCCATATGGAAAGATTAAGTGTATAAGGAGTGATAACGGAACGGAATTTACAGGGCAAGAGTTCCAGTCCTTACTTAGGAGTAATCGGATAAGGCACGAGACAAGTGCACCCTACTCACCCCATCAGAACGGAACGGCCGAAAGAGGATGGAGAACCTTATTCGAGATGGCAAGATGCATGCTGTTGGAGAGTAAACTCCCAAAGCAGTTGTGGACATACGCAGTGCAAACAGCAGCTCAGATTCGCAACAGGTGTTACAGTAAGCGTCTAGAGCAGACACCTTACTATGTTTTTACAGGGAAAGCACCCAACCTGTCTAACATGAAGGTATTCGGATCTGAATGTTACGCGTATAAGCAGGATAAAAAGAAGCTGGATGCTAGGAGTGACAAAGGAATCTTTGTAGGCTACGATAAGTATAGCCCAGCTTACAACATCTACTATCCGGACACAGGAAAAGTCCTAAAACATAGACTGGTGAAAGCAATCACTAAAAGCAGTGCAGATAGCCAGACACAGACCAGTTATGATTTGGAGGATGATACAGAGAGCTATGGAGATGCAACACCAAAGGTAGAGAGTCAGGATCAGGGACAGTCTGAGGAGACTAGAGAGCCTAGTGTGGAGACAACTGAGGCAGGTCCAACCCAGACAGATGGTACAGAGAATGAGCAGGTAGAACAGAGGTATCCTGTGAGGGAGAGAAAGGCTCCTGATTACCTAAAAGAGTATCAATGTAAGGCAGAGTGTGATGAAACAGAAAATTTGGATTATTTCTACAGAGTGACCTATGGTGTACCTAAAACGTTTAGTGAGGCAATGAATTCAGGAAAATCAAAACTGTGGAGCGATGCGATGAAAGAAGAGATGCAATCCTTAACTGAGAATAAAACTTTCACATTAACACCACTGCCACGGGGTAAACAAGCAGTGGGAGGTCGCTGGGTATATGCAGTAAAAGAAAGTCCAGATGGGTCTGAGACTTGTAAAGCCAGATATGTGGCAAAGGGGTACGGTCAGGTGGAAGGGATTGACTACAAAGAGACATTTTCACCCACTGCCAATATGACCTCAGTCCGAGCATTGATGCAGGTTGCCGTGCAGGAGGATCTTATCCTTCACCAAATGGATGTAAAGACTGCTTACTTGCATGCTCCCATGGACTGTGAGGTATATATGGAGCAACCCGAAGGTTTTGAGGTCAAGTCAAAAACAGGAGAAAATCTTGTGTGTAAACTCAACAAGTCATTGTATGGGTTAAAACAGTCCGGTCGCAACTGGAATATGTTACTGCATGAACACCTTACAGGGAATGGTTTTGTGCAAAATGATGCTGATCATTGTGTCTACACCAGGGAATCTGGGAATGAGAAAGTCATGCTGTTAGTGTGGGTTGATGACTTAATCATAGCAGCCAGTGACAACACCATATTGAGAGATGTGAAAGAAATGCTGAAGAGAAGGTTTAAGATGAAAGATATGGGTCCACTTAAACACTTCCTAGGTATTGATTTTAACTACAGTGATGGAGAAATCAAAATGACACAGAAGAGACACATTAAGAAAATGCTAGCCAGATTTGGAATGTGTGAATGCAAACCGAGAGCCACCCCATCTGAGCAAAAATTACATTTTGACAATGATGGTGATGTAATTGATTCATCAGGCTACAGAGAGATAGTGGGCAGCTTGATATACATTATGACATGTACTAGGCCCGACTTAAGTTGGATAGTTAGCAAACTATCACAACACTTGGCAGAGCCAAAGCAACAGCATTGGACTGCTGCAAAACATTTACTGAGGTACTTAAAGGGTACTATGGATCAGGAATTACACTACAGGAAATGTGACAAAAACCTACAGCTTGAGGCGTATAGTGACGCTGATTGGGCAGCTGGCAAAAATGACAGGAGAAGCACCACTGGATATTGTTTCAGCTTAGCTGAGACCGGTGCAGTAATCTCATGGAAAAGCAGGAAGCAGCCAACAGTGGCGCTATCTAGCTGTGAAGCAGAGTACATGGCTCTAGCAGCCGCTACTCAGGAGAGCATGTACCTTGTTCAATTACTGAAAGGGATGGATGGTAATAACAAACATCTACCAGTCAAAATTTATGAGGATAACCAGGGGGCAATAGCATTATCGAAGAACCCAGTATGCAGGCAGAGAAGCAAACATGTGGATATAAAATATCACTTTGTACGGTCTGCACACACAGAGGGGAAAATCAATGTTGTTTACTGTCCTACTGCAGATATGATAGCTGATGTATTTACCAAACCAGTGTCAAAGGTCAAATTTGAAAAATTCATGGGTTATTTGTTTGGAGAGTAATGGAAGCTGACAGTGCAAATAACGTAATGAAGAAGAATGTTTTTTTCTTTTAATTAGTTTTTTTTTTGAACTGTCAGTATGTGAAATGTTTTGTTTTCCACTTTACAGTAGAGAGAGCTGTAAACATGTTTTTGAGTGGGAGTGTTAGGCATATTTTGTTAATAGGGCAAAGCCATGTTTATCAGCATCCAATTAGACATGCAAGACGTGATGACGTCAGTGTCCTTGCAGTTCCCCATGCGCACCACTAGTTTTACATATGTGTTTTTTTTTGAATAAACGGCTGAGTCCACAGTGTGTGTGAAGAATGCCAGCCAACGGAGAGAATGTTGTCGAGTGTTTCTCTTATGCTAAGTTAGTCGTATAAAGTTCACTGTGTAACCTAAGTAAAACGCAAGTGCTGCTGCGCAGGGATGGCGAATATCCCCACAGTGACCATCCGACAGTGAAACATAAGAAAACAGGGAAAAGCAGAGACTTTCCAGCAGCGATAACATTATGTAGTGTATAACATCACATTTCCTCTCCCTGCTGTAGCTGTACCTCAGCCCTGCAGGCTACTTTCTGCACCGTAGCTAATGTTCATTAAAATCTCTCTGGTTCCTCCCCCTATCATTGGCAGGATGTGGAGACGCAAAAGTAAAAACTCATTTTAAATTAAACTTGCATGGTTCTTGCTGAGACACCCTTTATACTTGGCCATGCTATATGTGTTCACATTCATGCTGAATTATCATTTTCATTCAGCAGCAGATACGTCTCGAGATCAGTTTGTGTTTCTCTCTCTTCACTTCCTGCAACTACCTATTAACATCATGATTTCACAGTTTCAGTGAGCTCAAAAATCTTTTCTTTTGCAGCAGATAAGTTACGCAACATGTTCAACGACTTGATTTTACACTTATTTTACCATAAACAATAAATTTCATGGTAAATGTGCTGAGATAAATTCTTTATTTTCCCTTCAACAAACCTCAGTAAGCCAGCTGACTCTTAATTTGATCACTTTTCCATTTCATGATCATCTCGAAGCTTAAACATCAGCTGAATATCTGCTGAGCTGATGTTAGAATTAAAACCTTAAAGATTTAAATTAACACAGCATTGACACTTTGCAAGCTTTCACCTTTAGATTTCAGCTACAAGGAACAATTAAAACAGGCAACTTAGACTTGACTTGTAATTTTAATGCAGCCTTAAGGTAACATAATCCTACAACAATGCACCTAAGTCTTCCAGCCTACTAGTCAACCATATACTGTACACACTGTTGGGGTCATTACTTAAAAAAGTAATGTATTACACAGTGCTCATTGCATGGCTTATGTATGACCAGAAAATTGAAAACAGCCCAAAGAGACTGTAAAGTGATGCCACAGTAATTCTACTTCAGAAACACTAACAGGTAGAAATGGAGGCTGAAAGCCTGACTGCTCATCACCGCCTTCGTTACCTGTTGAAGGTCAGGCTCTCGCTGCTGTGCTGGGGTCAGCATGTACTCTGCTTTAACGTCACTCAGGGTTCTTTGCTAGCTTTGTGTTAGCATGCTGTCTGTGCAGATGGTAACGTGTATGATTAATCTTATGTAATCATACACTCGACACAGAAGAAAAAAAAATCGGTGGCAACCAGCGAATGAGTTGGAAGTGCGGCCATGAAGAAAATAAAATAATGTTCTTCTAATTCTTTTCTTTTTTGGAGACGTTTATTATGTTACATCCCGAGCCTTCTTGAAATTGTTGGTTTGAATCTGGCACCACCCTTATTAGTAAGTGTGCATTCATCAAATTTGATAATCAGCATACCTGTTCAACTCTTTTAATATCACAGTTATGAGAACTGGACAGATGTCAGCTGTCAGCTTAAGTGGATTGAAAACTTAGACCAAAGTTTAGCTTTTTTTTTTTTTTTTTTTATTTAAATGAGCAAAAAGTCTTTACAGCAACAGCGCGCTCATGAGAGCAGCTGGAGAGGTAATTCCATGAATACAGAGGATATTTGTTTGGGTTTCCTTCCTCCTTAGGCAGTGTTGAAAGTGTTGGAAAGTGGACTAGTGCATGGAAGGCTTTCATAAAGGTGAGTAAGGTTCCAGGGAATGGCCAAAGAATAGAGGGCAAACAGAAGGTTGGAAACAACCGGCAGACTGTAACAATCTGGCTGAGAGGAAGTAGCGTGAATCCTTTCATGTGCCAGAGAATGATGAGATGATGGGAAGCTGTGCATCCACCGGAATTCCAAACAGCTGGCAGGGCGTGTGAGGAAATCAAAGGTTAGGTAGGTAACCCCCACACTCACACAAGGGAAAGGGAGAGAGAGAGAGAAAGCAGGGAGCGACAGGGAGCCGCCAGGCACCATAACGAAAAATAAATAAATAATAACTTCAAAAACACGACTCAAATGACAGGACGTGACCATTTGTGAGCCTCCTTGGTACAGACTGAATGGGAGAAAACTGCTGAAAGTGACACGAGGACAGCACATCTTGACTTTTTTAGTTTAAACAGACCTTTTTTCTAGCAGACGCTTTGAGAAAAGCATAGTGTTAAAGCATCATGCTCAGATGAAAATATTTCAAAATTTAAGGCTAATTTTTTTTTCTGCAGGCATAAAGATTACGCACATCCTGAATTTTCATTGTGATACAGCCATTTAATGTGAGTTATCAAAATCTAAATACTAACTGATAGCTAAGACTTGCCATTTGACTCGAGATGGGATTTATCTGTCATTACAAGCAGTGAAGAAATGACAGCGCATGTGATGAAGAAAAGACTGAGGCTCAAAAAGAAAGCATTCATGAGAGACATCAGAAGTACTTGGTTTGCTAGTACAGCTGGTACTTTCTGAAAAAGCAGGTGCTCAAAGGAAAACTAGAAAATGACAAGTTGATAGACTGCGGAGAATTCTCGCAGATGAACAGAAAATCATTTGCATCCTGGCACAACAAGTCAACAGTGATCTCCAGGAAGCAGCAGAACATGTTTTGTTGTGTTCAGAAGTTACCACAAGATGCAAACCCCACCCCTGGTGAGATTCAAGTAAAATAAAAAATAAAGGGGAACAAAAAAAAACAATAGAGTCTTGGAACAAAGATCTATGAACTACTTACATAAAAAAAAAAAAAAAAAAAAAATGTTGAGAGAAAAAAGTGTCACACATGGTGACATACTTCTCTTATGACACGAGAGGCATGTACACCTCTCAGTGGAGCCGACACACATTAACCAGCATTTATTAGTGATGCCGGGGTCTAAGGGAGCATTTCCTGTGCTCACACTCAGGGAGATGCATCAGAACTTGTGAGACCACATTACATCTTTCAGCAGAAAGAATACAGACATAAAGATGAAGAGCTTTTAAATGTTCCTTTAGTCCATCTGCTGAAGACCAGAATAAAGGAGAAAGGGAGAGACCCCACAATAAAGAAGAAGTTAGGTACGGAGGGTGGGGTAATGGCAGGCAATAACCCCCCCCCCCCCCCCCCCCCCCCCCCCCCCGAGAATATTTTGATTGCACTTTGAGATGCAATCAAACTGTTTAGGGAATCGACCTATAAAGATTAAAAAAAAATGTATTGGTTTTAAATGAGGTCAATCTCTCCTTCAAAGTCAACTTCTCTTACATCTCTGGACTGCTTACAGTACAGCTGCTATTTTTAGAGGCTGTACACTGTGAATTTGCCTCACAGGGTCCGACTGCTAACAGAGTTCACTGTAGTATGTTGAGGCATCTGGGTGAAAACACACAGTAAATAATGAACTGCAGCGCACTGAATGAAGGATTTTTTTTGTACCTTGTATGCGTTGATGGGATTTCTTACACCACTTACAGGCAAATATGTAAAACTGCTGACAGTTTGAACCAAAAGCCCAAAGAAGATGGAACTATCTAAATATTATCCACTGCAGTATTCCATTCATCCATTCTCTTAACCGCGTGTCCAGTTCAGGGTTATGGGATTGCTCCTGGACATTTTGCTCATCAGCCCAACTCTCTACTAATGTTACACTGAAATGGGTAACATCTCATTTTAGATTAGAGTAAATAAAGCTAAAATACAGCCCTTAACTATTTAATCTGATTCTAACTAACTTGAAAATAGGCAACTGGGTAGTGTATCCAGTTTCTTTGTCCGTGTCATTGGCATAGCTAAAGCAAAATGCCATAATTGGGTAACGTGTTTCTAATGCGTCTAATGAACTCTGCTAATTTGCATGCCTTTCTGAGCTTGATATGCCAAGTAATTATCATTTATAAACCACCGTGAAAATTAATGCACAGTAACTAATCTGCAGCTATGGTGTGTAAAATTATTGCACAATATTTTCATCAGCTCTGAAACTAAAGCCTAAACAGCAACAATGACAGAGTAATCACAACGCTTAGACATGACTGATGGCATTTCATTCCTGGTTTAAGTATCAAGGACACACACAAACAGGGCTGGAGAAGTGTTTTGGATAGGAAGCAACATGATAATCAAAGCCTGGCTTTGCTGTGCAGGGCTGTCATTCAGCATACTGAGCTGAGACCTAAGGTTGTATCACTGCTAGGAAGCATACACAAAGAATCATAATGGGTCGTTGTGTTGTTTAAAATATCACAACGTCTGCAGCTTTTCCTGGTGACAAAAAACAGTATTGCTTCTCCAAAAAGAGCATCTGTTCTCAGAGGGTATCCATTTTTAACGTGACACCAGTGGAAAGCGAACTCTGACTCTGCCAGCACTTTCAGCCGCCCAATGTGCTGCACAAGACCAACGCTGTGACATTGTGTCTTCATGACTTTAAGCTCAGCTAAGGATGAAACATGAAAAGTGACTTTAACGCAGCCTTGCGGATTTCTAAATGACCTTTTCCCTTGTGTTGCTGTTGTCACAATCAGCTGAGCTCAGGCAACCTTGTAATTTAGACTGTTAACAGATGGGAACCAAATTTAGCCCTTTTTGCCCTTTTCTATTTAAAAATCTTAAATTGCCAAAAGCACAGTAAGAAACCTCTTACTCTACACAGTTCAGTGTCCCCCATTAATAATTTAGATTGAACTATGCAGTTTATTTAGTAAAAAAAAGAAAAAAAAATCCTACATATGCCAGCTACAAGGAAACTCACTTGCATTAGTGGATGCAACATCATATAAACATTGTAAACCAAGTAACCTCAGCACAAACTGTGGAAAGGTCAGCTCTCCCACCTGTAACCATGTTACAGACAGGAAAACTACAGAGCCCCAGAGCTACAGAGTCCGTTCTTTAAATATAAAACAACAACCTTAAAATGAGCAACAAGTTAGGTGACACTGATCTTCATACAGTGTTCTGCTGGAAAACCTTGGTAGGTAGGGGGACCAAAACTGTCAAAATAAACTCAATAAAACATAATACTTTTCGCATTTAATGGATTTAATGCGAAAGGTACTGAAAATCAGCCAGTATTCCCTAAAAAAAAAAAAAAAAAAAATATGTCAGATACTAGGCATAGGGTGTGTCCCAATTCAGAGACTGCATCATTCTAATGCCATGGCCCCTGAATTGGGATAAACCCACAGTGGCCATCCAGATGTGCCAAAAACTGCAGCTCCTCAAATGACCGCTTGGGGCTGGCTCCAGGAGCTAGCTAATCCCTATAAAATCCCATTTTAGAGAGAGAGGGCAAAAGAGAGAGAGAGAGAGCATGTGTGTGTGTGTGTGTTTTATTTAGTAAAAGAAAAAAAAAGCAGACAGTGGCTGCATGGGACACATTTCATTGTTTTTAAGACTTAGTGTCACTTCAGCTCTTTGCATGTTATAACTTCGCTCTTGTCCGCAGCCGGCCGACTGACCAACAGCACAAGCAACAGTCGCCCACAGACTAGTTGCACCACATACTCTGTACCCTGCCACCATGGACTGCAGACACTCTCTGCAGACTGCCAATGCTGTCCCACTGCTGAATCATAATTTCAGCATCAGTCTGCTGCCCTCCTCAGCTCTGCTGCTCAGGCCTGCTCCACTCTGGATTCCACTCCTTATTTGCTTGGATTAGTACTCCACATTCTGGACTATCGACTGAGTTCAACTACGGTTCCCTTGCTGCTGCACCACCAACAACCCACCTGATTCTGCACGCGTCCAGTCATGCACTCCCCCGTTCTGACCTGCTCTGCCCCGACTAGATATCACACTCCCTACAACCCTGTAGTAATCATTAATCTTTTATCTAACTATATATATTTATCTCTCTATCAGCTCTGGCTCATGTTAAAGCAACATTCATATCAAAATGTGTTTAAACAATGCATGTTACTAGGAAATCCAAATGCTAAGCGCAGCATTTCCCTTTTTTTAAGGGGTTCAAAACAACTCCATTTGCAGTTTTAGATAAAAGTGGTCATACTGTATAAGTGGTGCATTTTTTTTATCCCACACACTCCAAAATTCAGTATACAATGAATAAACCCATTTTAGTCATGAAATATGAGATGATGGGCTTTTATTTTAGCACAGTTACATGACTTTTAAAAGTTCTGCATTAGTTCAAGTGTTAGAATATATAAAAACTTTCTCTTGACGATGGCTGACTTCCCATCCCTTGCTATAAAAATATGAGTTTAAATAAAATCTTACATGTAATTGTTATAATGATGATAATTATAATTATCATAATTATACTATAATTATACTATAATTATAGTAACTGCATTAACAGCAGTTAACATCTATAAAATACAGAAAACACATTCTCAAAGCTCACTCAACATTTTTTACATGATTATAGAGACACGCGGTCGTCATCCTGGCTCTCTTTGGCAGTTATAGAGTGATTGGGATTGGGATGTGTGTGGGCACAGTGAGCAATCTGGCATTTTTAAGAGGCTTTATTGCTCAGGCCATACTGAGCACTGTTTTATGTCATTACTGACTTAGTCCTCCCACTCTGGGCAAAACATTGCCATTTTGTCTGTGCACACTAGTATTTCTATATACACTTTTCTTGACAGTTTGGAACAGCAACTGAAACAATATTTAGACTGCCTTCATACTCATCAATAGATATGGTAAGGGGGGGATTCACTAGTTCAGTACCAGAACAGCTGCCTGTTGATTGAAGTTGTATGGGAATTCAGAAGCACATGCATCTTTGTTATCAGCCCTGAACAGAGCCCTTTGATAAATGCAGCCGTCTGCCAGTCCTTAAATTTCATATGTCAAACCTTTATCTACAAAGTTAGCTTACTTGTGTTTTGAATGTGGTACATGGAAAGTGGTTCAGACAAGTCTTTTGTTGCTAAAATTAAAGTTTTCCTTAAATGGCAGATGCACTTTGCAAAAGATGTTGGCTGGCGGTTTATTGGGGATGGCTTCAAAATAATTAAATGAAAAAAAAAATAATACTTCATTTGAGCATTCTAAATAAAACCAGCAACCTTCTGTTCAATCAGACTGCGGCAACAGTGACTCAAACATCTATTTTCACTTCCAGTACAATAGATGAAAGGCAGAGATTCCAAATTTATTTTTGTATCCAGCGTGTGGATTGATGTTTGAAGTCTGGTGTTTAAAGATTCATGACCTTCACACAGAATGCAAGGCAAATGTTGACATTATGCCTCACCAAAGGAAGAGCCACACTCCAAATGGATCTTTTGAGTGACAGTCCAGAATTGATTTTGTGACAATGAGAATTTAGCCTAGACCTGTCCACCATCACTCTACCCACTCATACACGCAGACACAGCAGTGATCATACTTTACCACTTTGATGGTCTTTACTGGCTAGGCTTTCCCCACTAGGTGTGAAGGTCACTGACCTTTTCTCCTCATAAAGTAACTCGCCTTACATAAAGTCGTCTGTCTCGCTGTTTGATGGACACAAGATCCTCCACAGGGGACATTTAAAAGACAAACACAAAAGGGAAGTGTAATAAATTTGACATGATGTGTTTAGCTTGCATCTTTGTGGAGAAGGATTCAGACTGCAGTAAGGTAACACGACCCATCATATTTAAAACTGCCTTCACAGCTTATCGTCACATCAGAGGCTGGAGGATGAATGGAGTGCTGCTTCTGCTTGGTGAGGAATGAATTGACTTGGTCCAGGTGTACAATCCCCGGAAAAAAAATAAATTTTACTCTGTTATAATTATTTCTCTGTTATTGCCAATTATCTTTAACTGGGATTCATCAGTGAATGGGACCATCTTCCCTCAGACAAAAGGAATCTTGTTATGGTGAGCTATGGTGAAAAACCTTTTTGAGCCACTGGTGATTTTTGTTGTTGTTGTTGTTGTTATTGTTGTAATGCTACACATGTCAACTGCAAAAAAAAAAAAAAAAACCAAAAAAAAATACTACATCATATTAATACATCCATGAGCCAGTACAGCCTGTTTGAGTCATGAGCAAACAAACCTGGAATGGCATCTCACTACTGAGCAGCTATCTCTGGAGATGAAAAATGAAGGTAACATTAGAAATACCAATAGCTACAATTGCTTCAGTAGCCAGTTGAGGTTGGCTCCAGAAGCGAGTCAATCCCCATGTTAAAATGCCAAACCTCACAGCAGAAATAAACATGGTTTTAGTCTGGTACAAAAAAAAATGTTTTTAGGTCTCTATTGCTATTTTCTCTTTTACAGAGATTTTTTTTTTTAAATAGTTCATCCACTGAGATACTCAGGCAGCTGTAGCCACTGGCTGGCTGCCAGTCTTCACTTCAGCTAGTTCAAGTTACTCAACTGAGCCTCCAGCGTTTGTGCTTTTGCCTTTGGGGGCATTTTTAATGCAATTATGTGACAAATGCTATGTTTAGTTACTTAGTGCTAATTAGTAGGTGTCTGTGTATATCCATTCCACTTTTATAACTTATCAATGCACCTTGATAACCAGTCTAACTAGAAGTAGCTTATAATTTAGAATTCTTTCTTAGTTTGCAGCCGAGTGTGAAATGGCAGGTATGAGAATTATCACCTATAAGTCTGAGGCCGTGGTGCACAGCCAGAAAAGGGTGAAGCACTCACTCCAGGTCAGGGACAAGTTGCTGCCCCAAGTGGAGGAGTTTAAGTATCTTGGGGTTTTGTTCACGAGTGAGGGGAGATGAGAGCGGGAGAATGACAGACAGATTGGGGCCACAAATGCAGTAATGTGGACGTGGTCAAGAGAGGCACTAATCGAAAGGAGCCAGTTGAGCTGGTTCAGGCATCTGACTAGGATGCCCAGGAGGCATCCTAGTCAGATGCACATGTCCTACCGGAAGGACACGTTAGAGAGATTAGATCTCTTGGCTAGTCTGGGAACTCCTTGGTATTCCCCCAGGTAAGCTGAGGAGGTGGCTGTAGAGACAGACGTCTGGGTTTCTCTGCATAGGCTGCTGCTCCTGCTACCTGGCCCCAGATAAGCGGAAGAAGATGGATGGATGGATGGTTGGATGGATAGATAGAGCAATTAATCCTCAGCATTTCACAACTGTTTTCAGTTCAGATCAGCTTTCCTGCTTTCATGTCTCATGTGAAATTTCAATATGAATAAATAATGTGAGAAAGTCCTGACTCTAGAGCAGATTGTTTTAGGATGTAATTAACTTTGAACCTTGAAGGGCATGTGATAGATTTTTAGGATCTAAGGCTCAAACGATGATTAAAGCCTTTAAACAGGCATAATATTCATTCAAAGAGCAGCCTTGTCCAGGCAGGGACTGTATGGCAGGAGAGGCTGCTTTAGCTCACAGAGCAACTGTCTGCTGAGGAAGGTCAGCATTATAATAATACAAGCACCACCACCTGGTAGCAGTGACCTGAGTAGAGCTGATTAATCTGGTTCATCAGCAGAGGTCACAGAAGCTCTGTGTAATGAAACAATAATTGGAGAGAAGCAGCAGTATCGTTCTCTGGGACTAATCCTATGCAATTGGGGGAAAATATTGAAAATAGATCCCTCTATTACAACCAGGGGAACTGTGGCTTTTGGCAGGAATCTGTTTAAAATGCCGTTAGTATGCAGCCTACTGAAGAGCTGAAGATTCTAATGAATGTTAATCCCATGGAATGACTCCTTTTTTTGCCTCTGTTTCCTCTCTCTACCACTCTATCCCCCCTAGTGGATTGACTGGAGGATTACTGATGCTGGGGAAGCCTCTCGACTTACCTGGAGCAAATTATGGAGTGTACGTTACCTCAGTGCTGCAGAATCTGAAAAGCAGCTCTAAAATAATGCTGAGCTGTACACTGCAAATGTGATCTAAGAGTGCACATCAAAAACATGTTATTGATTTCATATCATTTAATCAATTTAATATCATTATCATTTTATTATTTTCATTTTTTGACATCAGAAATGTGTGTGCATTCATGCCTATTGTGGGAAAGAGTTATCATCTGTCATCAAATTTGCTTATTTTATAGTTTATGAAAATAGTTAAGTAACGTTACTGCATCTATTGCACATCTGTGTGTGTGTGTGTGTGTGTGTGTGTGTGTGTGTGTGTGTGTGTGTGTGTGTGTGTGTGTGTGTGTGTGTGTGTGTGTTGTGCGCATGCATGTGTGGAATTAGTTAAATAGCTACATATTGACCAGTGGTTCGCTTGTCATTCAAACATTCTCCTTCACTGATGTTTCCTAATCCAAGGTGTCATGGCTGCTAATTATACAGTTGAAATGGTCCTACAGCTGCTGGATGAAGAGGCAGTTATGGGATTGGACTCAGAATCTGAATCATTTAATTCAACTGAATTCAGTTTTTTTTTTTTATAGCACCAAATCACAACAACAGTCACCTTAAAGTGCTTTATCCATCCATCCATCCATCCATCCATCCATCCATCCATCCATCCATCCATCCATCCATCCATCCATCCATCCATCCATCCATCCATCCATCCATTCTCTTCTGCTTATCCGGGGCCTGGTCACGGGGGCAGGAGCCTAAGCAGAGAAGCCCAGGCTTCCCTTTCCCCAGCCACCTCCTCAAGCTCATTTGGAGGGACCCCAAGGTGTTCCCAGGCCAACCAAGAGATATAATCTCTCCAGCGTGTCCTGGGTCTACCACGGGGCCTCCTCCCGGTAGGACATGCCCGGAACACCTCACGCAAGAGGCGGCCAGGAGGCATCCTAATCAGATGCCTGAGCCACCTCAACTGGCTCCTTTCAATGTGGAGGAGCAGCGGCTCTACTCTGAGCCCCTCCCGGATGGCCGCACCCTCACCTTATCTCTAAGGGAGAGGCCTGCAACCCTTCGAAGGAAACTCATTTCTTCAGCTTCTATTCACGATCTTGTTCTTTCGGTCACTACCCAAAGCTCGTGACCATAGATGAGGGTAGGAACGTAGATCAACCGGTAAATCGAGAGCTTCACTTTTACACTCAGCTCCCTCTTCATCATGACAGACCGGTGCAGTGTCCACATCACTGCAGACGCAGCCCCGATCCTTCTGTCGATCTCCCGCTCCCTTCTCCCATCACTCATGAACAAGACCCCGAGATACTTGAACTCCTCCACTTGGGGCAAGAACTCGTTCCTGAGCCGGAGAGGGCACTCCACCCTTTTCCGGCTGAGGACCATGACCTCAGACTTAGAGGTGCTGATTCTCATGCCGGCCGCTTCACACTCGGCTGCGAACCATTCCACTGCGAGCTGGAGGCCACCCCCTGATGAAGCCAACAGGACTGCATCATCTGCAAAAAGCAGAGATGAGACTTTGCGGCCACCAAGGAGGAAGCCTTCCGCCACCTGGCTACGCCTAGAAATTCTGTCCATAAAAATTATGAACAGATTAGGTGACACAGGGCAGCCCTGACGGAGCCCAACACCCACAGGAAACGACTTATTACCAGCTATACAGACCAAGCTCTCACTCCGGCTGTACAGAGATTGAATGGCCCGCAACAACGGGCCAGACACCCCATACTCCCGCAGGACCTCCCAAAGGATACCCCGAGGGACACGGTCAAATGCCTTCTCCAAGTCCACAAAGCACATGTAGACTGGTTGGGCAAACTCGACGCACACTCGAATATCCTTGAGAGGATAAAGAGCTCATCCAGCGTTCTGTGACCAGGACGAAAACCGCATTGTTCCTCCTGAATCCGAGGTTCGACTAACGGATAGGCCCTCCTTTCCAGCACCCTGGAATAGACCTTTCCGGGAAGGCTGAGGAGTGTGATCCCCCAAAAGTTGGAGCACACCCTCCGGTCTCCCTTCTTAAAGAGTGCTTTATATTGCAAGATAAAAACCCTGCAATAATAGAGAGATATGCCAACGGTCAGAAGACCCCCTCTGAGCAAGCACTTGGCAACAGTGGGAAGGAAAAACTCCCTCCAGCAGAACCTACTCAGGGAGGGGCAGCCATCTGCTAGGACCGGCTGGAGCTGAGGGGAGGGAGGAAGGGCAAAAGACACACTGAGGAAGAGAGCCAGAGATGAACAGTAACTAATGATTAAATACAGAGTGGTGTGTAAACAGAGTAAAAAAGAGGTGAGTGAAGAGGAAACAGTGGATCATGTGAACCCTGCAGCAGCCTAAGCCTATTGCAAAGTGACTAAGGGAGGGTTCGGGATCTCCTGGTTCTAAGATGGGTCATGTTTGACCCACTTGCTGAGGACTGTAGGGTCCAGTCACTCATGCATCCAAAGCTTAAGAAGTGTGGTTGGATGATTTGCTACATAATCCAGTCACTCTTTTGTTTCCCTGTGGCATCGCCAATGGCCAATAGCATCACCACATTTCTGTAGAGGAGGTGAAAGTATACTTGTTATAGTAGCATTATCCACCCATTATAATGCACAAACCGCAAAATAAATAAATAAATAAAAGCATACGCTGTTTATTTCTCACAAAGCTGATTCATTTAGCCAACCATAATTAGTTAACATAAGTGGACCGATGTCAGCTGATGGTGACTGATTGGTGTAGCTGTTCCATACTTGCACATTAACTTTAAAGCACCAAGAAGTCACTAACTTGTCTGCATGCCCCTGTGCACGCCCAGACATGTGCAAGTGTCGGTTTTAGGTGGAGGTGCAACATGAAAACTATAATGAGGAGATTTAGTTTGCTAATTTAATGTATTATGAGTAAATAATGACATACTGAAATGGTTGCGAGCTATTACCTCTCATTTTGATCATCGTCTCCCATCAGCATAATCTTATGCAGCAGCAAAATTATTGCCCAGCAAACATTTCGATGTAGGCTGGCGGCCTTTTCTTAACATCAAGTCATGGTTGAAAAATAGTTACAAAATAAAAGCTGAACCAATGTTGCAGAAGTTACCAGGTCAGTTTGATCTTCACCATCATTGTTAGACTTTCTAGTAAGAGAATATTTGTGTTCAAGAATTATTTCTTACTATCTTCATTGATTAGGATAAAATTGTAGATAGTAATCTGTAGACCTGGACTGTTTGGGCAAAATCTGGTTTGGGCTATGCCTTCAAGCTGTTTATGTTAAATTATGAGAGATGAGAAGAGATTCACCGGACTAGGTGATGTTTGTATTCTGCAGCTGCCCAGCTTTGTTGAGTTTGTGCCCACTGCAGCTTCACATTTCTGTTCTTGGCTGACAGGAATGGAACCTTGTCAGAGTTGCAGCCCACTACCATCAAGGTTGGATGTGTTCTGCATTCTGAGATGCTTTTCTGCTCAGCACAGTAGTAAGAAGTGGGTATCAAAGGCACTGTAGCCTTTCTGTCAGCTCTGAGTTCTAGATACTGACACGTTGGAGATGAGCAGTCTGTCACAGGCAACCGTGCCATGGTCAGAGTTACTGAAACCACCTTTTCCCACCATTCTGATGTCCCATGTGAACATCCTTTTTCTCTATCTCCAAGAATTTATGCATTACACTGCTTAATTTTTTTTTTTTTTTTTTTTTTTTTTATCACACTGCTTAATTTTAATGGAGAGAGAATATCAAGCAAAAATCTAGAAAAAACACATTAGACAAAACTCCATGAAAAATTACCATAAAAATTAGAGACTGTTTATTTCTTTGTAAGTGAGCAAACTTACAAATTCAGCAGGGGAACAATTATTTCCCCCACTGTACAGTGCCAGTTCACAACATTAGTCATAAGGTCTGTGGGATTCCTACAGTATTAGAAAGAGAACACTAAAGAGCACATGACCCCAACTGGCCAAAGTGTGGAGAAAGGAGTTCATCAAGAGACAGAGATGTCTAACAGAAGCAGGCTCATTGAAGGGCGGCCACACAACAAATGGGACATTATAAGCTATGGGAGACAGAAGATAAAAGTTAAGGATGCAGTGATGACATATGGGCAGAGAAAAGAAGAATGTTTAAGTGTAGAGAGGGTGTTTGTCCCCTGATAGTCTCATAGATGAAGGCTCCACCCCCCCCCCCCCCCCCCCCCCCACCCCCACCCCCCCACCCCCCAGTTCTACATGTGGAAACTCTGTGATTCACAACTAATGCTGCACTCTGAGAGCAAAGTGATCTCTTTGGATAAAATGCTACTTTGCGGTCATTAAGACAGTAAATGTAAACCTGCCTCTGATAAAAAAACAAACAAACTGTAAGCTGTTTTATGTGGAAGTGTTATAATACAGCTGGAATAAAGAATTCAATTAAACTCAATATTTTAAGAAAAAAATGTTTGAAATCAGATCTGTTGTAAAAGTGGGAGAAAATAGGTTGTTTGTAAAAGCTGCCCTGAAGTTATGTGTAAAATGAATCCAGCAGCCATATGAAAGAGTGCATGAAAAATATGCCTTAAAATGGGTGGTCACCCAGGGAACTACATATGATGACCTTTGTAGCTTTTTTTTGTGGACAGTTGTTCCTGGCCTGGGACCTGGGTGCAGTTTCCATGTCACTGTAGTGTTTTTGTCCTTTAGGCCAATAAAAACGAATGTAATGTTAATTTTGCCATGCATCAAAAGTTGTAGATCGTGCCACCGGTTTTCTTCTCCCTCTACATGAGCTCAGTTTAGCTATTTGTAGAGCAAGTGCACAGAAAAAAGGGTGTTAATATTGTTTTTTAATTCACATTTCACATTGTGCTGAAAAATGAACAACTACTGTAATGCAAATAGCAACTTATCGATTACCAACTTGTAACTTGTGAAAACAGTAAAATGTTACATCTCGCACTGGTCATAAGGGTGATGTGTTATGGAGGAAGAGTTGGTGATTTAAAAGCCACATAGTTCACATTTCATATGAACTGCACTATTTTCCTGCTGTTCATCTGACTTTTTTCCAGGGACGTGAAAAAAAAACATCTTGAGGGTCTTGCTGGCAGAACAAATGACATCCATCACATTGTTATGACATCTGAGGACAAAAACAGACAGTTTGACAAACGCCAAACTGCTGACCTCTCTTTTCCCTCCGCATTTGCAGTCCTGTGCTGTACTCTCGCTGAAACAGATGTGACTGCGGCTTTGACAACATTGCAGACATTTAGCTGCTCACCTGCTGCTGCACTTTTTAAAAACAAATCCTTGGAAAGTTCAGAGGAAGTCAGGCAGTAATAGATGCATCCGTTCAAGCATAAACAGGCCATGAGCTGCTCTGAGACCTGCTCTTCCTTCGAAAATCCAACACCTCAATTTATTCTGAAATTTGCTCATGTACTTTGATGTGACATTTTATCGGTGACCTCTAAATTCGTGACAGAAATGTAGGTCGGTTATAATAATTTCAAATAATGCCGTCTGACCTTCTCAAAGACAGAATAACAACACTATAGTGATAAAAGAAACACAAAGGAAATGAAAAGAATAAAAGACAGAAAAAAATGAAATGACATGCTTTGACATCAGAAGTTTCAGTCATTCAGTCAAATAAATTAATAAATAAATAAATAAACAAACAAAGAGAAAGAATGCATTTGTTGGGGTTTCATTAGGCAACATCAAGCAGCAAACTGAGACTGAAAAAATGAAGTCATTGACAAGTGCCAAAAACTGCAGTTCTTCTGATGGCCACATGAGGCTGGCTCCAGAAGCAGTTCAATCACTGTAGACTCTCATGTTAAAATACCCAACTTTGTAGTATTGATATCATGTTTATGACCTGGTACCACAAACTTTGGTTTTATGGAGAGTTTTAGTATGCATCGTTTTCTCTCCATCTAATCCATAGTTTCATAACAACTGAATGCTTGGAAATTGCACTAAAATTGCATGTGCTTCAGTTTTGGTCAGTAACATTCCAGCAGTTTATTGATGTGTTCGTTCTGATTATCAGGTATCAGTGTCTATCCATTGCTGCTTTCTAACCAAACTTGCTAGAATTAACTGACACCTTGGCTCGCTAAATATAGTCACTACTGCCTGCAACAAGCCAAAATGGTGATGACCAGTAATGCTGACGCTTGAAAATGCTCCTATGAAAATGAATCCATAAACTACCAGGGATGTCATAGTGGCACAGGCTTGTGGCACAGTCAGCTGTCTCGCTCTCAGCAGCAGGCGCTCAACACTGTGTATGTCGCTACAGGGACACCAGAAAGAGCTCCAGCCTCCTTTTTAAACTTGCTGAACAAAACAGGCATCTCGATTCTCTGATTCTGTTTTATTTACTGTACAAAATAAGCATAAATTTGAATAATGCATGGCCATGTCTGTGTCTTTTAGTAGCAATCAATTATTCAATCTTATATTGCTCCCACTCAGCATGTTCCATAATAGCGCAAACTACTCCCACAGAAAAACTGACACAACCCCAAAGTATTCCTTATATTCAGGCTTCATGCATAAGCAATAGAAAGAAACAGCAAACACAGGAGACGATGATGGAAAGGTAACGGTGTTCGTTTTCTTCCCCACCTCACCATCTGCACGGAGACTGTGAATGGAGGTTACAAAGGTTTGGAATTTCTTCATCTCCGCCTGACTGCAGAGCTGTGAATTAAATTTGTGCAGTTAACCCAGGTTGTAAGTTACAATGTCAGAAACTGTAGAGTACAACAAGATTCACCTTTAATACAAGTAAACCAAACAAAAAAAAATAATTAAAGAATAGAACAATAATATAAAAAATACACTGCTCAAAAAATAAAGGGAACACTTAAAAAAAACAATATAACTCCAAGTAAATCAAACTTCTATGAAATCAAACTGTCCACTTAGGTAGCAACACTGATTGACAATGAGTTTCACATGCTGTTGTGCAAATGGAATAGCCAACAGGTGGAAATTATTGGCAATTAGCAAGACACACTCAATAAAGGAGTGGTTCTGCAGGTGGGGACCACAGACCACTTCTCAGTACCTATGCTTTCTGGCTGATGTTTTGGTCACTTTTGAATGTTGTACTTTCACACTCGTGGTAGCATGAGATGGACTCTACAACCCACACAAGTGGCTCAGGTAGTGCAGCTCATCCAGGATGGCACATCAATGCAAGCTGTGGCAAGATGGTTTGCTGTGTCTGTCAGCGTAGTGTCCAGAGGCCGGAGGCGCTACCAGGAGACACGCCAGTACACCAGGAGACGTGGAGGAGGCCGTAGGAGGGCAACAACCCAGCAGCAGGACCGCTACCTCCGCCTTTGTGCAAGGAGGAACAGGAGGAGCACTGCCAGAGCCCTGCAAAATGACCTCCAGCAGGCCACAAATGTGCATGTGTCTGCACAAACGGTTAGAAACCGACTCCATGAGGATGGTATGAGGGCCCGACATCCACAGATGGGGGTTGTGCTCACAGCCCAACACCGTGCAGGACGCTTGGCATTTGCCAGAGAACACCAGGATTGACAAATTCGCCACTGGTGCCCTGTGCTCTTCACAGATGAAAGCAGGTTCACACTGAGCACGTGTGACAGACGTGACAGAGTCTGGAGATGCCGTGGAGAGTGATCTGCTGCCTGCAACATCCTTCAGCATGACCGGTTTGGCAGTGGGTCAGTAATGGTGTGGGGTGGCATTTCTTTGGAGGGCCGCACAGCCCTCCATGTGCTTGCCAGAGGTAGCATGACTGCCATTAGGTACCGAGATGAGATCCTCAGACCCCTTGTGAGACCATATGCTGGTGCAGTTGGCCCTGGGTTCCTCCTAATGCAGGACAATGCTAGACCTCATGTGGCTGGAGTGTGTCAGCAGTTCCTGCAAGATGAAGGCATTGAAGCTATGGACTGGCCCGCCCGTTCCCCAGACCTGAATCCGATTGAGCACATCTGGGACATCATGTCTCGCTCCATCCACCAACGTCACATTGCACCACTGGCTGTCCAGGAGTTGGCGGATGCTTTAGTCCAGGTCTGGGAGGAGATCCCTCAGGAGACCATCCGCCACCTCATCAGGAGCATGCCCAGGTGTTGTAGGGAGGTCATACAGGCACGTGGAGGCCATACACAATACTGAGCCTCATTTTGACTTGTTTTAAGGACATTACATCAAAGTTGGATCAGCCTGTAGTGTGTTTTTCCACTTTAATTTTGTGTGTGACTCCAAATCCAGGCCTCCATTGGTTAATAAATTTGATTTCCATTGATGATTTTTGTGTGATTTTGTCGTCAGCACATTAAACTTTGTACAGAACAAAGTATTCAATGAGAATATTTCATTCATTCAGATCTAGGATGTGTTATTTGAGTGTTCCCTTTATTTTATTAAGCAGTGTAAAAATATGACAAAATATTGGAAAGTCGACAAAGCAAAAAATCATTTAAACTGTCTCTAAAATGTTAAGATGAAAGCCCAGGTGACACTGTCAGATTTATGGGATTATAAAGAGTTATTTCATAAGGTATGAAAGATTTCTTTTATCTGTTCTTGTGGCAGTGGCACTGAGTCAGTCTGTTAGAGTAGGTGCTCCACTACCTGTCCAGAAAGTGGTGCAGAGGGCTGTCAGGATTGTCCATTTTGGATAACAGTTTGCTCAGTTAGCTCCTCTGCGGCACACCTTCAAGAGTGTCCAGTTTGCAGCAATCACAGAGCCAGCCTTCCTGATCAGTTTATTCACTCTGTTGATGTCATCAGCTCCCATGTTGCTCCCCTGGCAGATCACAGCAAATAATGTTGCACTTGTCACAAAAAGCTCCATAACTTTGCTGCACACATTTAAGGATCTTAGCTTCCTTAGCAAATAGAGCCTGCTCATCCCCTTCATGCATACAGCCTCTGTGTTGGTCTTCAATTTCAGCCTGTTGTAGACTCCCAGGTACTTGTACTCCTCCACAACAACAACATCCTGTCCGAGGATAAACACAGGCCATGTTGCCATCCTCTTGCTTCTGAATTCTGTCACCATTTCTCTTGTTTCATTTTCAATCAGAATAATCCCACAAAATCATCCACTTAGACTATTCCTGAAGGTGGGATGACCTGGAGTTACACTGAAAGTCTGAGGTACAAGGCAAACAGGAATGTCCCTTGTGGAGCCCCTTTTGGAGCTTGTGGAGTTTACATACTGAGGCCTGTCTGTCAGGTAGACAGTAATCCATAAAAGGTGACTGAGTTTACTGACATTTCCTGTAGCTGGTCCCTCAGTAGCAGTGGCTGGATTGTGTCAAATGCACTTGATAAATCAATGAAAATGATCCTCACCATGAAGCTACTGCACTCTCTGCAGGATATAGATGGTTGCATTATCTACTTCTAGATTTGGCCTATATGCAAACTGCAAAGGGTAGAGAGATATTTACACCTATGATTAAGAGGCCCAAGACTACTCTCTCCAGCACCTTCATTACATGTGATGTGAGGGCAACTGATCAACAGTCGTTAAGCTCAGATGATGTTGACTTCTTCGGTACTGGAAGCAAAGAGGGTGTTTGCCATAACACTTATATCTTCTTGTGCTTTAAACTACACAATCCTGTAAATTTGATGCTGTAAATGTGACACAAAATCACAGTTAGGTCCTCAGAACATTGGCTCTATTGCCATGCTGGTAGTGAGGATGTGAGGGAGGAGGCAGCAGAGGGCTATGAACTAAATCACTCTGTGCTGCCCACTGGTTGAATGACTTTAGCAAATGTTCCTGCTCATAAGCTTATATGTGCCCTCATGCTGGATGTCATGGCATTCATGCCTACATAAGCTAAAAAAAAGACTATTTGACCATCTGTGATTTGCCATACAAAATAAAATTAAGAAATAAATAACACCTTTTTCCTTTTTTACTGCCTAAATATACATATGCTCTGAGTTTATTCAAAGCAGAATAAATGTAACTCTATTTAGGGTAACTTATGTGACTGTTCCCAACACAAATCAGGAAAGCCCCGTCTTCCCCAGGCTTGTTTAGATCAAAGTGAAACTCTAACAGAATTTTGATGAACTCATCATCTGCGTACTGGTGTGCCTGACTCTCAGTCCACACTTTTGGTTATATTCACATGGTTTTGATGCATATTGAAATTGTTGGTGTGAAAAATATCCAGCATGCAAAGTTTGTAAGCCAGTTTTCTTGTTTTTGTTCAAGTCATCTGTATGATAGCATCAGTAAAGCCCTGATAGAGGCATCTGTATGTGACCTTGCTACGTAAGTGCTCTGTACCTTTTGGCCCCCCTGAAGATTTGTGGAGCACTGCGTGTAGTCAGCCATATCACATCATAAGCCAGCGACATATCAAGCTCAAGTAAATAACTGCCTCCTTTCCCTGTCAACACAAAGTTGAGGTCAAAGGTAACAGCTAGGTGCATTTTAAAAGGTGATTGAATCAAATATTCATGACATCTCACCGGCAGCTTAAGATTTACACGTTTGTTTATTTAAGAGAGCGGCGGAGCACGGCTCGCGCATACAGATCATAAGCCAACTGGAACAAAGACATTTGCAATGTTAATACTGGTCTCCAGCACTTTTCTGCTCCCGTTTCCCACAGGAGGGTGAATAAACGGCTAAATTCGTGTTGACTTAAGATTCGTTTCAAGTTCATCCAACTAGGATAAAGAAATAACTACAGATGCGGAGAGCCTACAAAGTAGAAGAATATTATAGTCTGTGCTCCTGCCTTTGTTTGAGGAGCCATGTGCTCCAGCTCCCTGTTGTGTTTCTGGAATGACTTCAAAGATTGCTTCTCACACAAATACTCACTGCTTGCATTGACTTTCAAAATTAATATTCAGAGACCATGTGCTGCAAGATGCTGTCCAACAGTTCGAACAGGACATCATCATTTATATCACAAATTACTTCGAAACAGCAATTAATGCTAAATAATACATCTTTGTTCACTTCATTCAAGCATTTGGCTGTTAACCACTATAGCCAATGTTTTTTTTGTATGTGCGTGTCAGTTTGAAACAGCACCTTATTTCTCCATCAACTACTCGTGTGATACTCAGAATTACAACACACACACACACACACACACACACATCCTTGTCATCCTCATCCTTTTTTGTTGTGAAGGTTGTGAAGGATGAAAGGTGATCCTGATTCATTCCACTCACTCAAAAGGAGTTGGATCAAGTGCTAGAGTAAGTTGTTCACAGAGAACAGACAGAGCACACAGACAGAGAAATAGAAGCTAATGATCCGCTGATTTTATTGTAAATTAAGATAAGGACATAGTGATTAGGAGAAGAAAAATAATTCAGCCTCCACAATTCCCAAAAGACCTACTCCTACACTAGTTTCTGCTCAACAAGTGTCAATGTCAAGTATTAATAACATGCATATGACATCTCAGATGTTAATTTCATCCTTTTTTACTGTAAGCATCAACTTAAGTTGGTTCTCCAACAATGCCACCATGCCAGAGCACGGGTATCTGCATCCATGTATGTAGAAAAGTAACTATACAATGCTGTGCAAAAGTCCTGAGCTACCCCTCATTTTTATATATATTTTGCTTACAAGGAGGCAAACTTTTGTAATCATCTCCTACTGTATGTCCTTATCACACAGCTGAAAGACTCAACTGTTGTCTCCGGCCATAATCATTCAAAAATAAGCTAACTTATAACACTGGATTGGAGCACCCTGTTGCCTACAGTGTGACTGTGTGACTAAGAGGTGCTGTTAAGCTTGTAATATTAACAGTCTCATACATCTGACAGTTAATTTATTGTCCAATAAGCTGAACTCAATTCTGTTCAATATTTCTTTATAAGCTTAATTGGTGCAGTCCTCCACAACAGCCCCAGTTTTTCATGTGGGCCCTTCGGAAAATTAGTTGCAAATCCCTTAATATGCCCTTAAATGTGGCACATTTAAGCAAATGTCTTTGTTAACCAAGATAGACCATTACATGTGCATTTCGGAACCTTACTCAGTCTTGGATGGAAGAGACCACTTTTTGATTTCTGTGCTTTTGGGGTCAGGCCCCACATTAGTTAATCTCCCAATTAATCATCCCTACAGTCAAGTAACCACAGACTGTAAGTGCAAGATCCTTTTAAAGTTGATACGCTTTGAGCTACAGTAACCTGTAAGATGATAAGATTGTGTATTTCTTAAAAACAGTTAACTGGATAGATGTGTAAATGCAGAAAGGCAAAACAACCAACCAAGAACTTTGAATCTTCTTGGTGTGAGGAACTAACCATTACACACAAACACAACTGAGGAAAATTAAAGGCAAAACATATTAGCTGTTGCCTGACTGAAATGTATAATGAAACAAAACAGATTATTAAACATAACACATTTTTAGAATCTATGCTAGTTAATTAGGGGTTGTAATAGTGCACCCAACTTAAACATGCTGATTAAGCCTCCATTACCTGGATTATGATTTAACTTTAAGTTTAACTTTCAATGAAGTGAGAAGGTCAAACATCAGCAGTTGCATAAACTCTGCATTTCTGGTCATCTGAGTGACTCACAGTAAAGTGGTTTGGAGCTTTACAGATAATTTCATTCATATTGTCTGTGTTGACCTCTGTGTCTGGAGCACTTAGCATTCCCCAGTGATGCTAAGTTTTTCTGAAGTCAAATCTCTCCTAATGGCTCTAAAACTATAGTTTAGGTGTCAGCTGGAGCAATTCCCTTTTGCATGTATTTAGACACAGTATAGGGCAGTGGCATGTTCAGCCAAGCAGCAGAAAAGCTAGCCCCTGGCTTTTCACAGATTGCCCTCAACTGCAGCAACAGCATCACACCTCTGGCACTGATGTTATAATACTGTGTGCTATGTGCTAAAAATGTTCTTTCTGACAAGTGTTTTAACATAAATCCACCATAAAACCTTGTGTGGATACATGAACTAGTCTTTATAAATAGATACATACTTGTTAGCATGCACTGTGCTTCCAGCATATTTCATTTACTATTTACAGTCTGTATACAATTCAAAGATTTGTTTCTTGTCATGTTGGAAAATAACTGCATATAATGTGAAAATGTGTGAAAGAACCTGGAGCAGTAGTTTTCTAGGATTTCTGAAGATCTTTCAAAGATTGTCTTTGGACATTGGCTGCTTTTTTACTCATTTTCAGTTCAGTTCTTCTATCAGACCATTTCTGAGGATGTTTTTTTGTTTGTTTTTTTATTTAGTGACTTAACACTGACATTCACTCAAGCATTAAAAAGGCATCTAACTCAAGGGATGAACCAGTATTGTGTCTGCACGTGCCAGACAATTTAGAAAAGAACCAATTTCAAATTGTATCTTTAGGCACTTTGTTACTAGCATCTTGTTGTAAAAACACATAATTTGTTCCCATTTTGCAAAGTTTGACAGACATAACATAGTATTTTTGCACCACCGAGGTGATTCCCAAAGAGCTTTTAGTGGAAAACTTGTTATATCTCAGCAGTGTGTCCTTAAAAAGGTTGAGGAAACTGGACAAGTGGAGGACGAAAGAAGTGGCTGGCCTAAAATAAACTATCTACAGCAGATGAACAGCGTCTGAAAGCCAAGTCCTTAAGAAATAGGCAAAAATCCAGCAAAGACCTGAGAGATGCATCTGATGGTCTCAGTGGAAGGCTGGCTGTCAAGAAGCCATTCTTAACGAAGGGAAATGGGGAGAAAAGGTTGCCAAATTACACCAGAACTAGACTGAAGATCAGGTTTGATGGAGTGATATGGAGTGATAAATCAAATGAGAAATTTTTCATTCAAATCATTGTCGATCATTGAAGACTACTTAGAGAAATTGCAAGAAAGCCTAATCATGTTTAAGCTTGTTATACTAGTGCAAACTCTGTTTTTGCCTTACAGTATATATGTTTGTGCATTTTCAATAAACAACTGCCCCAAGACTTTTGCACAGTATTATAAATAGGAATGTCAGTAGAGTCAGTAATTTGAGTTTTTTTTTAATAGAAAAATTATACTGTAAACAAATATACAGGGATAAGTGCGTAATTACATCTTACAACAAAATAATGCATACATTAAAAAAAATAGGAGTGGGTGCAATTTATTGAAGCCACCATATTTGAATACAATTGCCAGGAAGGACATCTCCATTCCTATTGGCTGGCGACCTGCCACATTTGTAGTACGCCAAAGATGGAAGAGTCATAGGTGTTCATGTGCCATGGAGGGACATTTAAATTCATGCCTCCACATTCAGATTCAATATATGACAGATCATACTTGTGTTTTATCATCTGAGAATGGGTCCCCTTCATCAAAAAAAGTGAAAATGCTAAGGAAAGCGAAAGCGCCCGTAGCATCTCAATAAAATGTCATCCTCTTCCGCCTCACTTCAAGTCACATCTGCTGAATTGAAGTCAGAGCTATAACATACAAAAATGTGCTTAAAAATGCTTATTTATTTTCGGGAATCTTGTCTCTATTACTTATTGTCAGCAGATTAGAAATATGACCCTCCCATCTCTAAACAACAACTATAGATAATTATAAGCTAGCATTATGCCAGCTAATGCTAGACTCCAGTGTCCTAAAAATATTTTCCTCCGATAAACAGTTCAATTACATTCCTACATCATACGAGAGTTTATATATAAGTGTCAGCGTCCAACAATATTACATCCATTTCAAAGAGAGTTTTACCAACCTCAGCTAACAGCAGTAGCTAATAGTAGGAAAAACAGCAGCTCCTAATGACAGAAAAGTTCAGGATATCCTCAATGACTCACATCATGGGATACAGTCTATATTTAATGTTTTTGATCTCTCTTAGCTGACTAAAACATGTTTGTCCTATTGCAGCCACCATAGCTACGATTACACACTTGAATAGGGAGGGGTAAGAAAACAGAATTCAACTGACTGCAATCTGCTGACATCTACCAGTGAAAACTTTCTACACTGTAACTTTAAAAAGTGTGAGTTACAGTTATAAAGTTCTGCCTCATCAGTGGGTCCTGTTTGGACCTAGAGTATTTTATCTGCACTTTTTTTTTTTTCAATCTTTGAGTGAAAAATAAATGAAACAATCTTAGGTTCACTTTCACTTGCTGATTAGATTCAATCACTAAAAACTACATGGAGGAACTATAGACTACAGTGTGATATTCTGGCACTAAAACTATTTGCTTAGGTTTTCAGAAAAGTTTATACAGTAGTTTAGGTTAAAAAACACCCCTTCACAACAGTAGTGGTTATTTTAGGAAATGAGAACAACATGCCTATTCACACTCATACTGTAACTTTGGAGTAATTTTCTGGGGGAAAAACTTTCTACATCTTGTCTGAATTCAGCTGCCTTCCCGTGCTTGTTGGCCACACATTGTTACATCGTGAAGCCTCTCTAACTGTTAGTATCAACTCGATGAGAATAATAACTCACTGCCTTCATCAGCTGCAAACTGCACTGTCTCAGGAGTGGGTAGTTCCATTATCAGCTTGATGTTATTCAAGAACATCAATTTGCCACTTCATTCCTGGTCAGGGACACATTTTAGGCAAAACCATGTCTGGATAAAGCTGTTCCCTCTTGACTGTCTGCCTGTTGGAATGAGCTTTGCGTTTTGGGAGGATTGTTATGAGCAGGTTATGGTTGCTTTAATGTACATCATGAATGTGTGTAAAATGTTGAATATTTTCTGTTCCTCCTTACAGTAAAAATCAGATGTTTTCTCTTTTTTTACTGCCTTTATTTGTCAGTGAAGTTAACTTTAGAAGTTGTTCATCTGCATAAGTTTTTTTTCTAAGTGGATGGACTGTTTTTCATGCTCTACACACCTAGAGATAGCAGCAGAAGTCAGGCTGTTTGTTTCCGTTTAACCAAATCCATAAAAAATTTTTGTAAATTTCATTTAACACCATGAAATTATGCATATTTTTACATTTTGGAGCCTTAAAGTTTTGTACGGGACTAAAACGTAGATCAATACTTCTACTCCTTTTCAGAGTTCAATTCACAACAGATTTTACAGACCATATTTGACATCTGGGTATAAACAGTATTGATTCTAAATTGGCTATAGGCGTGAATGTGAGCATGAATCATTGTCTGTCTCTCTGCATTAACTCTGCAACAGACTGGTAAATTGTTCAGCGTGTACCCTGCTTTTGCCCCATGACAACAGGGATAGGCTCCAACCTCCCTGTAACCTTTAATTGGATAAGCAGTAGAGGATGGATGGATGGATGGATGGATGGATGGATGGATGGAAATATATTGCCAGATAATTGCTGGAAATTTAAGGTACTGTACTTCACTTTATTGTCCTGAGTAGGTAAATGTGTTGCACAGTAGCTTGCATGATTAAAAACAACAATACAAAAACAAATCAAGCCACTACCAGTTGCTACACGGGAAGCACCTTCATGCCACTCTTATATTTATATTTGTGCAAATCAGTTACAATAGAACTTAACCTGGATGAGTTTTATTCAACCTTAAATGTTAACTGGTGAGTAACAATGAAGCTATAATTGGCTAGCACTGCTCATTACTGTCTGTAATATTGCAAAATAGGCAGAGAGTGGACACAGACATTCCAGCCTTTGGATTTATTTATTTATTTATCCATCCAAGGTTGGATCACAGAGGCAGCTGCCTAAGCAGACAAGCCCAGACTTCCCTCTCCCCAGCCACCTCCTCGAGTTTTTCCGGGGGAACACCAAGGAGTTCCCAGGCCAGCTGGGAGATATAATTTCTCCAGGTATGTCCCAGTAGGACATACCTGAAACACCTCACTCAGGAGGTGCCCAGGAGACATCCTTAAGATGCAGATATACGCTATGCTACAGTTTTACGTTCATCTCTCTCTTCACCGCATCACTGCAAACGCTCCATCTGTCAATCCCCCACTCCCCTCACTCATGAACAAAACCCCAAGATACTTAAACTCCTCCACTTGGGGCAGCAATTTTCTCTGACCTGGTGTGGGCAATTGAGGACCGTGGCCTCAGACCTGGAGATGTTAATTCTCATTACTTCCAATTTACACTCAGCTGCAAACTGCTCCAATGCTAGCTGGAGATGAGGAACACACCCTTTAGCTGGAACACATCCTTCGGTCTTCTTTCTTAAAAATGGGAACCACCACCCCAGTCTGACAATCCAGTGGCACCACCCTAGATTTCCACACAGTGTTGCAAAGGTGTGTCAACCAAAACAGCCCTACAACATCCAAGGCCTTCAGGTACTCCGGGCAAACCTCACCCAAACCAGGGGCCCTGCCACCAAGGAGTTGTTTAACTACATTAGTGACCTCACCCCCAGTGATTGATGAATCGCCCCTCTCATCCCCAGACTCTGCTTTCTCTTAAGGAAAGTATTCAAAGTATTCCCTCCACCACATGACTATATCCTCTGTTGAAGTCAGCAGCACCTGACTCGCACTGTACACCATGTGAGTAGAGCACCACTTTCCCCTCCTGAGTCACCTGATGGTTTGCCAGAATCACTTTGAGGCAGTCTGAAAGTCTTTTTCCATGGCCTCACTGAACTCATCCCACATTTGAGAATTTGCTTCAGCTACTACCCGAGCCATGTTCCACTTGGCCTGCCAGTACCTGTCAGCTGCCTCCAAAGTCCCACAGCCACCATCTGGTTCAGGAGTTACCACCACAACAAACACCAACCACCTTGCAGTCAGAGCTCCATGCACCAGCCTCAATGATGGAGGGATGGAACGTGTTCCATTTGGACTCATTCTCCACAGCCTTCTTTGGAATGCTGTCAAAGTTCTGCCAGATGTGGGAGTTGAAGGTCTCATGGACCGGTGGAGGTGGTGAGTTGATGCCAATTAATTTTTAAAATAGTCCATCATGTTCTGCTTCTACATAGTTTCAAGTTGAGTATGGTAGCCACTCTGAAAACGTGATTTGTTGGGTTTAAGTTATGAGAGCCATCAAGGAATTTTGCAGTCAATTTATCCATACAGTGTAATCATTCCGTTGCCAGCAGATTTTTGTCACGCCTTACTTGGGAGTCTACTCCTGCACCAGTGTTCATTAAAAATAAAAATTAATTAATTAATTAACCATATTTTAAAAGGTAGGGAGTGATGTTGAGATTTGGCACATACACTGTTGTAGCAACAAACTGCCAAGGAGAAAGGCTGATCATATGCTTCTCTAATATATCACTTTTGGATGTTTCACATGAAATATGGCTACATATGGCTGCAAATGGTGGAAAACACCAGATGCTGGCATTTCAGCATGCTTGCTGGTCTGCAATGCTGTCAGACAGGAGTGAAAATGGGTTTTAAGAGCTTACATCTAATCTAAAAGTACATGGAGAGTAGTAGCATAATATTGAACAAAATAGTTCCATGTTTTTAAAATATATATGTTGTTTATTATCTGGATTATTCCATGTATTTCAGGACATTGTGTGTTTTCTTCCAAGGAGACACAAGTCACAAGTTTAAAAGGTGCAATGAAGGACAATATTCAAGCTGAAGAGGCCTCACATAAAGAGATTTAATTGTATAGTTAAAATACAAAATAATTGGTGTTAGATTGTAATTGTTTTATTGTATATGTTAAATACATCAAATTTCTCTGACCTTTTAAGCCTTTCATTGAGCACTTTGGTGGTATTTAATCCACAGTAAGATATGTTTTCCATCTTAGCGCTGAGTTTCTGGGGTTTGTGCATGGTCACATTCAGTAGAAAAAGAAATTGAATTAAAAAGTGTTTTATTACTTGTAAATTATTGTCTGTTGGACCATGAATAAAAATAGTTCTTCTGTAATTTAATACCATCGGTTTATTTTTTATAAAATAATGTATAGTACTGAGGCATTCTTGGTTCAGCAGTTTCTGGTAGAGGCCCCCAGGATTACTGTAGTATATATTTTTCTATATTTTATCTGCCGCTGTGTGTTCTGTTCCCTTAATTCCAGGGTCACAGGTTGAAACCAGTGAATCTCTATCTGTCCTCAGAGAATGGATCCCGAGCCTTTATTTATGAGAGACTTTCTATGCTCTGTGCTAATGGCAGTCATGCGTGGGCTCAATAAACCATCTCATTAAAATCCTGTCTTCAAGTGTGTAGCCATATGTGGCCTCTGCTGTGCAGAGTTGCAAGTCCAGAAGCCTTGACCAAGTCAGCTGGGATTTGGTGGAGACCTAGAAAGGACAAAGATAGAAAAGTGGGAAGTCTTCCCTCAGAGCCTGGCAGCTTCACAGTGTTGCAGTGGTAATGACTTCCCTGACATGTAGATGGATGCAGAAATGTATTGGCTTCAACCACAAATGCTAGCTTCCTCATCCCTGAGCGCTGCAGTGCTCAGAAGGGAGACAGAGTAAGAGAGACATGTAAAGAGACAGCCATCAAAAGGAGTGTATCACACCACACTGTTTGCTGATTGCGGTATGCACACCAGCACACCAAATCATACTGCAGTGAATCAGTGTGGAGGCCTCGGTATGGTGTTTGTTAAAGTAAACAAACACTACTTGCCTCTAGCAGAGTCTGCTGGAGGCTATGTAAACCTGGGATGTCCGCCAGCAGCTCTTCTCTATGTCCACAGTTGACTCCTGCTATATTCAAATAGCCCAGGTAGTCTCCTCTTGAGAGTGAATTGAAAAGCATGCACAACCATTTGTTATGCACAGGCTGTTATTGTATGTACAGTCCTGCTAAGCTAATTAGAGAAATATAGGTGATATGCTGTCTGAAAGGCACAAAACTGCTATTTCAGTGACTGGCATGCTGTTCAGCAGTTGTCCTTAAGGTTTGAGGATAAGGTAAGCCCCTGGCTTAGCCTACTGCAAGTAAGAATTGGCAGTTCCATATTTCATGAGGCTGACAGGTACATACCGATCTAATTTTGTCCTTGGAGACAGTCACAAGGCCCCACACGCAATTTATCTGCAGGTCACCCACAGTGCTCCATAGAGGAGATGGATGAAGTGATAACAGATGACGGCCTGTGAAACACCAGCAGCCTGACTTATGAGTACACTTGTCGATAAAGTCCTCCACAGGCTACGCTACAGCATGTAGTAGGAGCGGGTTAGTGACCGTGAACGGCAGCCATAACTGACCGTGAACGCCTGCATCAAGATGGAGGAAGCCCCCTGTTTGAAGACAGATGGAGCTGGGGCCTGATTTATTCCCCACTGTAGTGAAGTGGGTGGTCATATTTGAACTGCTTGTCAAGAAGATTGGATGCAATGACATGGAAATGTGGGGTGCACATTTGCGTGTAATGGTGGATTTTCTTTTCTTTTTTTTCTTTTTGCATTTGCAAGAAAGTTGCAAAGCCTTGTAAAAATGATGCAAGTGAATGTCATGCTTTTTTGGAAACACACACTCTCTGAAATTAAGGTACATATTTGAACTGGCCAGGATGGAACACATCAGCCTTTTTGCCTCATGCAAAAAATTCACCAGGATGTATGCCAAGAAAAAAGTTTCACCCAATATGAGCTGGCTCCTGATGACTCGAGTGTTTTCATGTCATGCGCCTCTCAGAGTGCTCAAGTCTGAACAGCATACTGGAGTCAGATACTCTCTGTTAATGTGGGGCTCAATGGTGTGAGATTACCCCTGGTTAGTGACCACTCTGATCTCCTTGAAACCTACAACAAAACTGTGGTCAATCAATACAGTCTAATGCAAGGTGAGGAAAATCAATTTGTTCTCAATTACACTGCAATCACAGCATCTCATCCCCTCCATCCTCAAAGAGTTTCATTACCGGAGAGAATGGGACTACTGTAATTAAATCATTTGTACAAATATGGCACCATGAAAAATGTCACCATAGGTTGACCACCTGTAGTTTCAGCCAGATCCCAACACCTTTAAGCTTTAACGGTCCTCTAATTAAAATATTTTATGAACTCTATGCATCAGTCTCATGACACACAAAGTCAGAGGAAACAGATAGTCCTAAAAAAAAGATAATAACACCTGTTAAATCAGGATTATCCCCCTAATCTGCTTTGTACTGACCAAGGGGAGTAGTGTCCTCTTTGCTCACAAGGCTGCACATACACACACGCACACATACATGCGCACACATGCTGCATTGCCATCTAGCAGACAAAAGGAGAAACACCAGTGCTGAATCTTTTTTTTTTTTTTTAGATCTTTACAGGCAAATGTGCTCTTGGTGTAAAATAAAGAACAAGAAAAAGAAAAAAACTTTTTTTTTTCCATTCAAAATGTAGGAACCACCCCACTCATAGCTGAAGAATATAATAATGAAGCTCTTTGAAGCTCGTTTTTGCAATCAGAGGAATTCACCTTTAGGGATTATATGGGCATGTTAAAATTATATTATGAAAAGATCAAGTGGGCAACATAGCAACTGATGTGTCACCCACTTTTTTCAAGCCCCATTTTGATTCACCAGTGTGACCAAAGGCAACTGTAGATGGGTGGATGAAGCTGAGCTGCTCACCCTGGAGGACAACATTGTTACCTTTTCCAGTTCATCAGTGGCAGCCGCCCTGGGGAAGCAGTCGATAACCAGTGTTTGGGCACTTAGTCATTGTTGTCAGCTGTCAGATACAGCAGATTAGACCTCACTCGGCTGCACATGGCTGACAAATCATTGGGATTGGTTGCAGGTGAAAGTCCCGCATGTGTACTGCTGCAGGTGGATGGCAAGGTGGAGGGTGGGATGATAAATAAAAGTGTTGCCGATCGTTAGCATCCAAATTACCACTGGCTTTAGAGCTTTTTTGTAAGGCTGCGGGAAAACACACATTGGAAAACTCAGCGGGGGACAAACAAGTTTGAAAACCACAACACACCATCATTTATTCAGCTCACTGCTAAAACTATTAATGAAATTAAAAAAAAATGGCAGCCAGCAATTGTTTGGAACCTTGTTGTTTTATGTTAAAAATACACTAATGCGTAGTCTTTAATTACCTGTGGGTCAGTGGATTATGTTTAATGTGACAACAACACGCCTACTCAACTCACCTCAGCGTTTCCCACCTCTAAAATGCTTTTTAGCATCTTTCAGCGCCATCTTTTGTCTTCCTGGGATCCCAACTCTACAGCTCCCTCACTTCCATTCACAGCAGGAGCCCACCTCCTAGCATTAAACAGCTCATGGAGATAGTGAGCACCTAAGCTTGCTGTGTTAAATTCAAGCATGGTAATAGATCAGTGTTGTGTTTACAGCTTATTTGGCTGCCCCCCCCCCCAAAAAAATCATTAAAGCAGCTTCAAAGCTGTGTTTAAAGTTAGCAAGTACCTAATATATAATATATACTAAATAAAATCAAAGAATCTGCAGTGGATGAAGTGAAGGTGGGTGCCTGCACACAGTAAACAACCCACTTATGAGAAAGACATTATAGTTTCTTGATTACAATAGTAAACTTTGAAGTTTATTCATGCATTAGTCATTCAGTTCCTCTACAGTATATGGACGTGCCACTAAGGTTTCTTTCAGGTTTGCTAGTGACTGTGTTTATGCCAAAGGTATAAAAGTAAATGTGGAAAAATGCACTGTGCCCCCAGCATATTTCATTTACCTTTTAAAGTTTGTGTAAAGGAAATTCTAAGAGCTTTTAGTGGAAAACTTGGCATATCTCAGCAGTGTGTCCTTAAAAAAATTTGAGGAAACTGGACAAATGGAGGACAAAAGACGTGGCAGGCCTAAAATAAGCTATCTACAGCAGATGAACAGTATATGAAAGTCTTGTCCTTAAGTAATAGGCAAAAATCCAGCAAAGGCCTGACACAGGACCTGAGAAATACATCGGATGATGTTAGTGGAAGGGTGGCTGTTAAGAAGCCATCTGGTGATCTGCTGGGATTGTGGTTGTGCTGGGCTCTGAGGCCTGACCGAACTAAATCTCTAAAGATGCAGAAATGCATCATATATAAACCAGATGGATTGGTTCAATTTTGTGTACAGTAGTTCATGTTTTTGTTTTTGTTTGTTTTTTTTTTTTGGTTGAGGATATTCGAGTTTGCCCATCCAGGCTACATGTGTTTTGTGGACTTGGAGAAAGCAATCGACCGCGTCCCTTGGGGTATCCTGTGTGGGGTGTTGTGGGAGTATGGGGTGTCTGGCCCATTGATGTGGGCCAATCAGTCCCTGTACAACCACAGCAAGAGCTTGGTGCATATTGCTGGCAATAAGTTGGACTTATTTCCTGTGGGTGTTGGACTCCTCCAGGGCTGCCCTTTATCACTACTTCTGTTTATAATTTTTCTGGATGGAATTTCTTGGTGTAGCCAAGTGGGGGAAGGTTTCTGTCTTGGTGGCCCCTAGAATCTCATCTCTGCTTTTTTAGAGGATGATGATGATGGGTAGTGACCGAAAGAACGAGATTGCAGATACAAGCCACAGATATGAGCTTCCTTTGAAGGGTGGCAGGCCTCTCTCTTAGAGTTAGGGTGAGGAGGGAAGCCATTCGGGAGGAGTTCAGACTAGAGTCGCTGCTACTCCACATCAAAAAGAGCCAGCTGAGGTGGTTCAGGCATCTGAACAGGATGCCTCCTGGGCACCTCTTGGGTGAGGTGTTCTGGGCATGTCCGACCGGGAGGAGGCCCCGGTGTAGACCCAGGACACACTGGAGAGATTAGATCTCTCGGCTGGCCTGGGAACACCTCGGTGTTCCCCTAGATGAGCTGGAGTAGGTGGCTGGGGAGAGGGAGGTCTGGGCTTCTCTGCTTAGGCTGCTGCCCCTGTGACCTGTATGAACTCTTCATACATGTGGCTTTCCTTTCCCCTTCCTTCTTCCTTTTGGCATGTCAACACATCATGTGAAGTTATTAAATTAATTAGTTTTGCTCTCTACTTACAGTAATTCGTTGTCACAGGTCTATCTAACTGCAAAAATGAACAAAAGTACAAAACCACCTGCAAGTTGATCTCTGTGTGTTTGCAGGGTCAAGCAGCTGCTGCTCCACAGGCTCTGTTAGACATAAACAACTGAAAAACCAGTCCTTCAGATAGGGAAAGCCTTCACTCATCGGTAGCCCATCTTGACACCTGCAAAGGGGTTAATATAATGTGGACTCACAGTTGGCTCCAGACTCAGACAGGCATGGTTGTGCTTTTCAGACAGAGCTCACTTCCTGAAGGTCTTGCACTGCTCCTGATGGCAGATAATTGCAATAGGTTTTTGAACTGGAGTCTGCATAGGCGTGACAGTTGGTCGTATTATGTGCCCATATGAGTGTCCATTTTTAGGACTGTCAACATGTGAAAAAGAGGTGAAGGCAGAAAAGGGGAGAGGAGAAAAAAAGTGGAAACCCAAACTAAGGGCAGTTTTTCTGGCTAATGTGATGCTGGAATGGTATGCATTAGGTATTTGGAGCACATCTGTGTCTGCATAGTCTGATGGGCCAGGTGCATCATTCAGTCCCTCCTTTTGATCAATCCCTTTATTTCATTCCAGACTGGAACAGCTGAAGTTGACATGTGGTTACTTTGCATCATGCACGTGTGTGTATACAAAGTCAAAATAGCAGAACCAGGGGGCAGTCACCACAATTTAACATGACCTACTTAGAGCAGGTACCCAATGCTCCAATAGAGCCTGTGTAGTATTTAAAAGTAAAGGAGGGACATTAGTGAATTCTTACTGCACTTTATCTCTCCATACACTGAGAGCGACCAGCTGTTACTCAAGTGCCCAAAAAGCATCAGCATGTTTAATTTTATGTTATACGAAGAATCTACTCTTCCTCATTCTCTTTAGTACATTCATTAACATCATGTCACAGTGATCAGGGCTGCAGTTATATTTTAGTGCTTTCAGTAACTCCCGATATAGCTGCAGATTTGTTCAAGAATTATAAATAATGGCAAACAAGAGCATGGGGAAAGCAATAACTGACAACAAGACAGGATAAATAGCTATATTTGGTACACTTAGTTGATACTGTGCCATCTAAGGTTGGATCAACATGTACACATTTCAGGCTTGAACATTCACCTCTCGGCGTCAGATGGTCATAAGAAGAAGTGCAGTTTCTGGCTCATGGATGATGGTTTCTTTTCGGTACATCCATAGCTCATGTTCGGAGGTCAAAATTCATCTTAGCTCACAGCAATTTCTATTAGTTAAAATCACTGCAACATTTTCCTTTTGTGTTTAAGTAGCGAAGCACTTTTTTTTTTTTTTTTTTTTACAAGAGAAAGACATGATAGCTGTTTTAAATCTAGCTCCAGTCTTTGTGCTAAACTAGCCCTAATTTGAGCTAACTTAATTTGAGCTCCATTATGGCAAAACAGTTTGGTATTAATTATTGTTTCTAGTAAAGCCTTTCACATACCAAACATGTGACAAAGCCTTATCTATTGTCTATTTGCAACAACTTCACACACAGTAATCACAATTATTTGCCTTGATATATTGGACTGTTCAACATGTCGAGACAGGCAGTACAAATGTGTTAAAGATTTTTTTTGTCCTACCTTCTCAAAGTTCTGCACTTTGCACTATACAATAGAAAAGTCTGTGTTTATTATTCCATGCCTCTCTCTCCGCTTTCACTCTTGCAGACTTTCTGCTATTTTCTTTATTCTTTGATTTCCCTCACAGTCTTTTCAGGCTCCCTGTCGCTGCCTTGATGCACGTGCTGGGGTATGATTGAACAATGTTCTCCCCTCTTCATCACCCCTACACACACACACACACACACTTTCTCTTTGCTCATGCATCACCTGCATACCGATTAGCATTCAGGTCCCACATGGCTCATATTCAGGACTGAAAACTGGCAGGGCTCCAGGCACATCAGCACCCTGGAGTTGCGATCCACCTTCACTCCTTCTCCAGAGAGAGCACTTAACAACCAGCAGAGGGTCTTTCTGCAGCCTCCAGTTGGCACCCAACGTGGGGAGCTGATTTTCGTCACAGCTTAGTCATCCAGGAGTCTGTGCTCTAAAGCCTGCTCTCTTTCTCCAAAGGAGTAGGCTGTTAGCCCTGATCTAGACCATCCCACTGCTCCTTGAAAGTGAAAGCCCAGTGATTGAAGTGGCTAGTCTGAAGAGGATGGACTGCCTGACGTGAAAGCTGTTGAGGTTATCATCACCACCACTCGTGCACCTGGGCTTGGAATCAGCTAAAAGGTTTTGGTTTGGAAGAGGTTATGCTCTGTGTTTTATCTGTTGCAATCTCTAATGTTCTACTGAATAAATTAAACAACAAAGTAATGCTTTCTAATAAACCCATATCAGTACAGGAGGTCTATCCACAATTAAAATTGTCTTAACTTGCTGAATTTATCAAATATTCTTCCACAGCTGTTTACCATAGCAAAATACTTATATAGATGCAATAAATCAACAGCAAAATGACTTGGAGCTGTACTTTTGAATAAGAGAGGTAAAAAACACAAATCTGCTTTCCTCCCACTCCCAGTTAGGGTCAGAAAATGTAGGCAAATAATAATGTTAAATAACTCTGACATTAGATAAAATAACAGGCCAAACAAAAAATGAACATGACTGAAATGGTACTCACCAGGGTGACCCACTAATCTATCTGAGGATCTGTCGCCAACCTGTCCATCCTTGACAGCACATCAGTCTGGATTCAGGTAATCCCCAAACATCTCAGCAAACCCAGAACATTTCCTTTGCAGGACTGGCTGGTGACAACTAAATATTTGTCTAGTTGTGAATGTGAGTGGCACGCTGGTAATTTGCCAGCAACCACTGCAACTTATTTCACACTTGCAGTTTATGCAAGTTTCACATTTATTAGGTTATTTTGATAACAAAATAATTAGGTTCCTTGTAAAGACTAAGGTGAAACATCAGATCACTCATCCATAGCTATATTCGATGGGCTGAGCGATTTCCAACGCAGCAGGATTCTTCTGTGGGACAGTAGAGTACTGAATGCTACAGTTTCCTTATGTTATTAGTAGTCTGTTGGATACTGCCTGTGAAAGGGTTTTGACAGTTGCTGATCAATAACTGGACAGTAATAGGCAAAACCAAATCCCACATCTAAGAGCTGCTGTAAGATTATGACATCTGCCAGACGGCTCATCCATGCTAGAAGAGGTTTGAACAGTAAAACCCTAAACTGAAGAATGTTTAATCTTGTACATTATCTTCTATTGTCTCTAGTCAGGGACTTCCTGACTAGATTCCCATTCCACATTTCATCAAGGATAACATTCCCTAATTCCTCCTCCCAGTTCCCCTTGATTTTATTGAGACATGTGCAGGATGATATTGCGAATAAGATTCTTAAAACTGAGCCTCTCAGAAGATATTAGGAAGATATTGTCTTTAGCACTGGGTTGTGGTGTACTGGGAAATTTTGGATTGAGGTTTCGTGCTACTCGGATCTTGGGATATTAAAAATATATAAAGGAGGTTTGACAAAGAATTTCATTAATATATGAGAATGACTTTTACAGAGGCTCAATTGTAACTGCAAATCAAACAGGCTCAGTGGAAGTCTTATTCTCAAAGACATGCATATAGACAGTTTTTCAGTGGAGGGAAATGAAGTAGGTTACAGAGCCTGGAGACGACAGAAATTCACTTTAACGTTTATTTGTCCATGTGTGTGTCTGAGCAAACTTCTGGTGCTGGTCAGCTGCATACTCCATCCACTCATCAGCTTCTGCTGTGCTCTATATCTACTCTGACATTTTTTCACTTCTTGTCAGATTGTTGGTTTGATCTGTACAGCACACTGTGTTCTTTGGCCAACTTTAGAATCACGAATCCATTTTATTTATTTATTTTTCTCATTTATTTATATATTTTTTTTTAGGTTTATTGCTCACAAACTCTGTTCTGCATCATGTCTCAGGATCACAACTCAGCCCTGCTTGCCAACAACTTCTACTTAAACTTAACACCGCCCAGCTCAGCCATCTCACTGCTTTTCCTTGCCAGCTCCATGCTCAGTTTCCCCACTTGCTCCGTACTCCTCACCACAACATCTACCAACCAGTTATACACCCCGTTTCCTTCAATTTAGCCCTTGCCTCCAACTTTTACCTGAACCATTTTAGGCCAAGACTCAGTAATTTGAAATAAAAGCTATCTTGCTCGCTATTACCCTACTTTATCATTGAGTCCTTCCTAACAGCACAGCTTCACAAGCTAGACATCAAGGTGGCTGCTGCCATCTTTTATACACAGACATTGGGGAAACGTACAGTATTTTGTCTTCATTGTATCAGCTCTATGAGTTTCAAACAAGAGGTCTTCCGTGTTCAGTTATATTTTCCCAGACTAATCTCTCCTTTTCACCTGTTTATTGGCAAGCACTCTGGTGCTAATCAGAATCAGTGTTTGATTAAAGGCAGGTGCACTAGGAAGGTCAATCAGTCAGAAATGCAGTGCAAATATGTTGCCTGCAACAGGGGCCTAGTTAGAGTGATTAAGCTCGGGGCAATTTTCCAATGAAAGGCTTTTTAGTTGTAACAAAATAAAATGGCTAACTGTGAGAAAAATTAAATTATAACTCCATTATAAGATATTTCACTAAAACTGCAAACATCTAAATTCTCTGGTCCTGTGTGCAGTGGAGGCTGTAAAGAAAATATGTTTGAAGTAAATACAGCAAAATCCAGTCAGTGTGGAGATCAAATATAACTGCTTCTTACATATTTTGGTGTCTGCAACAAGCTCATGCAATCAGACCTATAGTAGTTTGGGGTTCTGTCACACACAAGCTCAAGTTAGTGTCTTTAGTGTTGGGGTTGAGTGATGGTAAGACTTGTCAGTGGCAGGCTGTAAAGCTTTGACCTCTTCTGGTTGATGCTTTGATGTCTGTTGGTGCAGCTGGAACACAAACGTCTCATTCTTATGAACAAATACCAATAGTAACTATACAGGAGAACTATGGTTACCATTATAACCATTTTTCCTTTACCTGATCATTTGAGTTGCCTGAAACTAATGTGTTATAGGCAATTCAAGCACCATTGGCCCATGGAGGGGGGGTCCACTCCTGACTGCCAAATGTTAAGTTACAACTTGGCTCTTTGGCTTGAGGAGTGTTTGCCAAAGTTGTGCCACATATGGCTCACATTTGGTAGCCAGAAGTGGACCAACCATGGGCCAATATTCCATGCAATGTGTCTGGTTAACCAAATCCTAACCAGAGGCTTCTAAAATAGTGACAAATTGTGAGTAGTTAAGGAACTGACTGATACTAAACCAACAGACAGCAGTCTGTGTGTAAAGTTCCTTGTGGAGAATCTGCTACATTTGGCAGGAGACTAACTTTGAAACTGGATTCAAAGTGACATTATGAATCTCTTACTGGCCTCAGATTAGTCATTTTCATGCTCAGTAAACTGGTTTGTCCAACAATTAGTACAATGACTCAAACATAAAGATGGAAGTATAGTACTGTACATGAATGAGTGTAGTCATTGAGGTATTGATCCTAATGTTATGAGCTTCTTTGAAAGGCAGCATAAATTATTTTTCTAGGTTGAGTCACAGTTACAGTCTGTGTGATCCTGTCACTTTGTCTCAGACACAGAATGCCATGAACCATCAGATCGCCATGGCAGATTTAACTGAAGCGATTTCATTTTTCCACCTGCTGCCTCTACACATGAACTGGTGCAATGGTGTGTTTTACTAACTTGCAATTTGTTAGTGAAGTCTCATCTCCAAAATCACTTTTTTATAGATTTTTTTTTGTTCTTTATCCAGAAATCTTTTTGGTCTTTCTGAAATCTTTCCTGATTTATTTAGAATAAAACAGTCAAGCTTTTTAACTACAGCTTACCTAAATAAACAGTGACAATCCACTTTTATGTACTTTCATGTAAAATGTTTTTTATTTGTTTTTAATTCATAATTCTACCCATTTGAAAAGTCTCACACACAGGACTTGAGCAGTTTTGGACACCAGGGAGATGATAGCAGTATGCAGGAGCAAAGGAAACCTCAGAGACCACCCACGGTGCCGCCGGCACTTAAGAGGAAGCACAAGTTTCTATCAGTGTTTTGATTTAGGGTTCAAAGCATCTGCAGGCTGTCTGAATTGTAAATATTATGAATATCACTTTAATGTTTAAAATATTAGCATTCATTATTCCTTCTTTTTTATTTATGCTGCTACACAAAGTTTGACAGATTTATGCATATTTATGCATTAGCAGCTGAAATCAAAGTCAACATGTTTTTTTTTTTTTTAATGGTTTCCCAAAATCTCAACCTGACAAACTGCCAATCATATTGTAAATCTTACTTCAAAACAGATGACCAAACCGGTGGCACAGGTGCTCTACAAATATGAGTTATGAGTAAAGTAGGTAACAATATTTATTTACATTAATTTTGTTGGTTTATCTCCCTTTGATTTGTCATCGTAAAACCCATAGGGTTACTATAAGTCAGGAGCATACCTCTTCAGTCTTTAGTACCATCTGCTGCAGCACCTCATCAGCATCAGAGTCTTCAGCACCGACGCCTCTCCAGCCTCCAGTGCCTTCAAATCTGCTGCAAATCTTTCTCAAGAGTCCGGAGCCAGTGGGTCCTGTGTCGCCTGAGCCAGAGTCATAGGGTCCCACTCTCTATGAGCCTCCAGAGCCTCCCAAGGGTCCCCCTATGCCTGATACTTCAGAGGTTTGGACTCTTGTGCTCTTTAGTTTTGTTCTGACACGTCATGGAAACTCAAGACTTAACAGACTTAACAGACTTATTTACTAATTACCTATGAAGTAATAAGCTGGAGTGGAAGATTGCTGCTACTCCTCCCCCTCAGCCTGTGCGTCGAGCATTCTGACAGTTAGTATGAATCGGGTTGTTGATTCATTTAAACTTACTATTCATCCTGCTGTAACCAGGTTCCTGTAAGGCAGGATAAATAAATATGTTGACCTATTATTAAATCATTTACAAACAGGGACATAGAAGAAAGAGACCTAATGTTTAATAATCCACCTTTAACTGCTTTACTCTGCAGTTGAGGATGCTAAATTATTTTTTTCTTTGGGAATTGTTATGCTTAAATCGTTTTTTGCTGATTGGTTGGTTTTATTGGTGGTCTGGGAGCAGACACAGTCCCTATGGGGATGGTGTTTTGGGGGGATGGCAGGAGGAGAGAAGATGCAGAGGCTTATAAGACTGCAACTCTGCTTCGTGGTCTCAACCCCGGATAGTCAAATTTTGAGTTGTTTAATATATTTGGCCAAATGTCTAGAAATGAAAGCTGCTCCATTCAAAGTGGGATGGATGCCAACTTTCTTAACAAGACCAGGTTTTCCCAAGAAATTTTCCCATTATCTATAAAATCCACATTGTTTTTTTGTTTGTTTGTTTGTTTGTTTGTTTGTTTGTTTGTTTGTTTGTTTGTTTGTTTGTTTTACACCACTCAGACAGCCAACAATTCAAGGAGAACATGACTACACATGCCACACGTGGTCTGATTGGGGAGGGGCAGAGAAAACTACAGAGCCTGACATTGTTTTGGCAAACTTACACGCCGATTCAATATTAACTTTGGTGACCTCTGACTGGCATAAGCAGGTGTCATTACTGCTGACATGAATTATTATTTTATGAAATCTTTTTTTATCCTTAGCCAGCAGTTTCAGGATTCATTCTATGTCAACTCCTCAGACCCCTGGAAAACAATCAACAATGGTCGTTGGTGTCTGTAGCTTCACATGACTCAAAACAGAGTCACCAATAACAGGTATTCTCCTCAGTGGGTGTGTAACAGAGTGGGGAAAAAATATTTGAAATGTGAATGAGTTGGTGGTGTAACAGGGGATTCTGTTAAGCGCTCCGCTTCCTCAAAGTCACCCGTCCAGCCTGATTTCCCATCTGCTCAGGACAATCTGCTGGGGGAGAGCTAATAGTGGCTAAAGCTATGTTCACCTGCACAGACTACAGGAACCTGAGTAGCTATAGGATTTTCAAAGGTGTGGAGCCTGGCCTCCAAAGGTACAAATAGGGGACATTTATTACAAGTATCATTATTACTAAAGGAGGCTAAGGAGTAGCTAAACATTTGACACACTGAGGAGGTAAGGGATAGGTGAAGAAGCCATGCTGTTAGTGACTTGGCTAAGAGAAAAGCTAATAGCTATGCTAAACCAGTGAATCCCTAATGACACAATAAGTGAATACTATGAATATAATTTGCAGGATATTCAACAGAGAGTGTGCTTTGGATTAAAGCTCATGAAGATTACACTACGCAGTAAGCTGTTATCTAAATGTATGTAATTAAACAAGCTACACAAAACACTACTGTGCGTTGTAACAGGAACAGGAAGTAATATATACTGCAGTGAGAGCGCCACCAAGACCAAAATGAATTAATTAATTTACTGTGCTAATTGCAAAGTAAAAGGCAAAGCATTCATAAAAAAGAATTTGTAAACATATAAATATGCATTCATAATATTTAAGTGTCTTATATTAACAAGTGCAGTTTTATGCCCATCACACATCACACACCTGAACACACAATATACAATAATGTTTTAACGCAACCTGCCCAGTATAGAAATGTTACCTTATTGTGTTCAGTTTCATCTCTCCACATGCAGGACAGAGAAATTCTGTCTTTAATTTGAATATTGGGCACAATGTATTTCGTAAGGAAATACACATCATTGATAATCACTTGTCAGTCTCCTACTCTCCTGTCTGAGAGTCTTAAAATTAAATTTTCATTAAGATTACTTACAGTTGTCATAGGATCACTGAAATCACAACAAACAAAAACAGTATTGTATTCTATTCCATCAAAATAAAACAATAAATATTATGTTGTGACTGCTGTTGAATATCATACAGTGTTAAAAAAACAAAAACAAATTAACAGCAGCATGTTCAAAACATATAAAGAAGGTGTTTGATAATAATACTTGAAAATCTGACTTGTAATTATAGTATATACATAGATTTAACTACATGCAATTCCCTGTGGTATAGAAATGATTCCAGAACAATGGCCAGTTAAAGTAGTAAAAAAAAATGGCAAACTGTGCTGCTTCTTAATGCTCCCAGGCCAAACCCAAGCAATGGGGAAACATTTTAAAGATAATCATAGCTTGATGATTTACTATTACAAATGTGCTGCATTAGAGTAAGAGATTTTCTCATTTGTTTGTACTTTGTGTCTCACTGACAAGCAAAGCACAGGCAGTGGGGTAGTGAGCAAGATAGTTTATTTCAAATTACTGAATCTTGGAATGGACCTTGGCCTGAAATGCTGCAATGGAAGGTTGGATGCAAGGCCTGAGTTGAGGGAGCCATGGAGTGTAACTGGCTGGTATACGGGGTAAGCAGAGAAACTGAGCATGGAGCTGGCAGGCAGAGGACTGAGGTGGCTGAGCTGGCTGGTGTTAGGATTAGCTAGAATTTGCTGGCAAGCAGGACTGAGCTGTGATCCTGAGACATGAGGCAGAAGACATAAAATTCCCCAAAATAAATGTTGGATTCACTATTCTAGAGTTTGACTATGCAGGTCAAACCAACAGACTGGAAAGGAGTAGGAGAAATGGCAGGTTATTTATATGTATATTTATCAAAAGATGAAATGTTTTAATGCTGTAAAGTTGGAGTTGACTTGCATTTGGAGCCAACCTCAAGTGGTCATTTGAGGAAGTGCAGGTTTTGGCACTCTGCGTTGGCTTCCTTTTTTCAGCCTGGAGTTTGCTGCTTGTGTATGAGAAAGTATTTTTGTTTGCTTCTGATACATTTCAACTGGCAGATTATCAAAAGGGAAATCTCTGTTCAGTCTAGACTGTGGACATCTATGAGGGCGGAGAGACATGAGATCAGTGCATGTAAACTCATGTTTGTCCAAAGCAAACAGAGTAAGCGATGAAACTTGTTTCGTTGTGATTTATAGGCACGTTTTTCACTAACACCCCCCTTCCCCAGCTTTATGTCACATATAGGCTGACTCTCAGTGAGTGCGTTGGCATTTTCATCTCTGATGCAGGTTGCTTCCTGGCATCAGTTATCATCTCCTTTCAAGTGAGGAGCACCTCTAAACTGTGTGAGTGTGTGCCAGGCATTGGACAGGTGCCTAAAGTGGCAGCGTGCCGATCCCAGTCCCCCTGGGTCTTGCCTGTATTCGATACGCTACATCAGACACCTCGCAGTCAAGCATACGCTCACAGGCCAAGCTTTGGGACCAAAATTGTTCTTCCTATGTTTTGAGAAGGTCTTCCTCAGGGCTGGTAAACAACCCTGCTTGTTAGAGCAGTTGTAGCTGTCAGAGATGTAGAAAAAAAAAAAAAAAACTTGTTCCCTTCTCGTTTATCCCACAGGCGAGTCTTTTAAGAAGGTACATGTGCACGTAGCGGCTTCATTGTGCTCTAATTTATGAAATCCTTATCTCTCTGTGGGAAAAAGTTTATCGCTCCAACTTCTGCAGCGCAAGTGTCTCTTCTGCACTTTTTCTTATCACACCAAAGTCTTCCTTTAAGACCTAAGGGAATGCACCTAGTTAGTTAAGACCAACATAAAAATATACTGCTGGTGCTGCTGCTGCTGCTTTCAAGAAAGGAAATGCTTGCTCCAATTTAAGCTGCAATGAATAATAGAAATACTCATAAAGAAACTATAAATTTGAGAAGAAATTGATAAATACTTTAACTAGCTCTGCCCTAATAATATAGTGCAATTAAAACATACCACAAACAAAAGGAATTTCATGAAAGGAGACGTTGTTTTTGACATAATTTTCATCTGCATTTTTCAGCAAAAGCAGTACAGAGGGGTTTTTTTGCATTCTGTAATTATTCCTCTATAGCAGTCGCTACAGTTCTCAATATGCACAGGGGATTACAAGGCAATGATGCATGCACGTAATCCGCTGGTACTCAGCATGATCATTCTCACTGTGTACTGTTTACAGCGACAACAACATCAGGGCTGCTGCTAGTTGAAAATCATTCAACTGAAAGACCAGACTTAAAGGATAATTCAAGTTTATTGCAGCCCCTTTTTTCTGTTAATGTGCCTGCTAACCTTGCATTCTCCACCTCCACGGTAGGGAGCTCTGCACATTCTCAAACATGCAAGCAAATGTATGTGTGCAGATGAATATGCAGAATGATTAGCTCAGTTGGTCTTCTTACTGCAGTTAGCAAAATGGCGGGGTGGCTAATTACTGTGTTTACTTTTAGTCCTACTGAAAAACAAACAATGATTTATGTAAGCTAGCTAACTAGTTAAACACAATCTGCTTTTCCCCCAATGATTGGTGGTACTCTGAGCTTGTTAGAGTGCTAATTAGATTTCACATTCAGCTTGATAGCATGAATGACATGTCATTTTGTATGATAACACAATATAAGAAGGGGATAAAGAGATACTAGCACCAGCTGCCACCCTCACCTCCATTTTACATTATTTAGCCATAGAATAAGAAATAAATTACTCAAATATATATTATATTCCAAATGGAGGTCAGGGGAATTCACTATTATGTCAAAATATAAACTTAGCTAACTGAAAAAACTGTAAAGATTCATAACTAATAGTAACTATACAAAAGTATCGGGAAACACTCCTTAATCTTTGTTTTCAGGTGTTCTCAGTCACAGGTGTATACAATCAAGCACTTAGAGATGTAATCTGCCTTTAAAAACATTTGTGATAGACTGAGTCATTCTAAAGAGTTCAATGAATTTGAGTAATAGTGGTAATAGGATGCCAATGCTCCAACAAGTCACTTGGTGAATTTTTTTTCCCTCCAAGATATTCCACAATCGGCTCTAAGTGTTAAAAAAAAAAGAAAAAAAAAAGTGGTATTCTTACAAAGGGAAAGTGTTTAGGAATCAGAGCAGCTCAGCCAGGCAAATTGAGGCAAATAGTGCTTAAAAGTTGCCAAAAGTTGACTGTTGACTCAGTAACTGCAGAGCTCCAAACCTCCTCTGGCATTAATATCAGCACAAGAATATATTGTAACGTTGTAAACACACTTCCACAGTCGGCGATGTTCACAACAAAGGTCGTCTTTATTAGCAGAAAAACGGCTGCTGTAGGCCACAGCCACGCCAACCACAACTACAACAACGGAACAGCAACACACACACACAGGCAAGCTCTCGGTCTTTTCTCTCTCTCCATGCTGCCTTCACGAAACCTCCCGAACAGTCCGAAATCCCACAACATCAACACGCTCTCTAACTAAGAGAATCGCTACATTGCCCCCCCTCACTAAATCCCTCGCCCCGAGGGATCCCGTACAAAGTCTCTGAGGTGACCTGGGGGTCTTCTCTGCCTCTGCAGCCCCCTTGTAGACGGACACTTGGGGCTGTGTCTGCTGTCCTGCAGCAGCCTGCTTTTGATCTGGGATGGGGTGCAAAAGTGGAGGAAGCTGTGGGGCAGTAGAAGGGGGCACAGTCAGTGAGTCTGGGGCTGTGGCTGTTTCATTTCTCAGGGGGGTTGACTGGACTGGGCGCACATCACCCTTATATGGAGCCAGCCTGTATCTATGAAGGGCCACTCGTCTCCCCCTAGTCGCAGCTGAACCCTGTACACCACTTCCCCCAGCTCTGTCGGGTTTTTTTGCGGCTCTCTCCCCCTGTTGCTCTTACCAGGCGGAGGGGAGACCAATGGAAGCAAATGCCACTTGAGAAAAGCTCCACACTTCACAGAAAATCAACTGGAGATGAGCAGGTTTCGTTTCCAGGATTTATGAAGCACAAAGTTAAACAAATACAAAGATAGCAAAAGTTAAACAAAATGCAAGAAAGCAAAAGCCTCCGAGAGTGAGTGCCTTGGTGCTGTTATAAGGTGGTAGAAAAGCAAAGAAATAAACGTCCAGAGTTTAACAGAATATAAAAAACAGAAGCCCTCTCGGGAGTGAGAGCCTGCAGCCGCTGCAAACACGGGTGAGAGGAAGAGCAAAGAAGAGCGCACCCTCCCAAGTTTGCCATGCCCTTATATAGCCCAATCTCACACCTCCTCCAGCTGTTATCAGGGGGGGGACATATTAAGATGCTGTTTAGGCAACAGTTCTATGAATTGTTCTCGGGGGGGCTAGCAAGACACCCATCTTTCCCACGTTCCGAAGTCCAGGTGCGCCTCTGCCCCTCCCCTCGGGATACACTCCGGCTACTCGCCCTCCCCTCGGGAGAAGCTTGGTCAAAAGTGCACTGTGTAAAAGGTATGAGCTCCTCACAAAGGTGGGGGCTAGCATTACTTAATGGAAAAATCCCAGGTTTGCCTGCAGAGCAGGCCTCAGCATTTTTACCTGTCTACAGCATGCAGAGCTTCAGTGTGTGAGTGACAATATAGGTGACAAATAATACATAATGTGACCATTAATTAGAGTGTGTGATTAATATATATAACAATACATGATATATAAAAATATTGATATAAAATACTGATGTCATCAAGATAAAAATACACGACACTTCTCTACCACTACACAAGGCCCCACCCAGTGGCAGTCCAGCTTAGGGCACCGGCCTTTCTTCCTCCTCGGCTGTACACCCACACAAGGTCACCGGCCCTGAAGTCTTTCCCTTTTACCCTCAAGTCATAATTCCTTTTCTGTCTCATTCCCGCTTTCTCCAGCTGATCACGGGCAAAAGCATGGGCCGACTCCAGCCGGTCCTGCAGTCTCCTGGCGTATTCCGGACCCGGTACGACTACCGGAGCGTCCGGAGGCCTCCCCAGTGCCATCTCCGCTGGCGTCCGTAGCTCTCGCCCCAGCATGAGCAGGGCAGGCGTACACAAGGTGGAATCCTGCATAGCGGACTATACGCCAACAAAACAAGGGGGAGATGCATGTCCCAATCACGCTGGTGCTCTGCAGTGAGGATGGCCAGCTGTTTCGCCAGGGTCCTGTTGAAGCGCTCGACGAGCCCATCACTCTGCGGGTTGTAACGGTGTCGTCCGGGTCTTTCGCATCCCTAAGCGCTCACACATGACAGAGAAACAGCCGACTCAAAGTTCCTTCCCTGGTCACTGTGAATGGTTTCTGCCATCCCGAACCTGGCAAACATGCCCTCCACCAGCCTGTCGACCACCGTCTCCGCCTCCTGGTCGGGTATGGCATATGCCTCCGGCCATTTTGTGAAGTAGTCCATGGCAACTAAGACATAACGATTTCCTCTGTCTGTGCGTGGAAAAGGCCCCATCACGTCCACTGCTACTCTCTCCATCGGGGCTCCCACTGCTAACTGCTGTAGCTGGGCCCGGGACTGTGTCTGAGGGACCCTTGTGCGCTGCACAGAGGTCACACCGGCGGCAAAAGTCCTCAACATCCCTCCTGAGCTGCCCCCAGTAGAAACTCTGCCGGAGCCGCCGAAGGGTTTTGGAAACTCCAAAATTGCCCCACCCCAGCGGTTCCGTGGGAGGCCTTCAAAACTGCCTCCCTCAGGGCCCTGGGGACCACCACCTGCCACCTCTCCTCCCCTGTAGCTGGCTCCTTCCAGGCTCTCTGCAGCACTCCGTCCTTTACTCGGAGAGCTGAAAATTTCACAAACAGTCCTTTAGTGCAGGTGAGTATCCAGCCACTCCGCTCCACTGCGGTCTTTGACCAGACTCCACCCATTGTAGCACTGGCCGGAGGTCACAACTCCTGCTCCTGTTGCGCTCTCCACTCGAGCGGGTCAATCACCTGTGCCACTCTGCAGGCCAGCTCACCTCCGCTACACCCGGAATCATGCTCTCCCCCAGCCCGGAGCTCCTCCTCCCGGGCTTTCCCACTTTTCGCAGTACCGGCAACCAGCTGGAGCACAGGGGGCGGCAGGTCATGGCATCTGAGTTGGCGTGGTGAGCCCCCGCTCGGTACTTCACTTCGAAGACGTATGGCGCTAATTCCTCCAGCCAGCGTGCAATCTGCCCCTCTGGCTCCTTAAACGCCATTAGCCACTGCAAGGCTGAATGGTCTGACCGGACAGTGAAGGGCAGGCCACAAAGGTAGTACCTGAAGTGACTTATTGCCCGTACTATGGCCAGGAGCTCCCTTCGCGTCACACAGTAGCGTCGTTCAGCCTTATTAAAGGTTCTGCTGAAGTACGCCACCACTCTCTCCCCCCGCTGGCCCCACCTGGCTCAACATGCCCCCATTCCGACATCGCTGGCATCTGTGTCTAGAATAAACGGCAGACTGGGGTCCGGGGTGGCGAGGGTGGGAGATTCTGTTAGGGCGTTTTTTCAGCCGCTCAAAAGCCTGTTCACATCCTGCTGACCAGTCAAAGTCACTATCCTTTTTCTGCAGGCGGAACAGGGGCGCAGCAATACAGGAGAACCCCCTTACAAACCGCCTGTAGTAGGACGCCAGACCAAGGAAGTCTTTAAGTCCTTCAAGTTGTGGGGTTGGCCAGTCCTTCACCGCCTGCACTTTTCTCCTCCAGCGTACTGATACCCTCACCCCCGATTTTGTGTCCCAGGAACTCCAGCTCTTTCCTCATAAGCAGCACTTATCAGGGTGGAGTTTCAGGCCCGCTGCCGCTATCCGCGGTAGAATCTGCCGCAGGGATGCCAGAGCTGCCTCGAAGGAAATCCGTGGACCAGGATGTCGTCCAAGTAGCCCAAACATTCCTGTCGGGGAATATCGGCCAGCACTTTTTCCATCAACCTTTCAAACGTGGCCGGCGCACTTGCATGGCCGAAGCAGAGAACACGGAATTGCCACAGCCCCCTGCCTGTGCTGAAAGCAGTCTTTGGTCTGGCTGCGGGGCTGAGGGGC